>NC_064826.1:121450000-121813511 GCF_024166365.1 Elephas maximus indicus
GGGGTGTCTCCAGGCACTTATTGGTAGAACTACAGAGCTTTGGAACACTTGTCCCAGCAGGGCAGACATGGGCAGTGAGGCCTCAGGGACCGAAAGGCCAAGTAACAAGGAAGCAGAAGTTGAAGAGACAAGGAACACAGGAAACAGAGCTGCCTCAGTCTCAAAGGGTAGGGCCATGACCTCTGGGGTCTGAAAGGGTGGAGTTGCCACACAGATGAACTCGGAGAATGGGGCTGCCCAAATCCAAGGGAGCAGTGTTGCCATTCCAATGGGCCTGGGAGGTGGAGCTGAAGGCCTCCACCCTGAGGTACCTCCACCCAATATCCAGAGAGTGCAACCAACACCCAGATTCTGGGGGCCAGGGCCATTGCCTCAAAGGTTTCAAAAAACAGAGGATTATTTTCAAGGCTTAAGAGCTAATGTAATGTGTTCTGTTGACTTGTCTGGTGTCTGTTATCCTTTCTTTCCCTCCAATTTCTCCCATTTGTAATGGAAATGTCTAGCTTGTGCCTGTTCCACCATTGTATTGTGGAAGCAGATAACTTGTATTCTAGATTTCACAGATGAATAGGAATTTTGCCCCAGGACAGAATTTGCATTTGGAGTTGATTTAAGACTTTTATTATGATATGATGGGATGAATGTGTTTTACATGTGGCAATGACATGAATTTTGGGGACCAAAGGGTGAAATGTCATGGATTTAATTTGTCTGCAAAAATTGTCTGTCAACTTGGATAGGCCATGATTCCCAGTATTGTGTGATTGTCCACCATTTTGTCATTGGATGTGATTTTCCTATGTGTTGTAAATCCTGCTTCTGTGATGTTAATTAGGCAGGACTCAATCTACAGGATTAGGTTGTATCTTGAGTCAATCTTTTTTGAGATATAAAAGAGAGAAGTGAGCATATAGACAGTGGACCTCACACCACCAAGAATGTACCAGGAGCAGAGCGCGTCCTTTGGACCCAGGATCCCTGTGCTGAGAAGCTCCTAGTCCAGGAAAAGATTGATGACAAGGACCCTCCTTCAGAGCTGACAGACAGAGAAAGCCATCTACCGGAGCTTGCGCCCTGAATTCAGACTTTCAGCCTCCTAGACTGGGAGAGAATAAATTTCTCTTTGTTAAAGCCTTCCACTTGTAGTATTTCTGTTGTAGCAGCACTAAATAACTGACACACTTACCACCTACAATCTTATGGAAAGGTTGAAAGGACCAATGGCATCCTTAAATTTAAATTAGCAAAACTTCAGAAACTCTTGAGCTCCCTTGGCCATATGTATTCCCACTAGCTCTTACAACCATATACTCAACTCTCTGGGAGCATATCAGTTATCCCCTTCGAACTGGTAACTGTAAGGCCCATGCTTTTGCAAATTTCACTTCCAATACTACACTCTGCAGACATGGCCAAATATTGCAAGAGATTCATGTACCCAGTCCTATCACCTTCGGCTTAGGGACACCTTTCCACAACATCATCCTAAACCGTCTCTCCATGATCTTCAACCAGGAGATTTTTGTCTATTGAAAGACAGCAGAGAAAACTGCTCCTGAACTTCATTGAAAGGGACCTGATCGGGTACTGTTTACAACAAATACAGCAGTGAAATTCAGGGAGTCAGCCCTTGAGTTCATATTTCGCAACTAAAGAAGTAATTCAGCATTCCACACAATTGGAAGGCTACTCCAATAGGAGACCTTGGCCTGATGGTTCTCAGCAATCATCCAGAAGTAGCCAATCTTCAGAAGGATATAGCTGACCCAAGACCTTGGGATAAGCTGATGACCACAGATAATGGATAGCTCCTGCCCAAGATGTCAAACCAAGACCCCTATCTAATTCCTGCTTTGTGTATCTGCTTGCTTAAAATCATTCATCTGCTCATTTTCTAGAGACACCTTGTTGCCATACACTCTTAATGGCTTTTTCCCTTTACTCTCCTCCTTATTATGATTGTCAGAACATAGTCATTTTAACATCATTCGTATATTACCCCAAATAGTAGTTGTCACTGCCCTTAATCTTACTGACTGCTGGACATGCCATCCATCACCAGACTCCAACGATAAAAACCTATGGACAATTCCAGTTCCATCCAATGAGACTATAGGGAATTACAGTTGATGGCATTTCCACTTGCACCTACATGGACAAATGACCAAAAACAAATCAACCTGTGATTTTGTTAGCGTCCCTCTTTCCCAGAAAGAGAATTGATTATTACAATCTGTTGATCAGGCTCTAGGTAATTCTAAATTTGAATTCAACAATATTCATATGGCAATGGCCAAATATTTGCCACCTGGAAGGGACTAAGAGAGATCCAAATATGTAACCCAGCTAATGTTAAGGCCCTGGTTTTAATATCTTCTCATGAACAATTCCTTCCTTCCTGGATCTCCTGTGCCCCTACTAGATACAACTTCCTTTGTGACAAGGATGCCTGGTCTTGTTTGCCTCACACTTAAACTTTATGCATTTTAGGAATACTGTTCTGGGACTTTTTTTGTACACAGAGATCTTAATTCTATAAATCACCAAGGTTGAAAATTCTGACTCAGACATGATCCCCAAAAAGAGGCCACCCTTGATTATTCAGGCACATTACCTGGGGGAATTACTGACTCATTGTTTCTGTGAACAATTATAGCAGTATTTCCTTTGGTGAAAATCATACAAATAGAAAAGACTGTAAAAAAACATTATGAACTCTGGTAGAAGCTATTAATGACACCGCCTCTGTCCTGGACTGAATACAGATCAGTCTCAACTCATTGACATGAATAGTGATGGACAATTACATTGCTCTAGATTTTTTGTTGGCTAGTCAAGATGGCGTCTGTAACATTGCTAACATCTCTTGTATTTGGATCAAGATGGAGCAGGCCCTACATTACCTTAAGGAAAAAGCTTTATCCTGATGACCAATGGGATTTGTTCTCTTGACCTGGAGAACTTGTGGTTGCTCGGTGCCGTCAAGTTGGTTCTGACTCACAGTGACCCTAGGTACAACAGAACGAAACCTTGCCTGGCCCTGTGCCATCCTCACAATTGTTATGCTTCAGCCCATTGTTGCAGCCACTGTGTCATCCATCTTATTGAAGATCTTCCTCTTTTTTGCTGACCCTCTACTGTATCAAACATGATGTCCTTCTCCAGGGATTGGTCCCTCTTGATAACATGTCCGAAGTACATGAGACAAATTCTCACCAAATTTGCTTCTAAACAGCATTCTGGCTGTACTTCTTTCAAGGCAGATTTGTTCATTCTTCTGGCAGTCTATGGTATATTCAATATTGTTTGCCAACACCTTAATTCAAAGGCATCAATTTGTCTTCAGTCTTCCTTATTCATTATTCAGCTTTCACGTGCATGAGGCAATTGAAAACCCCATAGCTTGGGCCAGACGTACCTTAGTCCTTAAAGTGACACTTTTGCTTTTTAACACTTTAAGGAGGTCTTTTGCAGCAGATTTGCCCAATGCAATGCATCATTTGATTTCTTGACTGCTTCCATGGGAATTGATTGTGGATCCAAGTAAAATGAAATCCTTGACAATTTTAATTTTTTCTCTGTTTACCATGATGTTGCTTATTGGCCCAGTTGTGAGGATTTTTGTTTCCTTTATGTTGAGGTGTGTCTTAGTCATCTAGTGCAGCTGTAACAGAATTACCACAAGTGGATGGCTTTAACAAATAGAAGTTTAGTGTCTCATAGTCTAGGAGGCTAGAAGTCCAAATTCAGGGCATCAGCTCTAGAGGAAGGTTTTCTCTCTCAGCTCTGGAGAAAGGTCCTTGTGATCAGTCTTCCCCTGGACTAGGAGATTCTCAGGCACAGGGACCCCCAGTCCAAAGGACGTGCTCTGCTCCTGACACTGCTTTCTTGGTGGTATGAGGTTTCCTATTGAGTCCTGCCTCATAAACATAACTGCCTCTAATCCTGCCTCATTAACATCATAGAGGTAGGATTTACAACACATAAGAAAGCCATATCCAATGACAAAATGGTGGACAATCACACAACACTGGGAACCATGGCCTAGCTAAATTGATACACATATTTTTGGGGGACAAAATTCAGTCTACGACAAGGTGTAATCCATACTGAAGGCTATGGTCTTTGATCTTCATCCGTAAGTGCTTCAAGTCCTCTTCACTTTCAGAAAGCAAGGTTGTGTCATCTGCATATCACAGGATGTTAATGAGTCTTCCTCCAATCCTGATGTTGAGTTCTTCACATAGTCCACCTTCTCAGATTATTTGCACAGCGTATAGATTGAATAAGTATGGTGGAAGGATACAACCCTGACACACACCTTTCCTGACTTTAAACCATGCAGCATCCCCTTGTTCTGTCCGAACAACTGCCTGTTGATCTATGTACAGGTTCCTCATGAGCACAATTAAGTGTTCAGGAATTCCCATTCTTCGCAATGTTATCCATAGTTTGTTATGATCCATACAGTTGAATGCCTTTGCATAGTCAATAAAACACAGGTAAACATCCTTCTGGTATTCTCTGCTTTCAGCCATGATCCACGTGATATCAGCAATGATATTCCTTGTTCTTCGTCCTCTTCTGAATCCTGCTTGAGTTTCTGGCAGTTCCCTGTCAATGTACTGCTGCAATCATTTTTAAATAATCTTCAGCAAAATGTTACTTGTGTGTGTGGTATTAATGATATTGTTCAAAAACTCCTGCATTCTGTTGGATCACCTTTCTTTGGAATGGTACATATACGGATCTCTTCCAGTTGGTTGGCCAGGTAGCTGTCTTCCAAACTTCTTGGCATAGACAAGTGAGCACTTCTAGTGCTGCATCTGTTTTTGAAATATCTCAACTGGTATTCCAACAATTCCTGGCGGCTCATTTTTTGCCAGTGCCTTCAGTGCAGCTTGGAACTCTTCCTTCAGTACCAGTGGTTCTTGATCATATGCTACCTTCTGAAATGGTTGAACGTCGACCAACTTTTTGGTACACAATCTCTGTATATTCCTTCCATCTTCTTTTGATGTTTCCTGCGCCATTCAATATTTTCCCTGTAGAATCCTTCAATATTGCAACTGGAGGCTTGAATTTTTTCTTCACTTCTTTCAGCTGGAGAAACGCCAAGCACGTTCTTCCCTTTTGGTTTTCTAACTCCAGGTCTTTGGACATGTCATTATAATACTTTGTCTTCTCAAGCCACCCTTTGAAATCTTCTGTTCAGCAATTTTACTTCATCATCTTCCTTTTGTTTTAGCTACTGTACATTCAAAAGCAGCTTTCAGGGTATCTTACAGGGGACTATTAACTGTTCCTGTTTTTGTCATAGTGGTCACAATGCTGGTTTGTTGCATTCTATCCAGAATCTTACATGTTGTTCCATGTGAAATTACCTTTCATTGTTGGGTGCCGTCAAGTCGATTTTGATTAATAATGACCCTATAGGACAAAGTAGACCTGCCCCATAAAGTTACCTAGGCTGTAGATCTTTATAGGAGCAGATTACCAGGCCAGATCTTTTCTGCTGTGGAGTGATTGGTTGGTTCGAACGGGCTGACCTTTCAGTTAGCAGCAGCTGAATGCTTAACCAAAGCAATTTGACCTTTTGTTCTTGGTGTCTGAGGCCTGCCTGGGTTGACCTTTACCCAGATTGCAGTTATGTTGTTTCCATTAGTTCTCTGTGACCATTATCAAGGAATTATCAAGCCCAATAGAGAAAGAGTGCCTTGAGGGAAAGAGTTGGTGTCAGAAATGGTGGAGAAGTTGGAGAACAAGGGTATATTTGAGCTTTGCCTCATAGGAACTTGCTTGATGCTGATTCTTATGGTTAGAGTTATTGTTACAAATGCTCAGTCATTCTCTCATCAGATGATTCCCATAATTATGCACGAATAAAAAGGTCAAGAAGATCTTGCAATGATGACAACTGAATAATCTCTGAGTGGTGAACGTCTGAATCTCTAGCCTAAACTGGTGAACCTCTTGCAAGTGAAAAATGACTAAATAGGGACAGAGACACCAAATGAACAAACAATGGCCAGGTCATATGTAAAAATAGAATTCTGACCCCTGCAGTAACCAGCCAGGGAAGTCAAACAACCATCCCTGTATCAATGGGCCCAAAAAGGCCAGGACTGACTAATAACTCCTAGCTTCCTGATTCCTGTATGAAGCATGAATCCAGGAAAATTGGAAATATTCAAAAATGAAATGGAACACATAAAGATCGATGTCCTAGGCATTAGTGAGCTGAAATGGGCTGGTATTGGTCATTCTGAATCAAACAATCACATGGTCTACTATGCTGGGAATGACAGCTTGGAGAGGAATGGCATTGCATTCATCGTCAAAAAGCACTTTTCAAAATCTATCCTGAAGTACAGCATTGTCAGTGATAGGATACTATCCACATGCTTACAAGGAAGAACAGTTAATATGACTATTATTTAAATTTAAGCACCAATCACTAAGGCCAAAGATGAAGAAATTTAAGATTTTACCAAATTCTGCAATCCAAAATTGATCGAATGTGCAATCAGGATGCACTGATAATTACTGGTGCCTGGAATGCGAAAGTTGGAAACAAAGAAGGATCGGTAGTCGGAAACTATGACCTTGGTGATAGAAACTATGCTGGCGATTGCATGATTGAATTTTGCAGGACCAACGACTTCTTTATTGCAAATACCTTTTTTCACCAACATAAACGACGACTATACACATGGCCCTCACCAGATGGAACACACAGGAACCAAATCGACTACATCTGTGAGAAGAGACGATGGAAAAACTCAATATCATCAGTCAGAACAAAGCCAGAGCTGACTGTGGATCAGACCATCAATTACTCATGTGCAAGTTCAAGCTGAAACTGAAGAAAATTAGAACAAGTCCATGAGTGTCAAAGTACAACCTCGAGTATATCCCACCTGAATTTAGAGACCATCTCAAGTATAGATTTGACACATTGAACACTAATGCCTGAAGACCAGAAGAGTTGTGGAATGACATCAAGGACATCAGACATGAAGAAAGCAAGAGGTCATTAAAAAGACAGGAGAAAAATAAAAGACTTAAAGGATGTCAGAAGAGACTCTGAAACTTGTTCTTGAATGTTGAGTAGCTAAAGCAAAAAGAAAAAATGATGAAGTAAAAGAGCTGAATAGAAGATTTCAAAGGGTGGCTTGAGAAGACGAAGTATTATGATGACACGCACAAAGACTTGGAGCTAGAAAACCAAAAGTGAAGAACACGCTCAGCATTTCCCAAGCTGAAAAAACTGAAGAAAAAAGTCAAGTCTCTAGTTGCAATACTGAGGGATTCCTCAGGGAAAATATTAAACGGCTCAGGAAGCATTAAAAGAAGATGGAAGGAATACATAGAGTCACTGTACCAAAAAGAATTAGTCGACGTTCAACCATTTCCAGAGGTAACGTATGATCGGAACCAATGGTACTGAAAAAGAAGTTCAAGCTGCACTGAAGGCACTGGCGAAAAACAAGGCTCCGGGAAATGATGGAACGCCAATTGAGATGTATCGACAAACGGATACAGCGCTGGAGGTGCTCACTCATGTTTGCCAAGAAATTTGGAAGACAGCTACCTACCTGGCCAACCAACTGGAAGAGATCCATATTTACACCTATTCCCTAGAAAGGTGATCCAACTGAATGCAGAAATTATGGAACAATATCATTTCACATGCAAGCAAAATTTTGCTGAAGATCAGAGGTGGTTGCAGCAGTATGTTGACAGGGAACTTCCAGAAAATTCAAGCTGGATTCAGAAGGAGATGGGAACTGGTGATATCATTGCTGATATCAGATGGATCCTGGCTGAAAGCAGAGAATACCAGAAAGATATTTACCTATGTTTTATTGACTGTGCAATGGCATTTGACTGTGTAGATCATAACAAATTACGGATAACACTGCAAAGAATGGGAATTCCAGAACACTTAATTGTGCTCATGAGGAATCTGTACATGGATGAAGAGGCAGTCATTTGAACAGAACAAGGGGATACTGCATGGTTTAAAGTCAGGAAAGGTGTGCATCAGGGTTGTATCCTTTCACCATACCTATTCAGTCTGTGTGCTGAGCAAATAATCTGAGAAGCTGGATGGTATGAAGAAAAACAGGGCATCAGGATTGGTGGAAGACTCATTAACAACCTGTGTTATGCTGATGACACAACCCTGCTTGCTGAAAGTGAAGAGGACTTGAAGCACTTAATGTTGAAGATCAAAGATACACAGCCTTCAGTATGGATTACACCTCAACACTAAGAAAACAAAAATCCTCACAGCTGGACCAATAAGCAACATCACGATAAACAGAGAAAAGGTTGAGGTTGTCAAGGATTTCATTTTACTTGGATCCACAATTGACATCCACGGAAGCAGCAGTCAAGCAATCAAAAGACGCATCGCATTGGGTAAATCAGCTGCAAAAGATCTCTTTAAAGTGTTGAAGCAAAGATGTCACCTTGAAGAGTAAGGTGTGCCTGAACCAAGCCATGTGTTTTCAGTTGCCTCATATGAATGGGAAATCTGAATAATGAATAAGGGAGGCCAAAGAAGAATTGATGCCTTTGAATTGTCATGTTGGTGAAGAACATCCAATATACTGTGGACTGCCAAAAGAACGAACAAATCTGTCTTAGAAGGAGTACAACCAGAATGCTCCTTAAAGGCAAGGATGGCGACATTACGTCTCACATACTTTGGACATATTATCAGGAGGGATCAGTCCCTGGAGAAGGACATCATGTTTGGTGAAGGGTCAGTGAAAAAGAGGAAAACCCTCAACAAGATAGACACAGTGGCTGCAACAATGGAGTCAAGCACAGCAACAATTGTGAGAATGGTGCAGGACCAGGCAGTGTTTCGTTCTGTTGTGCATAGGGTCGCTGTGAGTCAGAACTGACTCCAGGGCACCTAACAACAACAACAGCTTCCTGATTTTTTGAGCCCACTTCCAACTCAGGACCAACCAACCGAACACGTTGCAGTTGAGTCGATTCTGACTCATAGCAACCCTGTAATACAAAGTAGAGTTGTCCTATAGGATTTCTAGCAAGCAGCTGGTGGATTCAAAATGATGACCTTTTGGTTAGCAGCCAAGCTCTTAACCACTGCACCACCAGGGCTCCAGAGGACCAACCAGAGAAAGCCAAATATGCTCCCCTAACCAATCATATAGGATGTCATGCTTCTAGTTCATCTGTCTCCAGCTTCTCCACACCAACAGCCTCCAGTCAGGACAGACCTGAAGCCTTCCCTTTTTCCTACTACAAAGCTTTTCCCACTCTCTTGCCTGCCTTTGAGTCCCCGACAAATGTAAGTAATGGTGGTTGACTTTCTTGCTATAGCAAGCTCTGAATAAATAGGATGTTTGTTCTCATTTGCGTGTTCTTTGTCTATTTCCACATAACCCTGCAACCCATTTTCCACACAGCAGCAAGCAAATTATCAATTATCCGTGTTTCAAACTCCCTGGCAATGCCCACTTCTCTTCTCGGGTTCTGCCTGACCCCATACCTCATGCATGCTTGCACCTTGCCTGGCTTGCTCTTCCCTGGGGATTTTCTCTTTGTTGGTTCCTCTGTCTGGATGCTCTTTCTCTAGAACTCTCCATAGCTAGATCCTTTGCATTCAGTGGTTTCTGCTCAAATGTCACCTCACAGAAGCTGTCCCTGACCCCCCCATATCTCATGATTTCGTTTTCTTCCTTGCACTGCATACAGCTTGAATGGGCTTGTTTGCTTGTTCTCTTCGGTATCCCTAGAATGTAGGCTTCATGTCTTTGCTCCCCACTCGAACCCCAGGTCATCTACCAGTGCCTGGCACTGATGTTGCAGGCCCGCAGTTGAGTTTGGTTGGGCTAGTGGTCAAGGGGACAAAAAGTAGAGCCTGAGGCAGGAAATGGGGCTTCCATTAGGATAAGACAGGGCCGAGTGGCCAGGCTCAGTGTGAGCTGTGGAGGATCTGGAGAAGGCCCAAGACCTACTTGTGGCACTGCTAGCAGGGATAGGCCCCACCTGCCACCCTAGGGGTCTTCCCCTCTCTCCCAGGACTTCGGTGCTGAACTTGAGGGGTGCAGAGCCTCCAGGCCCTGGGCCCAGAGTGTGGAGTCTTTCTACACTGGCAGGGAGAGCTTGGCTCTCAGTTTCAAGGGTGTGGAATGACTGGGGGAGAGGGAGCCCAAAACGGCATTTTGACTTTGCATTTTGATCTCCTCCGCTATGAGCCCTGCACACAGCACCCTCTCCCACAATTTGGCCTGTCTCTGGCCCTCCTGCTAAGCTAAGCCAGCATCCAATAGTCAGTAATCCTCTAGGTCCTCCCTAGCAGGCTGGAAGGGCCCTTGGCTTTTTTTAAAGTGGAGATAGGCCACTTAAACCTTTTGCTAAAGGGCAGAACACAGGGTGGGCATTTGGGATGGGCAGGGTGAGGCTGCCTTAAGCAAGGGCAGCTGGGGGAGGGTAGGGTAGGTGTGGACAACACAGAGAGACACCAGGGGAAGGAAGGAGCCAGCACCTGGCTGCAGGGCCAGGACTACCCCAGGCCAGACCCCTGGTCCCCTTCATGCCTGGAATCCACCAGCCTCGGCCTGCCCAGCCCCCTTCCCCACTGCCGCCTTGGTGCCCTCCCCTGGGAACCCTGACCTTTCTCCCATGCCCAGGGCTACAGCCCAGCATCTGCTCCTCACTCTGCCTGCACCAGCTGTGAGCCCAAAGGGTGCCATGTCTCTCCAGCCCTTACCTCCCTCTGTCCCTCAGGGGTAAAGGAGGTGACCTCTCAATGCCAGGCCTGGGGGTAGAGTGTGACAGGAAGATGCGGCAGGACCCCCTCTAACACAAAGTGTAGCCCTCTCTGCTGAGTGAGCAGAGCAAAGCCACTGGGGCACCTACCTACTCACACACCAACACACAGGTACTCACACCACTCAATTACCAACACACAGGTACTCACACATACCCAACCACCAACACAGAGGTACCCACACATGCTCAACCACCAACACACAGGTACCCACACATACGCAACCACCAACACACAGGTACCCACACATACGCAACCACCAACACACAGGTACCCACACATACGCAACCACCAACACACAGGTACCCACACATACGCAACCACCAACACACAGGTACCCACACATACGCAACCACCAACACACACATATTCACACATAATCACCAACACACACATACTCACACACACACACACACACTCTACACACCCCCATAATACTTACACAGACACAAACCAACACACCCCACACATGTACTCACAAACTCACACAACACACACCCATTCCCACACCCTCACACATACACACTGACACCTCCCACGCATGTACTCACACACTGACACCCCCCATGCACATATGCACTGACACCCCATCACGTACTCACACACCAACACACCCATGTGCACACTTAACCCCACCTACACATCACCCACCCCCTTACATCCACACCAACATACAACCTACCAACATACACAAAACCCATTCCCACACACCCATTCACACTCACACATATATACAGACCCCCCCTCACATACATGCCACACAGCCACATACCCACAGTTTCGGCTTCCCTTGCCACAGGCCCAGCTTCCTTCCTAACATGTAGGCTCTTGCCCAGCTGAGCTGACAGCACCTAGGAGAAAGGGCGTGGGTTGTCTGTGCCTCCAGTTCTCTAGCTGTCCTGTAGGGGGCCGGCCCCCAGCCCTGCCTCTGCCCTTTCAGGCAGAAACTGTATTGTTTTGTAATTCACACAAAGTATTAGGGGAACTTTCTTGTCTTTGGGTGCCGGCTGATTTGGACATGTACCTGAGTGGGGTGGGGTGGGGGGAGAAAGCTGGTGGCTGGAGGGTCTATTTTAGGGCCAGCTCCTCCAGTCTGCCCTCCCCTGCAACCCTTCCACTGGCCACCTGCCGCCGCCTGTCCTGGGCCTGGAATGCTGACTGGCAGTTGGTGGGGGTGGGGGTGGGGACAGACTGTTATAAAGCTGGGAGTGCTGGGGTGGCAGCTGTCCTCCTCTGGAGCCCAGAGCCACAGCCCACCCCGGGCCTGCCCTCCCATCTGGGGTCCCAAACACACTGCCACCATGTCCACCCACCGCCTGGTGATCGTTCGTCATGGCGAGAGCACATGGAACCAGGAGAACCGCTTCTGTGGCTGGTTTGATGCAGAGCTGAGTGATAAAGGGGTTGAGGAGGCCAAGAGGGGGGCCCAGGCCATCAAGGATGCCAAGATGGAGTTCGACATATGCTACACATCAGTGCTCAAGCGGGCCATCCGTACACTCTGGACCATCCTGGACGACACCGACCAGATGTGGCTGCCGGTGGTCCGCACCTGGCGCCTGAACGAGCGGCACTACGGGGGCCTCACGGGCCTCAACAAGGCAGAGACTGCCGCCAAGCACGGGGAGGAGCAGGTGAAGATCTGGAGGCGCTCCTTTGACATCCCTCCGCCCCCCATGGACGAGAAGCACCCCTACTACACCACCATCAGCAAGGTGGGGTGCACAAGCCGGGGCTCTGGGTGGGGGCAAGAGTGGTGGGGGAATGGTTGTCTGGGGGTGGAGACGACTGCTTTGCAACCCCTAGGAACGTCGGTACGCAGGCCTGAAACCTGGAGAGCTGCCCACCTGTGAGAGCCTTAAGGACACCATTGCCCGGGCCCTTCCCTTCTGGAACGAGGAGATCGTCCCCCAGGTCAAGGCTGGCAAGAGAGTGCTCATCGCTGCCCATGGCAACAGCCTGCGGGGCATCGTCAAGCACCTGGAAGGTGAGGCTCACCTGGCCCTACCCTGGGGTTCAGGCAGACGTGGGAGGTCACATGTCCCCCTGCATGCTCCATGGGTGGAGCTTTCAAGTTGTCAGTTCCAAACTATTGGAGGGCTGAGAAATCATTTGAAAAAGTTTTGGGAAACTTGTTTCATTTATGCGTATGTACTGGGAGTTTCTTTCAGATCATGGTAAAAAAGGTTTGCACACCACTGACTCAGGGCCGGGGCTGCCTGGGCCTGGATTCAGTCCTGATTACAAACAGGTGGAGTGGGAAAGCCCAGAGGGCAGCTTCTTGCCCGTGGACACCCAGCCAGGGAAAGGCCAGGCTGGACTGAAATCATCAGGCTCCTAATCCTGGTTTGCTGTGTGATCCTGATCAAGCCACATCACTTGCTAGGCTTCAATCCCCTTCCAGGGAGCCACTTGCCACGTGGGGTCAGGCTCACCTTCCTTCCAGCCACCTGCAGCTCCTGCCCCACTACCTTTCCCCTAATTCACTCCTGGCAAAAGGATGCAGGAGGCACAGTGCAGCCAGACACTCGTTCCGGGAGGGCGGGGCCCCGGTGTTGGAGCTTGGAGGCTCCTGCAGGTAGGCGGCTCTCCTGGATGACAGATGGGCCGCCTGTGGCAGGGCGGGGAAGAGGGTGCTCCCAGAGCAACGTTCTCCTTTGAATTGGACTTTAAAAAGTGACGGGGCCTTTAGGATTTCACAGACACTTGGGCTGTTTGCATTAGCCTAGGGGAGGGCCTGCTGCCCCAGGATGAAGCGTCTTACACATCTCACACCTGGCGTCAGACTGCAGGTGTGGGAAAGGCCACCTCCTGTCACCGCGTCTTCAGGGCTCCACACAGCCCCACAGGCCTAAGTCCGGGGTTAGAACCCAGCGGTGACTGTTACTGGATTGGGGGGCGGGAAGGGGCCTGGCTAGTGCCTTTATCTCTGACTCCCTGGGGAATATTTCCCTGGACCCTCCTTGTGGGTAGGAGTGTGGGGTGACTGAATGCCAAAGGTCAAGCTGCTATTCCAGGCCCCAAGGCTGCCCACGGTTGGGCGGGGTTGGGTTCCAGAGACGCTGCAATTTGCAGTGGCTGCCCTCCCACTCCTTCTCACTGTTCCCCACCGCCCCACCACCTGCTCCACCCCTTCTCACTGTGCCCCACGTGCCATCATCTGCTCCACTGCTCAGGACGTCTAGAAAGCTCCTGGCTAATGCCCTTCCTGAGCCTAAGCCCTAGCCTGGCCAGAGATGACATGTAGCGGCACCCCAGGCTGCAGCCCAACTGGCTATGGTGCTATTTCTGTGGGCTGCTCAGTGGTCCAGCGCCCGTGTTGTTGACCTTCTTAGGCACATTCCTGTGAGGGAGGAGGGGATGGCGTCAGACAGGCTCTGTCGCCATAAAGGTCAAGGAGCCTCTGCCTGACACAAGCGCAGTGGGACCACACGGTTGGAGAACCTAGGGGGGCTAAGGCAGCCTGTTCCCGGCTCCAGGAATGTCTGACCAGGCCATCATGGAGCTGAACCTGCCCACGGGGATCCCCATCGTGTATGAGCTGGACGGGGCGCTGAAGCCCACCAAGCCCATGCGGTTCCTGGGCGATGAGGAGACTGTCCGGAAGGCCATGGAAGCTGTGGCAGCCCAGGGCAAGGCCAAGTGAAGGGTGGGCTCTGGGCAATAAAAGCGCCTACCCTCACACTCGGCTCTGGATTCACCCACCAGCTGCTTGCTCTACCGCCCACGGCACAGCCATGGGGACCCCATGACCTGGAGAGGCTGTAACCCTCTCAAGCCTGACTCCCCAGGGGCACCCAGAGGGCATGCCCACCACAGGGACTAGTGGGTTGTGCACCCAGGAATCTGCATTTCTAACATCCCCTGTGGTGACCTATGTGTGCCCTAAAACTACGGAGTGTGGAGTCACTTAAGGGTGAGGATCCAAGAGTCCCCACCCTCTCTGTGGTCAGCCAGGACCGTGGGTTCTGGATGTGCTACGGACCCCAGCCACACCCTACCCAGGGGTCACAATTCCAGGTCAGTTCTCTTCAGAGGGTGGGCTGAGGGAGGCCTCGGGGTGGTCCACCACACAGGGCGGGCAGGTGTGACAGCAGAGCCCTGCCACCTGGGTGGGGCAGGGCAGGCCCAGATGCACCTGGGGGGGTCAGCCAGCCCGTCAGGGCGGGCACCATCTCAGATTCAGAGGTCTCTCTAGCTGGGCTGGGCCCTGCTGTTCCCACAGAACAGACCATGGTACGAAAGGGGACTGGCACTGCTCTGGGGGCCTGCTTGCACAGGGACCAGGAAGGCAGGCTCCACACCCCTGTCCAGTGTGGCCACTCAGCCAGTCCTCTGGGGAGGTGTCTCATCGCAGGGGACACAGAGGCCCACGGCCTCTCCCAAAGGAGAACGCAGGGCACAGGGCTCAACTCTAAGTCATCCGGGCTGCTCATCACCGGACTCAGGGGGCCCAGGGGGCCTGCACACCCACATGCGCCCTTAACACAAAGCACACCGCATCACCCCAGGAAGAGGGGTGTGTCTCCCATGGGCGTGTTCAGGCGACAAGAGGGCAGGTGAGGGCTGGGGGCCTGTGCAGACCACACTGGCAATCCTTAGTCCCAAAGCAGACTTGTTCTCCAGGGACAGATGGGCTGGGACAGAAAATAGGAGGCGGTAGCAGGTGTGAGCCATTTTCTTGTTACTTTTCCCGAAACAAGAACTCTGAGGAGGGAGCTGGAGTTGGCTGAGCGGTGCGCGTGCGGCAGCACACAGGGAGCTGTCCTGCTTAGGCATGTACTGTGATTGTGACGTTTTCATACCTCCCTTCGCTCTATGCCCTCCAGGCTAAGGGCCACTGAGCCAGCTCCAGTGAGACCCTCTCCCTGCCCTCAGTCACCAAGGTCCAGTCTGACTTTGGTCGTATATGCTGCTAAGCACAGTTCTCTAAGCTCACTGTACCTGAAGGTCACTCCTGACAGCTGCAGCCACCACCCTAGAAGCAAGAAGAAGGAAAAAGGGTGGCTGCTCCTGGCAAGCTCCCTGTATGGAAAAGGCACACAGCAGCCTGGGGTGTGGGGCAACCTCCGATGCCCCCTCCCGCCACTCTCCTTAGGCAGAGGTCACCAAGGGCTGGCCACAGGTACAGCTCGATGTCCTGCTGGAAGCATGTTTGGGAATCACCAGCTTATTGCTGTAGGTGGGGGTCCTGAGGCCTCATCCTCATCCAGGGGGTCTTATTCCTGGAAGAGTGACAGGTAGCTCTCATGCCACCTCCTCCAGCAATAAGGAGGCTGTGTCCTGGTAAAGAGGGAGGGACAAGGGCCTCAGGCACGGCCTGTCCTCACTCGATAAGCTCCACATAGTTGGCAGGAAACATGCCGAAGTGGCCGTCCGGCCCATAGCCACGCCACCAGCCCTCATCGATCACCTCGATGCCCGTGATGAGGTTCTCGGGGTCAAAGGAGATCTCTGTGTCATCAGCTGCAAGGAGACAGGAGCACAGCTGCTGCAGTGGCCCCACCCACCAGGTCACACCCTGTTCTCCCTCTGCAGGACACCTCCTCACAGCCCCATGTCCTTCTGGGTAGCACACACCCCCCCCCCCACTCATCCCCCACATCCCTGCTAGGACATTTCTCCAGGCCCCATACAAAAGGCCTCAGCCTCTTTCTGAGGCCTCCACTAGGGATGGCCTGGGGAAGCAGCCTCCCGGCCTGGCCCACTCCTTTGGCCAGTCCCTGGGCTCCTCAACAGTACAGCCACTGGGACTTGGGCCAGTGGACAGCAAGTCACCACATGGAGCCTGCAGGGTCAGAGGCCGTACAGGACGGGAATTCTCCAGAGTAGGACCAGTGGGGCTGAGTGTGGCTGACTCCCTTCAACCCTCCTCCTCTACTTCCTGGGTGTCATCCCCCAGTGGAGCCCTCTTGTCTCCTGAGCTCTAGCTGTCACCCTGTGGTCTAAGCAGGTGAGCACCAGCATCATACCTGCCTGGTAATCATACAGCGCCCGGGCACAAAGTCCCTTCCCAAGCAGCCCTGGCCCCTGCTCATAGTAGGTGCTGCGCTCAGAACCAGCATCTTCTTGCTGTACCTGTCCAGGGAGGGGGAAGAAGAACAGGACCATTATTCTCGAAGCCAGCCCCTGCTCCATATGGCACAGGACTTGGCAGGGGTGACGGCATAGCACCAGGGAAGGGGCAGCTCTTTGGGGCAGCTGTGGGCCCCACCCTATCCCTGCAGCACAGAGGCCACCCCAAGACACAAGAGTCAAAGGGTAGCCTGCAAGTCGGCCGTGGCTCCCTCCCCAGTCTCCCACACAGTGGGGCCCACCCAGACAACTCTACCACAGGATCACCTCAGAAAATATATGAGAATTTACCCATTCACTGCAGAAAAATCAGGCATTCCATAGTCAGCGTGGCCAAGGACCCTACCCCCCACCCCCTACCCCCCACCCCCCACAGGGAACCAACCAGTTGGGGCTCCTCGTAGAGATCCTCCTGCTCCAGGGGCTCCTTGTAGACAGCCTCCCCTTCCACCTGCACTGGAGACTGAGGGGCAATGGGTGCTGGATCCTTGAGGAAATCTGAAGCAGAGGGCATAGCCTGCTCAGACTTGGCCTGCTGTCCCCCAGCCCATACCGGCACTGGAGGCGTCTGGAAGAGGTGTTTTTCACCACTGCCCGCCTCAAGGGTTCCAGAATCGCAAAGCCTTGCCTGTGCAGGGCCTCGAGGAGGCAGGAAGGGGCTCCTTGGTGAGGGAGGTCTCTGGTTGGGTGAGCTGCTTCTGCAGAAAGGGGCTCCTCAGTTTGCCTGCAAACCAACGGTGAAACACAACACACATGGCGTCAGGCAGCCTGGAAAGGGAGTGGGGGAAAAGACTCTGCCCTCTTCTGCACCTGACTGCCCACAGACCCACTTGTCATGGGATATGGTGGCTGTCACACAGGAAGCCAGCTGGATGTGCCCGTTAATCCCAAGACCTGCAGCAGCTTCAGGAGCAATCCTGGGTATATATATGGAAAGCCTGAAGCAGGCACACATGGCCCAACCCCAGCTAGCCCAGACGGCCGGCGGCACCCCCTGCCCAGGCCACAGGGACTCAGGGAGCAGAGACACAGGGTAAGGAACGGAGACACAGCTGGGGGGTTGGGGGGTGAGTGGGCAGAGACCCAGGGGCAGTGTGATCTGCTGGCTAGCAGCAGCAGTCCTATGTCGTCTGGGGTCCCAGTGGTGTTGATACAGGCCCTGGGACCCAGCTGACTCGTCCCATCTTGGAGCTGGGCCAGGGATATAAGGGGTCGGGGCTGGGAAGTCTCCGTTCTGGAGACCACATGTGGCTCTCCTCTCCCACCAGGTGTCTGGGGATGAGACTACCCAGTCTGCAGTCTCTCCTGGTCTTCACATGGGTCCAGGCTTACCTCCCAGACCAGCCCTCACCACAGGCAGTTCTCCTTCCCCGCCCTCCTCACTCCCCTGAGATACTCGGCCCCTCAACTATGGGCCCCCACGCTGGGGGTAGTGGTGAGCAGTCCTGGCACCCCCACCCCCCTCGTCCCTTGCTTAGTGGCTATGCTCAATGGCCTCACCTGGCTGGGGGCTGGGGCTGGAGGTGGTAGACATGGCCCTCTCCTTCTGCTTGAAGATGTCCCGTGGGTGCGTGTGCTGCTGATAGGAGACTGCTGGTGAGGAATGTAAACTGACCAGACAGCATTCAGGGCCTGGGCAGCTTCCCACCCCTACAGTCCCCGGCCTGCCTGGCTCCCCAGGAGCGCTTCCAGAGCCTGGCTGAGGTCAATACCAGGGCACTGCTACCTCTCTGAATCCCTAGATTTGTCCCAAGTTCAAATCTGCCCATGGCAGTTCCAGGATCCTAACCTCCCTGCCTCTAGGAACGCTGGGCTGGGAGGAAAAGCTCATGGCTGTCACAGCCTGCTGCAAGTGGCCTCTGCCAGGTCTCAGAACGAGGCCTTTGCTCAAAGCCAGGGTTCCAGGTCTGTCACTGGGACTCAGGCTGGGGAAAGTGCTCAGCAGCCACAGGAGCATCCACATCTTACCTGGTCCCCCCTTGTCCCTGAAACTACTTCCTGCTGCTGTTCAGGCTTCCTGTTGGGAAGGGCAGAGAAGAGTGCACTCACGACCTGCCTCCTCACCCTGCGTGGGCACTCAGGGCAGGTGCTGCCAGCTGACGGACATTCCCAGGGAGATGGGGTCCCAACCCCGGCTAGCATGCAGGCTTTAGAGGCAGACTGACGGAGGCAGGGCCGTAGCCCAGGCAGGCAGGCACTTCCTTCCCACCAGAGGCCCAAGACCTCCTGGAGTACAAGGACAGGGCTCACCTCTGGGCACTGGACTCGTGGTCCTGCTCCTGATAGCGCTGCTCGCGGCGGGCAGCCTCACGCCGCTCCCGCTCCTGGCGTTCCTGCTCCAGCCGCTGACGCTCCTCCACTGCCCGCTGCTTCTCCTCCAGCCTGCGGTTCTCCTCATCCTTCTGTGGGAGAGCCGTGCCGCCCACACCCAGCTCAGCCCTGGGCATGACACCCCACTATGCAGCCAGACAGCCCAGGCCAGGCAGCTGCTACGCCCCACTGTCCCTCATTCTGCACAGGACCAGGTTCAGCAAGGGATTCTTTCTGCAACCACATAACTCATTCCACATTTTCTTGCAAGCTACCAGGGTGGTGATTTGGGGTAGCTCCAGGGCAGACAGGTACTACTAGCTTTGTTAACCCATCTAAGCCCCAGTTTGCACATCTGTAAACAGGAGCTAACAAAAACACTTGTCCATGGGCTTATTTAATAAACGAGAAAAACTGAAATCTGGCAAGCCCAACACCTGTTTCTTGCCTGGCACACTGCACATGCTCAGTACATGCTGGCTCTTTTGTCAAAGCCCAGACAGGCTTACCTCTGCTTTGGCCCAGAAGCTGTCTTTGCCAACCATCTTGATCTCAGACATGGCGTTGGTCTTTTGGTACACAGAGCCCTGCAGGGGCAGAGCAGCCCGTTAAGAGACCCAGGCCCGGTGGGGAGGCTGGGCCCACAGACCCTAGGATGATGGTGAGGGCTGTGAGGAGGGGCCTGGTAGGAGAAAGTATAGAGGGTGACGTTCTGGTCGCGGCCTGAAAGCTGCCCCAGCAGGGATGGCTCGGCCCGACAACACGAGTCCTCACGGGGAAGACCCTGAGATATGGCATCAGCTCCCAGGGATCCATACTGCCTACCACAGAGGAAAAAGAGTTCAGCTCCTGGTCCTGCCCGGTGCCAGGATGACACACCTACAGGCTGTCCCTCCCACAAAACAGTCGTGGGCTCCTGCTGCTTCAGGCTGTGCCCTGACCACCAGCAGTTCAGCCACAGCAGCTGCTGTGTAGGGCCCGACGGCCACTGCCACAGGCATGTGTCCCCGTAAGGAGCCTCCAAAACACCCACAGCTGTGCTCAGCCACATGCCTCACGACCACAAGAGCTAGGCAAGCGCCGGGCGGGAGCCCTCCACAGCCTTCGCCATGTGACACTGGCCAGTGACTGGATGCTAGGCAAGGTGCAGGTACTGCGCACTCCCAGCTGCCTCCTCGGGGCCCAGAGCAGCAAGGGTGGGTGGTGGAGGTAGCACTCACCACGGGGGCTTGGGGGCCTGTGTCCTGGAAGCGGCTGCTCTCCTTGTGGAAGTTGTAGTTTGCCCCTGAAGCCTTGGCCACCTTCTGCATGATGGACTCAGGCTCCACGTCTTCCTCAGCCCGGGCATTGATGGTTACGTGGGCTCCCTACAGGCAGGTTGGTGCAGGAAGTGAGAGAGGAAGGTCCTAGTGATGCCACATTGCCCAGTGCCCAGCAGGTGGGGTGTGCCTCCTCCATGCCCCACCGCACACAAGGCACCCATCTGGCTCCCAGGAAGGAGGCGCTGGCTCTCTTCTCAGGAGCTCAGACAGCCCAATTTGAGCAAACACCCCGCCCCTCTCAAGCCACGACAAGTGAACACATGCTTTGATACTTTAACCTAAAAAATAATAAAACATGTGCTTATACTACGATGACATAAATACAAGTAGAGATAGGCTGGAAGGGACCGCATAAAGCGGAACGTGTGCTGGGGTGGTGGGCACGGGCAACTGCCTCCTCCTCCAAATTCCTAACACTACGGCTCAGTGGCTCCAGAGAAACCAGAGATGAGTGCTCCAGCCCAGCATGGGCCCTGCAGTCAGAAGGACCAGGATGCGTCCCTCCTCCCACCAGCCTGTGGGCAGCTGTGGCCAGAGCCCGGCCACCCCAACCAGCTGGCCCAAGTGGGTCAGCCTCTGGCACCCTCCACCGGGGTTCCCACTCTTGCCTGCCCGCAGCCCGTTTACCTTCAGGAAGCTGGCCATGGTGCTGACATGACTGGCGCACGCTCCCTTCCGCACGTCGTTCACGCCCTCGCCTGTCTGCAACACAAGCACACCCAGCACGACCCTGCAGTTCCTGGTTGCCACCTGGGCGTGCTGTCCAAGGCCACCACCGCCCTGGGGTTCTGGCAGCTTCCCCGTGTCCCAAAAGGAAACTGCAAATCCCAAAGCAGAAGACACACTCCCTATTGTGCCAGGCAGACGTGGCGGGTCCCCACATCTCCCGGCATCACAGCTGGCCGCTGGCTCCCATTGTGGGGAGTCCCCTCTGAATTACTCCAGTCCCCAATTTGGGGGCTCTGTTCTGCTACAAAGTGCCCTTCCAGCCCTGCAGAAACCATGGTCCTCAGCGCTTCTCTGGGGCCTCTGCTCCCTCAGACCAACTCTCCAGAAGGAGATAAATCACTGTTTTGGGATTATTTCTGCCCCATTCACAGGAAGTAATTCTGGGCTTGGAGTATGGGTTTTGTGCTGAAAAGGCCACAGATTTTCTCAGGCCATGATGAATTAACTGACTATCCTGCTAGTTCACCAGCAACAGGCTGTCCTGTTGATCTCTGAGCCCCATCAGGAAAACACTCTGCTCCTGATGTCTAGCTTCCTTGGCTGCGACAACCACAGGCAGAGGCAGAAAGAGAAAGTGAGCATTCTGGAGCCACTGGCACCTCATGTGGGGCCCCCTCAGCCTGGCTGCCTCTGGGGTACAAATCGGGGAGCAAAGGTGATGATCTGTCTTCCCCTCAGTTCCACATACCCAGTTGATGAGGACAAACTTGGGCAAGCCAGAGTTGGGGTCCTTCACCCGGCAGAAGGCGTACATCACCTTCCCGCTGTTCAGCTCCTCCACCAGCTCCTCCAGGCCCCCTTCTGCAGCAGAGGCACAAGGAGGGGTCAGCAGCAGTGCCCTCCCCCCAGCATTAACCCACTAAAGCCGGAGCCAAGCCCTAACCAGGGCTTCTCACCCACTCCCGGCATCAGTGTCATCAGCGGGGACTCTTGGGCCCCACTGCTACTAAACTGATTTATCAGAGCTGGGGTGGGACCCAGGAGTCCTCATTCATGACCAGCACCTCAGGTGATTTTTTTACATGCGATGGTTTAAAAACCACTCCGCTAAATCCATAGGTAATGTAGGGAATAAAAAAACAAGTGTCATTTCTGCTACATATAAGCGACTGGACTTCCAAAAGGTGGGTGTCTACCTCAGTTCTACCGCTGGCATGAGCCATCGAGAGCTGTGGTCCCCAGCACTGGGAGTGACCAGGGGTATCAGCTGGTAGAGTGGGGGCTTTGTGTGGCATACGGTCAAGTGCAGGGCCCTGGGCTTACGCACCCGTTACCACCTATCACACCCTGCCCAGCCTCCCGCACGGCCTGAGCCTAGCATCTGCCCAGTGCTGGCCAAGAGACCATCAGATGCTAACCATGCACCGAGGGCGAGCCCACACAGCGCAGCCACTAGGACCCACTGCCCCTCATGGCAGCCCAGAGTTCTGCGCTGAGTTACCCATGCCATTACTCCAGGCCACCAGGCCCTTCAGTCTGCCTGCTGCCTCCTCAAACCTCCCCAATGCCTGGGCTGGGGCGGCAGCCCCTCCCCCAACACTGGGCACCCGCTCTCTCAGGAAGGTCCCTGTTTGCTCCAGGTATGTCCTTGCCCCAGCTAGACTGCCAGACCCTGAAGGACAATGACTTAGTTCTCACTTGTAGCAGAGCGCCTGGTACATGCAAAGGCCTCTGCTGAGGGAGGCAGACTGCTGAGAGAGAAAAGCCAGGCCCGGTCAGGCAGAGCTGGCTGCCCATTATGTTGGGGGTAGGGCAGAAAGGGAGGCTGGAGGGACAGGCAGAGGCTGGGCATTCCTCCTGGAGGCCACCGTTTCCCAAAGCTCACTTAGAACCTCCTTCTACCACAAGGCATGGTGGGGAGCTGCTCTGCTCCTGGGGGCAGGGGCTCCTCCTTACACCCCCATCAGGTTAGGGCCCTCCTTCCAGAAAAACGAGATGAAGCTCTGGGAAGGCATGCTACAAAGGGGAGGCCAGGAGCAGGAGCGGAATGGCACGTGAGGGGGTACTGTGAAGGCCAGGTAGGAAATGAGCCCCAGAGGCACAGAGGCCACAGGCAGGTCCCCTCGACAGGTCACAGTGAAGGGCAGGGTGACCGTACCTCTGCTGTCCCTTCTGACCCACCCTCAATCAATGCTGTGAGAACATCCAAAAAGAGAACATGGCCTGGGCAAGAAGGCTGCCTCGCTGACAGCGGAAAGAAGAAAGGTCTTTGGAGACCTGTGGCCAGGCTTTTGCCCCAGCCTAAGGGTTGTGCCTGTCACCCTCCTGGGGAGGGCAAGGGTCAGAGGGCCTGCAGGGCTGCCCCCAGTGAACTGGGAAGCAGTGCAAGACTTCGTCAGACTAGCTCTCCTTGGGAGCTTGGGTAGTCTGCCCCCTCATCAGACTCTGCTTCTTGGGCTCCATCTCAGTTATGGACAGTAAACCTTGACTTCAAAAGCAGTAGTGAGACGAACATGGGGAAGACCCACTGTAAACATGGCTTGTCTCACCCCTACCACCTGCACAAGCAACGCCCAGGAACAGCTGTGCCATTGTTCACGGGGGGAGCTGGGGCTGCTTTGGGGGAACAGGAGGTGGAAGGTAAGGATAGCAGGCGAGTGGCAGTGATACAGTCCACTCTGGAGCAGAGCTGGGGGTCTCACTGTAACATGGATTCTGACTGGTGGTCGGAGTGAGAGGCAGTCTGCACGTCCCACAGCTCGGGGACCACAGGAAGTAGCCAGAAGAGAGCTGCTCTTGTCAGAATGGGAAGCCGGCTGGCTCTGGCCTTCTGTTGTTACTCTGGGCCTTACACTAAAAACAAAGTAGACTGCTTCCCAGCCAGGGACGGCCAGGGTCCTCCGCTGGATCTGCCAGCTCCCCTGAGCCTTTACTTACGCTCTTGATTAAGGGACAAAGGGAGAGGCGACACTGTTATACCCAGGGTAGGGTCAGGATATGGTGGCTTCCCACAGAACTCCCCTGGTGCCACCCAGGAAAGCCTGCAGCCCTGATTACCACCACAGACATGCAGGCTCCCCGACAAGAGGCGGTGCCACTGCCTCTTCTGACGGAGACTTCCTAGTATCCACCATATGCGACGTGAGATCCGCTGCTGCTTCTTATTCCTTCTGATCTGGGATTCGCTTTTCAGCCTCAGCCAAGCAGAGCAGGAGCAGCCAGAAGGGGGTCTTGGGCTGGAGAGCCAAGGCCACCCCTTAACACCCCACTGGAGCCACTCCCTCCTGGACAAACCTCTTCTGCCTAGCCCATACTCTGAGTATATCAGGATAAGAAAGGAGGGTAAGGGACCCCCCGCTCAAAATTCCTGTGCAAACAGTCTGCAGTTGGCACTGGGGCACAACAAACAAGTAAAAGGGTGACCTTCACAATGAAGAAAGCTTTGCCCGCCTGTCAAGGGGCCGTGCACACTCCTCCTGGAGAGATGCATGTTGAGGGTGGACATGAAACAATGCCAGGCAAGGCCCCAGGAAAGGAGGTGGGCTCCACACCCTAGTAGCACCCCCTGGCCAATCCTGCTCCCTGCTCCATCCTCTCTACACCCTGCTCCCAAACAATGCAGCTCAAATTCCAACTTCACCAAGCCCCACTCCCCAAGGGCTCCCGCTGCCTGTAGGATAGAAGCCCGGGCCCCGCGCCTGGGTTGGCCTGAACCAGTCCTACACTCAGCTCTCCTAGGCCTGCGGCCCTTCTGTAGGTGCCATGGCCCTCACTGCCCCATGAGCGAATGAGGCAGCCTCAGATGGGCCCACACCCCTGCAGCAGCCTGGCTCCGTGGGGCTGGCATCCTCCCAGCTGCAGGTTAGGATTGCAGCATGGGCCTGTCCACGGGCTGCCCGAGAGCTGGAAAGGCTGGCCTGCTCCCATCTCAGCTCTCCCAACCTGAAGAGACCAGCATTGCCTGCACTACCAGGCTAAAAAAGCCAAGAATGATTTCACATAGAGATATTCTGAAGCTCAAAGCCAGCCAAAGGTGACCAGCAGGACTGAAGCCCTGGGCTGCTCAGGGCTATGGAAATGCCTGGGGGCTACTTCCCCAGTTCTGACTGGGTTTCCTGTGGCCACCATGGCTGGTTTCACACCCACAGCACAGGATGACACCTGAGTAAGGCAGCAGGTGAGGTCGGTGGGTGGCCAGCCTAAACTGGGGGAGGTGTTGGTACAATCACACCAGATGCAGGTGACATCTTGGCCCCGATTCCCCTTCCTCCTGTGGCAATGGCTGAAATGCCAAATGAGATGGGTGGCTGAGGGTTACAGCTCCTCTTCAGATAGGTCCTCTCACACAGCCGCCTCCCTCTGCTCCCACCTCCTGGTCCACCCGAGAGCATTCATCTCCTCCCTGGGTCATACTCACCCCCAGTACCAGCCACGCGGATGTCATTGCTATTGCCTTCGTAAGTAAAGAGAGCCCTGGAACAGAACACAAGCGGGCTTGAAACCAACACCGTGGGCACCATCTGCCCTCACTGCACCTATCACGCCTTCACACTGCATCCCAGAACCCCACCACAGCTGTGATGCCATCGCGTCCTGTGCTCACCTGCGGGAGGGCTCCTTGCAGGCACTGCATCCCGACCCATGAGGCCTTCCCACAAATGGGACAGTGCAGGCCCAACCCACCACCTGGGCCCACTGCAAGCGGTAAACCCCAGCCTCTGACATGACCGAGTAAACCTACTCTGATAAAAATTAAGCCAGGAACTTTGATGGCAATTTTGAACACATTCATATGTGGAACACTATTAAAAAAAATTTCTGAAACTGCTCACCTGGCTACCAGGTATATAAATTTGAACGGACGAAAGACACCTACATAGTCTTGAACGCAAAGCACCCAAGAAAAGGAGACATGAGAAGATCATGTGAGGCACCAGAAAGCTGCCAAGACCATTGTGCACGTCTGCCCTACTGTTCTGTGAGACCAGAAAGGCTGGTGTGGCAGGTCCTTCTGGGCTGGGGCTCAACAAGCAAGGACTTTCACAGGTTATATGTGGCCATAAGGAAGCGCAGGGCAGAGACTCCAGTTAAAACCACCATCCAGCCTTGCCCCCTCCCTAGACAGGTGCCGGGTCAGAGGTCATACAAGTCTGACATCTAGGAGAGTATTAACAGCCCTACTGGTGACACTGGACCATGTGTTTCTCCTGCTCACAATTGTTTTTAAAGATTATTCATTTTTTCCTAAGAATGCTAGAAAACACTCAGGCTTATTGACTTGAGCTCCAGAGTGCTTGAGGGCACATGGTGAACATTATGAAACACGGGCCATGGATGGTCTCCTGCCCAGAATTGTTCTCAAGAAGAACAATTCTGGAAAAGGTGGCCTCAAGAGGCCAGCCACAGTGGGTCCCTGGCAACAGACCCGAAGTCCTTGGCACCAGCCCTCCAGCCTCAGTGCTCCGTAGTGTGGCAGGCCACAGGGTGTAAAGCACTGATGCCCATCAACAGTGAGGCCAAGGCAACCCTGGCCCAGTGTCCACCTCAGGAGTAAATCAGCTTCTCACTGGCTTCACCAAAGGCCTTGCCAGTGCCACTGGGCAGAGCTGCGTCTACCTGGAAGAGAGGGAAAAAACCAGACCCAGGCCTGGCAGACAGGCTGCCAAGAAAAAGACCACTGCTCACCAGCAGAGAAAGCAGAAAACAAGGGGACTAGAGGAGAGACCCCAGAGAAAGGAAGAGAAAGCAGCTGCAGGAGGTGGTAGGCATATAGCCCAGCCAGAGTCCAGAGATGGGGGAGGGAATGCACGGCCCTCTTCTCTGCAGACAGGAAACCCCTTCCTCTCGATGGCCACAAGGCTCTGGCTGCTAGAAGATGCAAACACTGGCACAGGCAGCAGGGGCCAGAAAGAAGATCATAGCTCAATTCAGTCTTACCAGAAGGAATCAAGCAATTAATAAGAACCAAGCTCTGCATCTTCGATTTACTCTCCAGCTTCCTCCTCCACTGCCCTGGGCACCAGTCCAAGCCACATTCGAGAAGAATGTTCCCAGGCCAGAGGCTCATTCCCATATTCAATCGAGTTCTGCCTCTCTTTCAAAGCAACATGAATAAAGCGGTGTGCTGGCCTGTGTATGGGCAGGAAGTGTAAGCCCTCCCGAAAACACTTAACTGGTGATGGGGATGCAGCAGTAAGCAGTTACATAGAGGCCCTGCCCATGGAACTTACTTTCTAATGGGAGTGACAAACACACAGCTAAACACTACTGTAGTGTGAGCGAGTCACGAGCAACCACGCCAAGATCTAGGGCAAGCTGGGTAAGACCAAGACTAGACCTAGGATGCAGAGTGAAGGCTGGGGTTGCCCCTGCATCTCACCAGCCCCACGCCCATCCCATCTGGTTTGCAGGGCTGAGTCCAATGCCACCTGCTCCGTGCAGGACACCCTTTATGTATCACCAAGCTGGAGACCACTTTGCCTACTGATATTCTCTAGCAGCCTTTCTATACCCTCCTCGACCTACCCTTAATCTGAGCAGTAACAGTCATGAACACTGGGAGCACAGACACGGCCCATCCCACTTGTTTTAGTGAAGGGAACAGCGACAAGGAAATAAAAGGTTTCAGCATGGATATGTGCTTTGAAGGAAGGAGTCAAGGAAGGCCTCTCTGAGATAATAATCTCAGAGCAGAGAAGTGAAGTTTGGAGAATCAGTCGCGTGGGGCCATGCAGAAGAAGGGGCTCCCGGTAGAGGAAACAGCAAGGGCTCTGAGGCAGAACAAGCTTGCAAGTTTGAGGAACAGAAAGAGGCTAGTGTGGCCAGTGTGTACACAGGAGAGGTAGTCAGGGAGGTGGGCAGGGGCTGGGTCATACAGGGCCTGGCAGCTGCGCGGGGAGCCTAGGTTTTATTCAGTGTGAACAGGAAGCTACTGGAGAGTTTTAAGCAGGGAAGTGACATGATCCAAATATATTTTCGGCTCATGAGTGGGGACCTGCCACACAGTATTTATTGAGTTGATATTCTGATAGGACTGACGACAGCCTAGGTGATGTGAGGCCCAGGTGGTTCGTGCTGCTGAGCAATACAACCAGAAACGCTATGGCAGGGTCCCAGCAGCCTAGAAAGGAGAAGTCTTGTGAGATGTATGGGCTCTGGATGGGTGAGAGGGCAGCAGGGGCTCAGCAACCTAATGAGGGGGTGGTAAGCTCCAGAGCAGGGGCTGTGGCAGACAGCTCTATTAAGCCCAAGGAAAGGCAGTATTATGGATTGAATTGTGTCCCCTCAAAACGTGTGTTGACTAAGCTTGGGCATGATTTCCACTACTGTGCGATTGTCCTCCATTTTGTGATCTGATATTATACTATAAATCATAAATACTACCCTCTATGATGTTAATGGAAACCCTGGTGGCGTAGTGGTTAAGTGCCATGGCTGCTAACCAAAGGGTCAGCAGTTCAAATCTACCAGGCGCTCTTTGGAAACTCTATGGGGCAGTTTTACTCTGTCTATAGGGTCACTATGAGTCACAATCGACTTGACTGCACTGGGTTATGATGTTAATGAGGCAGGATTAGAGGCAGTTATGTCAATGAGGCCGATTACAACCTACAGGATTAGGCTGTATTAAGTCAATCATTTTGGGATATAAAAGAGAACCAAGTAGAGAGAGACCATACACAGCCAAGAAAGAAGCACCGAGAACGGAGCATGTCCTTTGGACCCAGGTTCCCTGCACTGAGAAACTCCTCGGCCAGGGGAAGACTGATGACCAGGACCTTTCCTCTGAGCTGACAGAGAGAGAAAGCCCTCCCCTGGAGCTGGCGCCCTGAATTTGGACTTCTCCTAAACTATGAAGAGAATACATTTCTGTTTGTTAAAGCCATCTACTGCGGTATTTCTGTTATAGCAGCACTAGATAACTAAGACAGGCAGGAAACATGACAGGCTCTGAAGATGGAAGCATCGCCCCCAAACCAGTGACAGTTTCTGAGAGGACTGAGGATGAAAAGAAAACTGGGAGACCAACTAGGAGGCCTTGGAGTCTCCCTAGGAGATTTCCAAGTCTACAAGGGGACGATCAAGAGCATCTACAGAAGCAATATCCATCACTGGGGAGAAGTGGAGAGGGGCAAAGCTGCCCTCAGGTTCCAAAGCCAGGCGGCCCTCATGTGGATATCAGAATGGGGTACTTGGTGTGGAGATACTTTTGATGGAGTTTGGAGTCCCAGGAGGGGGCTAAGGGCCTTCTGAAATACACACACAAGGAGCAGGAGAGAGGCCAGGACAGCAGATGGACAGCTAGAGACTGTCCTGAGAGAAATAACAGTAAATGATGGATGCATCAATTTCCTACGAGGGACTCTGAAGAGAAGGCAGAGAAAGTCTACCAAAATAATTACAAGATACCTTTCTGTAACTATAACAGAAGATGCCTTCCAAACAGAGGATGCATTGTTTGGCTACTGGACAGTTTTGCACAAGTGCTATCCAGAGTGCCCACGGTGACTCAAGATCCCAGGCTTGACAGGAGATTCAACAGGGACTCTGCAGGCCCCGGGCAGCTGGTGTTCTGAAGCTCTTCCCCGGATGGCCTGGTCTAAAGCAAAGCCTTTGACTTCCTGGTGTCACAACAGTACATTTTATGAAAGCCACTCAGTGTTGGGCAACAGGGGAACATTTGAAACGAGAAAGTAAAAGCCTTTAGGTGAATGGAGGGAGAGAAGCCCTGGCACAGCAGCAGGGCTGCAGCCCAGAGGGTCTGGCCCTGGGCAACACGGGAAGAGGCTCCACACAGACCCTAACAAAAGAAAGGGCAGACTAAATTAGAACAGGGTGGGCCCACCACAAATTGGTTTCCAAAGCCCAGTGTCTATTCCTGAAGGCTGGTCACTTTAACCCCCCATGCTCATATTTCTCAAAACTGGAAGTGCTCAAAACAGGTCGGTGAAAACAATTTAAGCAAATGGGAAAAGTGCCAGAGAATTACAATACATAGCTATGAGTGCACACAGACCACAAACTTCAATTCCAGGCTTCCAATACTGCAAAGCCTCACCGACTGCATGAAAGCCTAGCAGAGGATGTATTGGGGAGACGCGGGGGGGGGGGGCGGGGGAGATGGGATCTTTTTCCAAATAGGTGGCCACTTTTCAGTCATCTCCCTGTGGCTCAAGCATGGAAAGACCCCGATCGCCTTGTTTGGAGCTTCCACAGGAAGGCTCACATTCTCAACCAGGCTGCCAGACCGCTTCCCAAGGCCCGGTCCTGAACAGAAACCGGGTGCGGCTTCTTCCTTCTCAGGGACGGGTGTGGAGGGCTCATTTGTCCAGGGAAGTCCCCAGGTTGGAAGGGAGAACCAAGCACAGCCAGGCCAAGATTCCAACATGAAAATACAAGGAGCCGAGAACTGGTGGCGAGCGAGCAGGAGGGGCGCGCCCGGGGATTCACCAGGTGCCCCCAAGCCAGGGTTTAACCTGTGCACACAGGATCGGCTGAGACGGCAGCTCAACTGAGGCGTAGGGGGCGGGCCGCGGAGCACGTGTAAGCCCCAAGCCATCTGCGGAGCGGCGCTCCGGCCCCGGCCTCCCTTGCCTGCGCCCCCACCCCACCCCACCAGCTCGCCCTGGACAGAACCTTGGGGAGGCAGGGCGGTCCCGGCCCTCTCCCTGCCTCGTCCCCCGGGTACCCATGCCCCGGCGCCCACCAGTCGGTCGGGGACTTCTCATCGACCACCCGCACGTAGGCCTCCTGCAGCGCCGGCCCGTTCCGACTCAGGTTCACCGCCATGGCCGAGTCAGCGCCCGTCAGGGTCCCGGAAGTCCCCGCGCCGCCGCCGCTTTGAGGCCAGGCCCGCCCCCAGCGGCAGGAAGCCCCGTTCCTGCCGGTCGGAAGCCCCGCCCCTGCTGGCCGGAAGCGTCGCGAGGCGGGATCACGAGGGGAAATGGCTTCTCGAGTTCCGCGTCCAGGAAGCTGGGCACGGTGGATACTTGTGGGCTAGAGGACTGAGGGAGGGACGGGCTCTCTGTTCGCCCTCGGTGCCAGTACTGGAGCGCGGCGGAGGGCGTGCTCGGGTCCCGTCTCCCCGCCACCCGCCCCGCCAGTTCGCCGTGTAGGCCTGGCTGGGCGCCCTCACTTCAGCCCGTCGTTAGTTCTCCCTTCGGGGTCACATCCAGCCCCTTATTAAACTGCTGTCGCAGACCGATTTTCTAGTCTTGTCGCAGTTCATGACAGCCTGCCTCCTGAACAGAATTACTCGAGCTTCTGTATGGGCCCTCAACAGAAGTTTGATCTATATATAAAGCATGTGTAAATTTTTTTGTTTTACTAACTCTTATCCATGCGTATTTCTTTTTTTAGGGGTCTTTCTTTTTTTGCTTAGCTTTGAATTTCTTTCTAGTGTCTTTTCCCTTCCATCTGAAGGACTTCCATTAGTATCTTTTTGAAGGGCGGGTATGGTGGGTATGAACGCTGGCAGCTTCTGTTTGGGAATGTTTTAATTTCTTTCTCATCCTTGAAGGACAGTTTCCCTGGGTATAGTATTGCTGGTTGACAGATTTTTTTGTTTGTTTTTTCCAGAACTTCAAATATATCATTACCTTCTGGCCTCCAATGTTTCTGAGGAGAAACTGGCTGTTTAAACTTACCGGTGTTCCTTTGTATGTGACTGTTTGCCTCTCTTTCACAGCTTTGAGGATTCTCTCTCCACCTTCCCCCCATTTTTCTTTTTAATGTTTATTGTGCTTTAAGTGAAAATTTAAAATCTAGTCCGTCTCATACAAAAATTTGTATACACCTTGCTGTATACTCCTAATTGCTTTCCCCCTAATGAGACAGCACACTCCTTCCCTCCACTCTCTTTGTGTCCATTTGGCCGGCTTCTGACCCCCTCTGTCCTCTCATCTCCTTTCCAGACAGGAGATGCCAGCATAGTCTCAGGTGTCTATTTGATCCAAGAAGCTTGTTCTACACCGGTATCATTTTCTGTCCCATTGCCCAGTCCAATCCCTGTCTTAAGAGTTGGCTTTGGGAATGGTTCCTGTCTTGGGCAAACAGAAGGTCTGGGGACCATGAGCACTGGGGTCTTTCTAGTCTCAGTCAGGCCATTAAGTCTGGCCTTTTTACAAGAGTTTGGGGTCTGCATCCCACTGCTCTCCTGCTCCCTCAGGGGTTCTCTGTTGTTTTCCCTGTCTGGGTGGTCATCGGTTGCAGCCAGGCAGCATCTAGTTCTTCTGGTCTCAGGCTGATGTAGTCTCTGATTTATGTGGCTCTTTCTGTCTCTTGGGCTTGTAATTATCTTGTGCCTTTGGTGTTCTTCATTCCCCTTTGCTCCAGGTGGGTTGAGACGAATTCATGGGTCTTAGATGGTTGCTTGCTAGCATTTAAGACCCCAGACAGCACTCTCCAAAGTGGGATACAGAATGTTTTCTTAATAGATTTTATTATGCCAATTAACTTAGATGTCCCCTGAATCCATGGTCCCCAAACCCCTGCCCCTACTACACTGGCCTTCGAAGCATTTGGTTTATTCAGAAAACTTTTTTGCTTTTGGTTTAGTCCAGTTGTGCTGACCTCTCTTGTATTGTGTGTTGTCTTTCCCTCCACCTAAAATAGTCCTTATCTACTATCTAATTAGTGAATACCCCTCTCCCTCCCTCCCTCCCACTTCTCGTAACCATCAAAGAATATTTTCTTCTGTTTTTAAACTATTCTTCAAGTTCTTATAATAGTGGTCTTATACAATATTTGTTTTACAACTGACTAATTTCACTCAGCATTATGCCTCTCAGATTCCTCCATGTTATGAAATGTTTCACAGGTTCATCACTGTTCTTTATCGATGCGTAGCATTCCATTGTGTGAATATACCGTAATTTATTTAACCACTCATCCCTTGATGGGCATCTTGGTTGCTTCCATCTTTTTGCTATTGTAAACAGTGCTTCAGTGAACATGGGTGTGCATATATCTGTTCATGTAAACGCTCTTATTTCTCTAGGATATATTCCAAGGAGTCGGATTGCTGGATCATATGGTAATTCTATTTCTAGCTTTTCAAGGAAGCGCCAAATGGATTTCCAAAGTGGTTGTACCATTTTACGTTCCCACCAGCAGTTATAAGTGTTCCAGTCTTTCCACAGCCTCTCCAACATTGATCATTTTGAGTTTTTTGGATTAATGCTAGCCTTGTTGGAGTGAGATGGAATCTCATCGTAGTTTTGATTTGCATTTCTCTAATGGCTAATGATCGTGAGCATCTCCTCATATATCTGTTAGCTACCTGAACGTCTTTAGTGAAGTCCTTTTCATCTTTTGCCCATTTTTTAATTGGGTTATTTGTCTTTTCGTAGTTGAGCTTTTGCCGTATCATGTAGATTTTAGAGATCAGGCGCTGATCGGAAATGTCATAGCTAAAAACGTTTTCCCAGTCTGTAGGTAGTCTTTTTACTCTTTTGGTGAAGTCTTTGGATGAGCATAGGTGTTTTATCTTTAGGAGCTCCCAGTTATCTAGTTTCTCTTCTGCATTGTTAGTAATGATTTGTACACTGTTTATGCCGTGTATTAGGGCTCCTAACGTTGTCCCTGTTTTTTCTTCCATGATCTTTATTGTTTTGGATTTCATATTTAGGTCTTTGATCCATTTTGAGTTGGTTTTTGTGCATGCTGTGAGGTATGGGTCTTGTTTCATTTTTTTGCAGATGGATATCCAGTTATGCCAGCACCATTTGTTAAAAAAGGCTGTCTTTTCCCCATTTAACAGACTTTGGGCCTTTTTCAAATATCAACTACTCATATGTAGGTGGATTTATGTCTGGATTCTCAATTCTGTTCCATTGGTCTATGTATCTGTTGTACCAGTACCAGGCTGTTTTGACTACTGTGGTGGTATAATAGCTTCTAAAATCAGGTAGAGTGAGGCCTCCCACTTTGTTCTTCTTTTTCAGTAATGCTTTACTTATCTGGGGAAACCCAGGTGGCATAGTGGTTAAGAGCTATGGCTGCTAACAAAAAGGTCGGTAGTTCAAATCCACCAGACACTCCTTGGAAACTCTATGGGGCAGTTCTCCTCTGTCCTATAGGGTCGCTGTGAGTTGGAATCGACTCGATGGCAGTAGGTTTGGTTTGGTTAGTTTTACTTATCTGGGGCCTCTTTCCCTTGCATATGAAGTTGGTGATTTGTTTCTTCATCTCATTAAAAAATGTCGTTGGAATCTGGATCAGAATTGCATTGTATCTATAGATCGCTTTTGGTAGAGTAGACATTTTTACAATGTTAAGTCTTCCAATCCATGAGCAAGGTATGTTTTTCCACTTACGCAGGTCTCTTTTGGTTTCTTGCAGTAGTGTTTTTAGTTATCTTTGTATAAGTCTTTTACATCTCCGGTAAGATTTATTCCCAAGTACTTTATCTTCTTGGGGGCTACAGTAAATGTTATTGATTTGGTGGTTTCCTCTTTGATGTTCTTTTTGTTGGTTTAGAGGAATCCAACTGATTTTTGTATCTTTATCTTGTATCCTGATACTTTGCTGAACTCTACTTTTAGCTTCAGTTTTTTTCTTTAGAATCCTTTAGGGTTTTCTGTGTATAAGATCATGTCATCTGCAAATAGAGATACTTTTACTTCTTCCTTGCCAATCTGGATACACTTTATTTCTCTATGTAGCCTAAATGCTCTGGCTAGGACCTTCAGCACAATGTTGAATAACAGTGGTGATAAAAGGCATCCCTGTCTGGTTCCTGATCTCAAGGGAAATGCTTTCAGACTCTCTACATTTAAGATGATGTTGGCTGTTGGCTATTGGCTTTGTATAAATGCCCTTTATTATGTTGAGGAATTTTCCTTTTATTCCTATTTTGCTGAGAGTTTTTGTCATGAATGGGTGTTGAACTTTGTCAAATGCCTTTTCTGCATCAATTGGTACAATCATGTGGTTCTTGTCTTTTGTTTTATTTATATGATGGATAACATTAATTCTTTTTCTAATGTTGAACCATCCCTGCATACCTGGTATGAATCCCAGTTGGTAATGGTGAATTACTTTTTTGATACGTTATTGAATTCTGTTGGCTAGAATTTTGTTGAGGATTTTTGCATCTAAGTTCATGAGGGATATATGTCTGTAATTTTCTTTTTTTTGTGGTGTCTTTTTTTTTTTACCTGGTTTTGGTATCAGGGATATGCTGGCTTCATAGAATGAGTTTGGGAGTATTCCGTCCTTTACTGTGCTCTGAAATACCTTTAGTAGTAATGGTGTTAACTCTTCTCTGAAAGTTTGGTAGAACTCTGCAGTGAAGCCATTCTGGGCCAGGGCTTTTTCTTGTGGGGAGTTTTTTGAGTACCTTTCAGTCCCTTCTTTTGTTATGGGTCTATTTAGTTGTTCTACTTCTGTCTGTGTTAGTTTAGGTAGGTAGTGTTTTTCTAGGAATTCATTTCTTCTAGGTTTTAAAATTTGTTGGAGTACAGTCTTTCATAGTAATCTGATAACGATTCTTTTAATTTTAGTTGGGTCTGTTGTAATATCGCCCTTCTCATTTCTTATTTGGGTTATTTGCTTCCTCTCCTGTTTTTCTTTTGTCAGTTTGGCCAGTGGTTTATCAATTTTGTTGATTTTTTTCAAAAAAACAGCTTTTGGTCTTGTTAATTCTTTCAGTTGTTTTTCTGTTTTCTATTTCATTATAGTTCTGCTCTAATTTTTATTATTTGTTTTCTTTTGGTGCCTGTGGGTTTCTTTTGTTACTCTCTTTCTGTTATTCAAGTTGTAGGGATAATTCTTTGATTTTGGCCCTTTCTTCTTTTTGGATGCGTGCATTTATTGATATAAATTGACCTCTGAGCACCGCTTTTGCTGTGTCCCAAAGGTTCTGATAAGAAGTGTTTTCATTCTCATTGGATTCTCTGAATTTCTTTATTCCATCCTTAACGTCTTCTATAATCCAGTCTTTTTTGAGCAGGGTATTGTTGAGTTTCCAAGTGTTTGATTTCTTTTCCCTGCTTTTTCTGTTATTGATTTCCACTTCTATGGCCTTATGATCAGAGAAGATGCTTTGTAATATTTTGATGTTTTGGATTCTGCTAAGCCTTGCTTTATGACCTAAAATGTGATCTATTCTAGAGAATGTTCCACGCGCACTAGAAAAGGAAATGTACTTGACTGCTGTTGGGTGTAGTGTTCCATATATGTCTGTGAGGTCAAGTTGGTTCATTGTGGCATTTAGACCTTCCGTGTCTTTCTTGAGCTTCTTTTGGATGTCCTGTCCTTCACCGAAAGTGGTGTGTTGAAGTCTCCTACTGTAACTGTGGAGCTGTCTATCTCACTTTTTAATGTTGATAGAGTTTGTTTTATGTATCTTGCAGCCCTGTCATTGGGTGCATAAATATTTAATATGGTTATATCCTCATGGTATATTGTCGCTTTAATCATTAAATAGTGTCCTTCCTTATCTTTTGTGGTGGATTTAACTTTAAAGTCTATTTTGTCTGAAATTAATAATGCCACTCCTGCTACTTTTTGGTTGTTGTTTGCTTGATATATTTTTTTTCATACTTTGAGTTTTTGTTTTTGTCTCTAAATCTAAGGTGTTTCTCTTGTAGGCAGCATAGAGACGGACCGTGTTTTTTTAATTCATTCTGCCACTCTCTGTCTCTTTATTGGTGCATTTAGTCCATTTACATTCAGCATAATTATGGATAGGTATGAATTTAGTGCTGTCATTTTGATTTTTTTTTTTATGTGTTGTTGATAGTTTCTTTTTCCCACTTAATTTTTTGTGCTTTGTGGTTCATCTTTACATATCCTCTTTTCCCCGTATTTGTTGCTGTTGATTTTGTTTCTGCTGAGTCTCTGTTTTTTTTCTTGTATTTTATTTTGATGAGTAGGATAGTTTGTCTCCGTTGTGGTTACTTTAATATCTACCTCTGTTTTTCTAAATTTAAAACTTTTTTTTCTTTTTATAGGCTTGTCTTCCTCTGTGTATGAAAAATCTGTGACTACATTTCTTAATTTCTCTTTATGGTTTTAATGTTGTCTTATATAATAACATCGCTCTTTCCCTGTTCTGGGCATTTTTTTATCTTGATTTATTTTTGCGATTTCCCTATTTGCGTTGACAACTAATTGCTCTATCTAGTGTTCTAGTGTTGGGTTGATACCTGATAATTGTTGATGTTCTAACCAATGAACTCCCTTTGGTATTTTTTTGTAGTGATCTCAGGAAGGCATCTTCATTGAGAAGATTCATTGATTCTTCGTTTTGAGAGCTTGTGGAGGCAATCATGGTCTGTTTCTTTATGTGACTTGATATTGACTGTTGTCTCCGAGCCATCTATGTTATTGAGTTAGTTCATTTTATGTTTGCTTATTGTGTAATAGCTTCTTTCTTTGTTTTATTTGATATGCCCACATGGGTTGCTCGAGTGAGCTATCTTGATTGTTTCTGCCCTTGGGGCTCTGACGTCCTGTCCCCGGATGGCTAGAGCTGTTATCAGGTATATCAGTCTAGGAGTCCATTCACTTTTCTTGTATGAATTCAGCTCAGATGTCCAGGTAGCTGATTATCAAGCGTGTGGTACAGGCTCTGTCCTACAGCCTTAGAGGGGCAGGGGTGATTGGTGTAGGTACCAGTTTCTGGTTGTAGCAGGGGGGTCACACTCTGAACAAGGCAGGGGGCTGAGAATCGTCCCCTACGTGTCTCTGAGGAAAGCGTGTCCCTGTTCCCTAGATCGTACAGGTGGGTGGGTTCTGTAGACAGACCATGGGCACCCAGTGTTTTTTGTTGTAAGGACTGGGAGGTACCAGTTATCCTTGGACCCCTGTCGTTGGTGCCTGATTGATCTAAGTGGAGCCGCCAGTCCTTAGGCCCCTGATGTGGGTAGGTGAGGACCCTGTTTAATAGGCAAACATCAAACACCCACCTCTCTACCACACAGCTGAAACAGTTGTAGTCTGCCAACAAGGGCCTGTTCTCCTGAAATAGGCCCACACCGGTCCACGCAGTGGGGAAAGGTATTCAAAGTCCATGGACCGTTTATGCCTGGACAGGAGCTTCTCCTGTCGTGAGCTCCCCAGGTTAGTGGAGCTGGCAAATTACCTTTTCCCCCAATTGTGAATTTATTCCTTCTTCAAGGCCAGGAGGATGGCTGCAGGTGCTCAACAGGGCCTATCTCGGCCAGGGAAATCAGTTGTCACTTATGCTGGCTTGGGGGCATGGGGCACGGTTTTCTCCTCTGGTTCTGGAGGTGTGAGTAGGCTGTGCGGCTGGCTGCTTCTCCCTGAGAAAACTGCGGCCAAATGCTACTACCAGCCTGCCATGGCTGTTTCTGGGAACGGTGCCTCAGGGATCCCGGCGATTCAGGTCCGTAATTCCTCTCCTCCGCGTCTGCACTGTCTCTCCCTCTACCTGCTGCTTAGTCCGTTTTCTAACTTTGCCTTTGATGTTCAGGGCACATACCTTGTCATAAATATAATCATTTCACTGGTTTTCTTGGGTCTTTGTTGTGAGAGGGAATTATAGGAAGCATCTGGCTCTTCTGCCATCTTGGCCCTGCCTGCAATTCAAATTTTGCTGAAGATCATTCAAAAGCAGCTGCAGCAGTACATCAACAGGGAACTGCCAGAAATTCAAGCTGGATTCAGAAGAGGGCGTGGAACCAGGGATGTCATTGCTGATGTCAGATGGATCCTGGCTGAAAGCAGAGAATACCAGAAGGATGTTTACCTGTGTTTTATTGACTACACAAAGGCATTCGACTGTGCGGATCATAACAAATCATGGATAACGTTGTGAAGAATGGGAATTCTGGAAGACTTAATTGTGCTCACAAGGAACTTGTACATAGACCAAGAGGCGATTGTTCGAACAGAACAAGGGGATACTGTGTGGTTTAAAGTCAGGAAAGGTGTGCATCGGGGTTGTTTCCTTTCGCCATACTTGTTCAATCTATATACTGTGCAAATAATCTGAGAAGCTGGACTATATGAAGAATGGGGTATCAAGATTGGAGGAAGGCTCATTAACAACCTGCATTATGCTGATGATACAACCTTGCTTCTTCAAAGTGATGAGGACTCAAAGCACTTACTGATGAAGATCAAAGGCCACAGCTTTCCGTATGAATTACACTGTGACATAAAACAAAAATCCTCACAACTGGACCAATAAACATCATGATAAACAGGGAAAAGGTTGAAGCTGTCAAGAATTTAATTTTACTTGGATCCACAATCAACACCCATGGAAGGAACAGTCAAGAAATCAAAAGACACATTGCACTGGGCAAATTTGCTGCAAAAGACCTTTTTAAAGTGTTGAAAAGTAAAGATGTCACCTTGAAGACTAAAGTGCACTTCACCGAAGCTGTGGTGTTTTCAGTTGCCTCATATGGATGTGAAAGCTGGACAACGAATGAGGAAGACCAAAGAAGAATTGACGTCTTTGAATTGTGGTGTTGGCGAAGAACATTGAATAAACCGTGGACTGCCAAAAGAACTAACAAATCTGTCTTGGAAGAAGCACAACCAGAATGCTCCTTATAAGTAAGGATGGTGAGACTACGTCTCACATACTTTGGACATCTTATTAGGAGATCTCAGTCCCTGGAAAAGGTCATCATGCTTGGTAAAGCAGAGGGTCAGCAAAAAAAAGAAAGACCGTAAATGAGGTGGATTGACACAGTGGCTGCAACAGTGGGCTCAAGCATAACAGTGATTGTGAGGGTGGCACAGGACCAGGGAATGTTTCTTACTGTTGTACATAGGGTTGCTATGAGTTGTAACTGACTCGACAGCACGTAATAACAACAACAACTGGGTTTACATGACAAAATGAACACATTCTTCAATGGTGGCCTCTCAGTTCTTCCAGTTCCAGCTTTTTTTTTTTTTTAAACCTTCAGCAGCATCTTTGCTGCCCTTTTTTTGCTCAGGCCTGACCTGGGGGAGTTCAGTCCTCAAACAGCCTTGAAATTCTTCTGCCTTATTTTCTTTGGCCTTATGTTATGGATTTAATTGTGCCCCCCCCCCCCCCCCCCCGCCAAATATGTTAAATCTTACCTCTCGAACCTGTATTTGTGACCTGGCTTGGAGATAGGTTATTTCTTTTGTTATGTTTCACCACTTGTCTGTCAGTTTGTCATAGTGTGATGACTATGTGTTACCATCATGCTGAAAGCTATGCAACTGGTATTTCACGTACCAGCAGGGTTACCCAGTGTGGACAGTTTTCAGCGGAGCTTCCAGACTATGACTAGGAAGAAAAGCCTAGTAGAAGTAGTTATCTACTTCTGAAAATTAGCCAATGAAAAATTCATGAATCAGTATAGGACATTGTCAGACTTGCTTGCTTTGGATACATCATCAGCAGGGATCAATTGCTAGAGGAAGACGTAATGTTTGATGAAGGGCCAACAAGGATGAACGAGACCCTTGGTGAGTTGGATTGGCATAATAGCCACGGTGATGGACTCAAAGATCCCAGTGATAGTGAGGGTGACACAAGACTAGGCAACATTTCATTCTGTTGTACATAAGATTACCATGAGTTGAAGTCACCTCGATGGCAGCCTCAGTACAATGGGTTTCTCTTTACATAGAGCCTTTTTAGCTTTGGGTTTTGTAGCTCTGCCAAGATGATTTGCCAGGCCACAATCTTGCAAAGAGATTGGACAGTTTACTATGCAAATAAGGTGCATAAAACCCTTGCAGGTATTGGTTGATTACTAAGCAAATTAGGTGACTGTGGCCTACTGAGGAGATTAGTCAGTTTGTCTTGGTAGGAGGAGTAGGCTTATAAAAGAGCCAATCCTACAGAGGTTGGGGGGACTTCATTATCGTTAAGAAGAATCTGGAGCTAACTGCATCCATTGGGCCTGGGGTCCCTGTGCTGGAAAACTAGACCCAGGAGAGAGAGAGCTGTAATGCTGAAGACGGCAACAAATGGCACAGCAGTGGCACGAATGGCAGCGTGAGATGGTGGGAATCAGGAGACAGGCATGAAACAGCTACAGTGGGCTTCCCAGTCCACAGAGCAAGGCAGCTGTGGTGGGCTTGCTGGACCACAGAGTGAGAGACAGCCGAGCGCCTTTGGGCAGCTTGCTGACAGAGTGGGATACCTCCGGGCATGTGCTGACAGAGCTAAAGAGCTCTAACACTTATTCAAGTAAGGCAGAGGCCAGATCAAGTAAGGCCTGGTGGCAGAGACCCAAGCATGGGCCTGCCGGCTAGCATGGCCAAGAAAGAGCTGAGAGCTGTCTTGGTTGGAAACTGTCCTGACTGATGAACTGTGTCCTGGTTTGTTTCTGTTACCTCCGAGTTGATTGTGATTCCAAGTTGTAGCCTAATACACCACATAATCATGAGTATGGTCAGCAAGTTCTGTGTGGCCCTTGCAACAAATTATCTCACCCAGCAGGGAAGCAGAAAATGCAGTGGGGAGGACAGCTGGTGTCAGAATTGGTAAAAAGCTTGGAGAGTTGGAGGTATGTGTGACCTCCACCTCCTAGGAATCAGCTTTGGTCTGATGCTGATTCTCATTCCCTCCTCTTGAAGTTGGGTGGCTTTCGATGTCTCTACTAGACTACAAAAGCAATTTTTCTTTTTTACGTTAATGAAGCCATACCAAAGTCAGGTTGTTCCTAAACCTAATCACTTTTGAGTTATAGAACAAACAGATTAGACAAAGAGACACGGGGGAATAGACACCAAGGAATGCCAAGGGACTTAATGGACCTACAGATAAGGAAGGATCTCCCCTTAGAACCATGCCCTCAATTCAGGTTTTTTTAGCCTTCTGAACTGTGAGAAGATAAATTTTTGTCCTTTAAAGATACCCTAAGGAACCCTGGTGGTGCAGTAGTTATGTGCTAGGCTGCTAACCAAAAGGTCAGTGGTTGAAACTTAACAGCTGTTCTGTGGGAGAAAGATGTGGCAATCTACAGCCTTGAAAACCCTATGGGGCAGTTCTACTCTGGCCTATAAGGTCATTATGAGTCAAAATTGACTTGATGGCAACGGATTTGGTTTTTGGTTTAAAGACACCCAATTTTGGCATTCCTGTTATGACGGCAACTAAGATACCACACATGTCTCTGTCTCTTTCCCTTCTTTATCTGGGAATGTCCTTGATTAACCAGCTCCCGGTTACCAATTTCCTTTATTTACTTGGTGGCCAATTCCCAGCCTGGAGTCCCTGGATGCCTAGGAAGTCTGGAAGCACTTTTTAACACTTCATTCAACCCGGGGAGACCCTGCCCTTACCTGAAATCAGGCTGTTTGGGCCAAAAAGTGTGTCTGTATGTCCTGGAATTAAATGAGCTCAGCCCATAACCAGGCTTACCGCATGCTGATGAGCACTCACTGTTCCTTTCTTTGGTACCAATTCTGTATGAAGAGGAGAAAAGATAGGACAAGGTTGTTTTTGAATTTGCCTTTCCAAAGATAAGTAGGTAGAGAAGGGGGCTAAATGTTTTCTGGGCAGAAGGAACAATACATTTGCAGGTACAGGGCATACATGATTTACCTGGGGAATGTCATCTAGTCTCAGTGTTGAAGATATTCCAAATAAAGGAGACTTCAGGCAAGGGAAAAAGTTGTTTCTGGTACCTCTTTATTCCTGAGCCTCCCCATATGACTGATTTGATCCCCAGCTTCCCAGAAGTAACAGAGGTCATGGACTTCAAAAGGCCTGCGACTAGGAAAATACAGAAATCCTGTTAGGAAATGCAAAGAATTGGGTAAAGTAGGTTTGTTTCTGTAATGGAAAGAGGCAGACATCTGTAAGTTTCTTCCTCAGAAATTCTTGTTTAATGCTCTCTGGATTATTTCGGAGACTCAGAGATGCCTATCTCTCACATTCTGTACTATTTTTTTTTTCTAGGTTGGTTTAGCAAAGTGGCCCATCACATTGTGTGCCCTGCTCCACCATGCAAACAAGACCAAGTTGTGAGTCCTTCTTGGGAAGCATGGCAACTGCCTCCAGATCACATATTTTTTCCATCCTTTTTTTTTTTAACTCCCCGTTTCCTCCCACACCAGCCTCAGCCCATGGTAACTGCTCATCTTTTGTCTTGATGGATTTGCCTATTGTAGATATTTCATGTAAGTGGAATCATACTTTATTTTTTCTTATGTGTTTGCGTTATTTCACTAAACATGTTCTCAAGGTTCGTCCATGTCATAGCGTGTATCAGAATTTCATTTCTCTTTATGGTTCAGTAATATTCCATTGTATGTATATACCACATTTTATTTGTCTGTTCATCTCTGGAGGACTTCTTGGGTTGTTTCCACTTTTTGGCTATTATGAATAAAGCTGCAGTGAACACTGGTATACATATGTCTGTTTGAGTCACTGCACCACTGCTTTATATTCTCTTGGGTATATACCTAGGAATGGAATTGCTGGTTCATATGGTAATTCTACGTTTAATTATTTTAGGAATCGCCAAACTGCTGCAGCAGCTGTATTGTTTAATATTCCCACCAGCAATGTCCAGTGTTCCAGTTTCTCCATGTCCTTACCAATGCTTATTCCTTTTTTTTTTTAATTGTGCTTTAGGTGAAAGTTTACAGCTTAGGTTAGTTTCTCATATAAAAATTTATACACACATTGTTATGTGACCCTAGTTGCTATCCCCACAATGCGACCACACATTCCTCCTTTCCACCCCCGAATTTCCCATGTCCATCCAACCAGCTCCTATCCCTTTCTCCCTTCTCATCTCACCTCCGTACAGGAGCTGCCCGTTTACTCTCGTGTATCTACTTGAACAAAGAAGCACATTCTTCATGAGTATCATTTTATGTTTTATAGGTCAGTCTATTCTTTGTCTGAGGAGTTGGCTTTGGGAATGGTTTCAGTTCTGGGTTAACAGAGAGTCCAGGGGCCATGTCTTCTGGGATTCCTCCAGTCTCAGTCAGACCATTAAGTCTGGTCTTTTTACAAGAATTTAAGTTCTGCACCACACTTTTCTCCTGCTCCATCAGGGGCTCTCTGTTGTGCTCCCTGTCAGGGCGGCCATTGGTAATCGATAGACATTATCTAGTTCTTCTGGTCTCAAGCTGATGGAGCCTCTGGTTTATGTGGCCCTTTCTGTCTCTTGGGCTCATATTTTCCTTATGTCTTTGGCATTTGTCATTCTCCTTTGCTCCAGGTGAGTTGGGACCAAATGATGCATCTTAGATGGCTGCTAGCTAGCTTTTGAGACTCCAGACGCCACTTTCCACAGTGGGATGTAGAACATTTTCTTAATAAACTTTATTATGCCAATTGACCTATATGTCCCCTGAAACCATGGTCCCCAGCCCCTCGCCCCTGCCACGCTGTCCCTTGAACTGTTTGGTTGTGTTCAGGAGATGTCCTAGCTTTTGGTTTAGTCCAGTTGTGCTGACTTCCCCTGTACCATGTGTTGTCTTTCCCTTCACCTAAGATAATTCTAGTCGACCAGTTAGTGAACTCCCCTTTCCCTCCCTCCCCACCCTCGTAACTGTCAAAGAATATTTTCCTCCGTGTTTAAACCTTTTCTTGAGTTCTTATAATAGTGGTCTCATACAGTATTTGTCCTTTTGTGACTCACTAATTTTACTCAGCATAATGCTTTCCAGATCCATCCATGTTATGGGATGTTTCACAGATTCATTCTTGTTCTTTATTATTGCCTAGTATTCCATTGTGTGAATGTACCATAATTTGTTTATCCATTTGTCCGTTAATGGGCACCTAGGTTGCTGTTGTGACAGTGCTGCGGTAAACATGGGTGTGCATATATCTGTTCGTGTGACAGCTCTTATCTCTCTAGGATATATTCCAAGGAGTGGGATTGCTGGATCACATGGTAGTTCTACTTCTAGCTTTTTAAGGAAATGCCAAATCGATTTCCAAAGTGGTTGTACCATTTTACATTCCTACCAGCAGTGCATAAGTGTTCCAATCTCTCCACAACCTCTCCAACACTTATTATTTTTTGGATTAATGTTAGCCTTGTTGGGGCGAAATGGTATTTCATTGTAGTTTTCATTTGCATTTTCTAATGGCTAATGATCATGAGCATTTCCTCATGTTTCTGTTAGCTGCCTGAACGTCGTTTTTGGTGAAGTGTCTGTTCATGTCCTTTGCCCATTTTTTAATTGGGTTATTTGTCTTTTTGTGGTTGAGGTTTTGCAGTATCTTGTAGATTTTAGAGATTAGACCTTGATCAGACATGTCATAGCCAAAAACTTTTCCTCAGTCTCTAGGTAATCTTTTTACTCTCTTTGTGAAGTCTTCAGATGAGCATAAGTGTGATTTTTAGGAGCTCCCAGTTATCTAGTGTCTTAGTCATCTAGTACTGCCATAACAGAAATACCACAAGTGGATGGCTTTATCAGAGAAACTTATTCTCTCACACTCTAGTGGGTTACAAGTCCAAATTCAGGATATCAGCTCCAGGGGAAGTCTTTCTCTCTCTGTCGGTTCCAGGGAAGATTCCTTGTCATCAGTCTTCCCCTGGTCGAGGAGCTTCCCAGGTGGAGGTACCCCAGGTCCAAATGATGTGCTCTGCTTCCGGTGCTTCTTTCTTGGTGGTGTGAGGTCCCCAACTCTTTGCTCGCTTCCTTTTTGTTTAATCTCTTGAGAGAGAAAATGTGGTGCAGGCCACACCCCGGGGAAACTTTGAATCGGGGATATGACCTGGGTAAGGGTGGTGTTACAATCCCATGCTAATCGTTTTAAACATAAAATTACAATAACAAAATGGGGGACAACCACAGAACACTGGAAATTGTGGCCTAACCAAATTGATACATATATTTTTGGGGGGACATAATTCAATCTATGACATCTAGTTTTCTCTTCCGGTGTTTGTGCATTGTTAGTAATGTTTTGTGTACTGTTTATGCCATGTATTAGGGCTACTAGTGTTGTCCCTATTTTTTCTTCCACGATCTTTATTGTTTTAGACTTTATATTTAGGTCTTTGATCAATTTTGCGTTAGTTTTTGTGCATGCTGTGAGGTATGAGTCTTGTTTCACTTTTTTTGCAGATGAATATCCAGTTATGCCAGCACCATTTGTTAGAGATTGTCTTTTCCCCAATTAGTGGGCTTTGGGCCTTTGTCAAATATCAGCTGCTCATAGGTGAATGAATTTACATCTGGATCCTCAATTCTGTACCATTGATCTGTGTATCTGTTGTACCAGTACTGGGCTGTTTTGACTACAGTGGCGGTATATTAGATTCTAAAATCAGGTAGTGTGAGGTCTCCTACTTTGTTCTTCTTCAGTAATGCTTTACTTATCTGGGGCCTCTTCCTTTTCCATGTGAGGTTGGTGATTTGTTTCTCCATCTCATTAAAAAACGTCATTGGAATTTGGATTGGGATTGCATTGTATCAGTAGATCGCTTTGGGAAAAATAGGTATTTTCATAATGTTGAGTCTTCCTATTCATGAGCAACGTATGTTTTTCCACTTACGAAGGTCTCTTTTGGTTTCTTGCAGTAGTGTCTTGTAGTTTTCTTTGTATAGGTCTTTTACATCTCTGGTTAAATTTATTCCTAAGTATTTTATCTTCTTGTGAGCTATTGTAAATGGTATTGATTTGATTTCCTCTTCAAAGTTCTGTTTGTCAGTGTAGAGGAATCCAACTGATTTTTGTACGTTTATCTTGTATCCTGATACTTTGCTGAAATCTTCTATTACTTCCAGTAGTTTTCTTGTAGATTCTTTGGGGTTTTTTGTGTATAAGATCGTATCATCTGCAAATGGAGATACTTTTATTTCTTCCTTACCAATTGGATGCCCTTTGTTTTTCTAGCCTAGCTACTCTGACCAGGACCTCCAGCAGAAAGTTGAATAAGAGTGGTGATAAAGGGCATCCTTGTCTGATTCCCGTTCTTAAGAGGAATGCTTTCAGGCTGTCTCCATTTAGGATGATGTTGGCTATTGGCTTTGTATAAGTTATAAATGCCCTCAAAAAAAAAAAATTTTTTTTTTATCATGTTGAGGAATTTCCCTTCTATTCCTATTTTGCTGAGAGTTTTTATCATGAATGGGTGTTGAACTTTGTAAAATGCCTTTTCTGTATCAATTGATAAGATCATGTGGTTTTTGTCTTTTGTTTTATTTATGTGGTGGATTACATTGATTGTTTTTCTAATCTTTTTTTTTAATGTTGAACCATCCCTGCATACCTGGTATGAATCTTGCTTGGTCATTGTGAATTATTTTTTGATATGTTGTTGAATTCTATTGGCTAGAATTTTGTTGAGAATTTTTGCGTCTAAGTTCCTGAGGGATATTGGTCTCTAATTTTCTGTTTTTGTGGCATCTTTACCTGGTTTTGGTATCAGGGTTATGCTGGCTTCATAGAATGAGTTTGGGAGTATTCCATCCTTTTCTATGCTTTGAAATACCTTTAGTAGTCGTGGTGTTAACTCTTCTCTGAAAGTTTGATGGAATCCTCCAGTGAAGCTGTCATGGCCAGGGCTTTTTTTTTGTTGTTGGAAGTTTTTTAATTACCTTTTCGATCTCTCCTTTTGTTATAGATTTATTTAATTGTTCTACCTCTGTTTGTGTTAGTTTGGGTAGGTAGTGTGTTTCTAGAAATTTGTCCATTTCCTCTAGGTTTTCAAATTGTTGGAGTACAATTTTTCATAGTATTGTGTTATGATTCTTTTTATTTCAGTAGGGTCTGTTGTGATATTGCCCATCTCATTTCTTTTTTGAGTTATTTGCTTTCTCTCCTGTTTTTCTTTTGTCAGTGTGGCCAGTGGTTTATCGATTTTGTTGATCTTTTCAAAGAACCAGCTTTTCATCTTGCTAGCGCTTTCAATTGTATTTCTATTCTCTCTTTCATTTAATTCTGCTCCAGTTTTTCTTATGTGCTTTCTTCTGGTGCCCAAGGGCTTCTTTTGCTGCTCTCTTTCTATTTGTTTGAGTTTTAGGGTTACTGTTTTGATTTTGGCCCTTTCTTTTTTTTTTTTGGATGTGTGCATTTATTGCTACAAATTGAACTCTGAGCACTGCATTTGCTGTGTCTCAAAGTTTCTGGTAGGATGTGTTTTCATTCTCATTTGATTCTGTGAGTGTCTTTATTCCATCCTTAATTTCTTCTATAACTCAGTAGTTTTTGAGCAAGGTGTTCTTCAGTTTCCGTGTATTTGATTTTTTTTCTTGCTTTTTCTGTCATTGATTTCTAGTTTTAGGGCTTTATGGTCAGAAAACATGCTTTGTAATATTTCGATGGTTTCGTTTCTGTTAAGGTTTGCTTTGTGGCCTACTCTGGAGATTGTTCTGTGTGTGTTGGAAAAGAAACTATACTTGGCTGCTGTTGAGTAGTGTGTTCTGTGTATGTCTATGAGATGAAGTTGGTTGATTGTGACATTTAGATCTTTCATATCTTTATTGAGCTTCTTTCTGGATGTTCTGTTCTTCACTGAAAGTGATGTGTTGAAGTCTCCTACTATTATTGTGGAGCTGTCTATTTCTCTTTTCGATGCTGTTAGAGTTTGTTTTATCTCTTTTTTTTTTTTTTTAATAATAGCCATCCTGGTGGGTATGAAGTGGTATCTCTTTGCAGTTTTGATTTGCATTTCCCTAATGACCAGAATGCTCCTTAGAAGCAAGGATGGCGAGACTGCGTCTTACATACTTTGGACATGTTGTCAGGAGAGATCAGTCCCTGGAGAAGCACATCATGCTTGGCAGAGTACAGGGTCTATGGAAAAGAGGAAGACCCTCAATGAGGTAGATTGACACAGTGGCTGCAACAATGAGCTCAAGCATAACAACAATTGTAAGGATGGCTAGGACCGAGCAGTGTTTCGTTCCGTTGTGCGTAGGGTCACTATGAGTCGGAACCGACTCGACGGCACCTAACAACAACAACAACAATGACCAGTGATGTTGAGCAGCTTTTCTTGTGGTTATTGGTGATTTGTATATCCACCTCAGTTAGATGAATTGATGCAGTAGGCTGCAACAATGGGCTCAAACATAGCAATGATTGTGAAGGTGGCACAGAATCTGGCGGTGGTTTGTTTTGTCCTATATAGGGTCGCTATGAGTCAGAAATGACTTTATGGCACCTAACAACAACATACCCTCTTTGGAGAAATGTCTGTTCAAGTCTTTGCCCATTTATAAATTGGCTTGTTATTTTCATTGTTCAGTTTTTTTTTAATCTTTTTTAAAAAATTAATATGTTTTGGGTAAAAGTTTACAGAGCCAATTAGTTTTCCATTCAAAAATTTTATACCCCAATTGTTTTGGGACATTAGTTGTAGTCCTTGGAATGTGTCAGCACTCTTCCCCTTTCTTGGAGTCTTCATGTCTGTTCCTGCCTTCTCCTCTCTGCTCTTGGGTAGATGTTACCCATTAGGTCTTGTATATATGATTGAACTAAGAAGCATGTTACTCAGATGTGTTTTTGCTTATTTTATAGGCCTGTCTAATCTTTGACTGAAAGGCAGACTTCAGGAGTGGCTTGAGTTCTGAGTTAGCAGGATGTCCAGGGACCATAGTCTTGGGATTTCCTCCAGCCTCTTTCAGATCAGTAAGTCTGGTCCTTTTTGTGAATTTGGACTTTATTCTACATTTTTCTCCCACTCTGTCCAGGACCCTCTATTGTGATCCCTGACAGGGCGGTTGGTGGTTGTAGCTGGGGATCATTTAGTTCTGGGCTCAGACTTGTAGAGGCTGTGGTTCATGTGGTCCATTAATCCTTCAGACTAATATTTTCCTGTGGCTTTGCTTTTCTTCATTCTGTTTTGCTCTGAATGTGATGGGACCAGTAGGTGTATCTTAGATGACCACTTGCAAGCTTTTAAGTCCCTAGACGCTACTCACCAAAGTAGGGTATAGAATATTTTCTTTATGAACTATATTATGCCAATTGACCTAGCTGTCTCCTGAGACCATGATTGCCAGGCCTCAGCCCCAGTAATTCAGTTCCTCAAGGTGCTTGAATGTGTCTATCATTGAATTTTAAGAGTTTTTTTCCCATATTCTGGATATTAAACCTTTATCAGATATATGATTTCCAAATATTTTCTCTCATTCTGTAGATTCTTTTTACTTTCTTAATAATGTCCCTTGATAAACAAGCCTTTAATTTTGATGAAGTTGAATTTATCTATTTTTTTTTTCTCTTCTTGCTTGTGCTTTTGGTGTCATATATAAGAATCTATTGCCTAAAAGAAGGTCTTGAATTTTACCCCTTTCTTCCAATAATTTTATGGTTTTAGCCCTTATATTTAGATCATTGCTCCATTTTGAGTTCATTTTTGCATGTAGTGTGACGTATGGATTCAACTTCATTCTTTTTCATGTGGAGATCCAGTTGCCTCAGTACCATTTGTTCAACATACTATTTTTTCCCTATGAAAGGGGATTGGCCCCCTTACCAAAAATCACTTGAGTATAGATGTATTGGTTTATTTCTGGACTGTCAATTCTATTCCATTGTTTTATATGTCTATCCTTATACCAGTATAAGACTGTTTAGGATACTGTAGTTTTATAGTATGTTTTGAAATCAGGAATTGAGCGTCCTCCTACTTTTTTTTTCTAAATTGTTTTGGCTATTCGGGGCCACTTGCAATTCTGTATGAGTTTGAGGATCAGCTTTTCCATTTTTTTTTAAATGGCTTTTGGAAGTTTAATAGGAATTGTGTTGTATCTGTAGATTGCTTTGGGTAAACTTAATATGTTAATACTATTAGGCCTTTGACTTCATAAACATAGGATGTCTTTCAATTTATTTAGCCCTTCTTTAATTTCTTTCAGCAGTGTTTTTTGGTTTTCAGTTGTCTAGTATTGCTTTAACAGAAATACTGCAAGTGGATGGCTTCAACAAACAAAAGGTTATTCTCTCACAGTCTGGTAGGTTAGAAGTCTAAATTTAGGGCAAGCCTTTCTCTCTCTGTAGTTTCTGGAGGAAGGTCCTTGTCATCAGTCTTCCTCTGGTCTAGGAGCTTCTCCACACAGGAAACTCGGGTCCAATGATGCACCCTCTTTCTGGTACTGCTTTCTTGGTGGGATGAAGTCCCCATTCTCCTAGTCCATCTGAGTGATGACTCCACCCTTTGAGACCCCAGAGGTCATGGCAATACCCTTTGAGACTGAGGCGGCTCAGCTTCCTGTGTTCCTTGTCTCTTCAGCTTCTGCTTCCTGGTTCCTTGGCCTCTGGGGTCCCTCAGGCCTCCCTGCCCACATCTGCCCTGCTGGGACAGGGGTTTCAAAGCTCCATAGTTCCACTGATAAGAGCTTGGAGACACCCTACTCTGCCAGTAAACTTTGGCTGGAAGACACTCAGCTCTCTCACTCCATGGGTTGGCTCCATTCCTGTCTCATGCTTGTCTCCTGGTTCTGCTGCTGCTTGCTGTTTCTCTGCATCTGCCATTTCCAATGTAATAGCTGTCCTCATTTCCTTCTGAGTCCTCACCAGAATTGTCTTTGATGCCCATAATTCCACCAATAGTCTTTTCAATGCATTCTAGGCTTTTACTATTAGGCACTTTAAAACTCTTCCAGTCTCAACAGGGATCACAATCAAGGGGCCCGGACAGAGCTGAAGAAAAATGTAGAACAAAATTCTAACTCAAAAAAAAAGACCCGACTTGTTGGCTTGACAGAGACAGGAGAAACCCTGAGAGTATGGCCCCAGAACACAGTATCAGCTCAGTAATGAAGTCACTTCTGAGGTTTGCCCTTCAGCCAAAGATTGGACAGGCCCATAAAATAAAACAAGACTAAAGGGACACACCAGCTCTGGGGCAAGGACTAGCAGGCAGGAGGGGACAAGAAAGTTGGTAATAGGGAACCTAAGGTTAAGAAGGGAAAGTGTTGACATGTGATGTTGTTAACCAATGTCATATAACAATATGTGTACTAACTGTTTAATGAGAAACTAGTTTGTTCTGTAAACCTTCATTTAAAGTACAATAAAAACAAAAAAACTCTTCCAGCCTCTATCCATGCACAGTTTCAAAACTGCTTCCACAATTTAAGTATCTGTTAGAGCAGCACCCCACCTTCTTAGTATCAAATTCTGTCTTAGTTATCTAGTGCTGCTATAAAAGAAATACCACAAGTGGATGGCTTTAACAAAGAGAATTTTATTTTCTCACAGTTTAGGAGGCTAGAAGTCCAAATTCAGGGTGCCAGCTCCAGGTAAATCCTTTCTCCTTCTGTTGGCTCTGGGGAAAGGTCCTTGTCATCAATCTTCCTGTCTAGGAGCTTCTCAGCACAGGGACCTCCTACCACCAAGAAAGCAGAGCTGGGAGTTGAGCACATCCTTTAGACCCAGGGTCCCTGCACAGAGAGGCTCCTAGACAAAGGGTAGATTGATGACAAGGATCTTCCCCCAGAGCTGACAGGGAAAGAAAGTCTTTACCTAGAACTGGCACCCTCAATTCGGAATTCTAGCCTCCTAAGCTATGACATAATAAAATTCTCTTTGTTAAAGCCATTCACTTGTGGTATTTCTGTTATAGCAGCACTAGATAACTAAGGTACAGTGTAAAGGCTTTCCGCCTTCTTGGTTAAATTTATTCCTAGATATTTTATTCTTTTGAATGCTGTTGTCAAAAGGAATGTTTTCTTAATTTCCCTTTTTAGATTGTTGCTGGTATATAGAAACAACTAATTTCTGTGTGCTGATCTTGTACCCTGCAACTTTGCTGAATTCATTTATTAGCTCTAGTAGCTTTTCGTGGATTTGGAGTGATTTTTCTATATATAGTATCCTGTCATCTGCAAATAGAGATAGTTTTACTTCTCCTTTTCTGATTTGAAAGACTCTTATTTCTTTTTCTTGCCTAATTACTTTGGCTAGAATTTCTAATGCAGTGTTGAATAGGAGGTAAAAAGTGGGCACCCTGACTTGTTCCTGATCACAGGGGGAAACTTTTAGTCTTTCAGCACTGGTATGGTATTAGCCATAGGATTTTCATAAATATCTTTTATCATGTTGAGGAATTTCCCTTCTATTCCTAGTTTGTTGAGTGTTTTTATCATGAAAAGGTGTTGGATTTTTGTCAAATGTATTTTCTGTATTAATTGAGGTGATTCGAGTGATGTGTTGGTTATTTTTGCCTTCATTGTATTAAAGTGGTATATTGATTGATTTTCTTACGTTGAACTACCCTTACATTTCTGGGATAAATTCCACTTGGCCATGGCATATAATTTTTTAATATGTTGTGTGTCTTGGCTATCTAGTCTGCTATAACAGAAATACCACAAGTGGATGGCTTTAACGAAGAGAAATTTATTTCTTCACAGTAAAGTAGGCTAAAAGTCCAAATTCAGGGCATCAGCTCCAGGGGAAGCCTTTCTCTCTTTGACAGCCTTCTCATCAATCTTCCCTGGGACTAAGAGCTTCTCTGTGCGGGGACCCTGGGTCCAAAGGATGGGCTCTGCTCCCAGCACTGCTTTTTTGGTGGTATGAGGTCCCCTACTCTCAGCTTGCTTCCCTTTCCTTTTATCTCTTGAAGATAAAAGGTGGTGCAGGCCCCACCCCAGGGAAATTCCCTTTACGTTGGATCAAGGATGTGATGTAGTGAGGGTTTTACAATCCCACCCTAATCCTCTTTAACATAAATTAACAGTCACAAAATGGAGGACAACCAAATAATAATAGGAATGGTGGCCCAGCCAAATTGATACATACATTTTGCGGGGGACAGAATTTAATCCATGACACTGTGGGATTTGGTTTGCTAGTGTTTTCTTGAGGATTTTTTAAATCTGTGTTCTTAAGAAATATTTGTCTGTGATTTTCTCTTCTTGTGATGTCTTCGACTTTTGTATCAGGACATGCTGGCCTCGTAGAGTTAGGAAGTATTCCCTCCTCCTCTTTTTTTTTTGGTGGAGTTTGAGAAAAATTGGTGTTAATTCTTCTTTAAATGTTTAATAGAACTCGCCAGTAAAGTCATCTGGTCCTGGACTTTTCTCTGTTGTGAGGTTTATAATTACTGATTCAATCTCTTCTCTTGTTATAGGTATATTGAGACTTTTTTTGTTTGTTTTCTTGAGTCAATTTGAGTACTTTGGATGTTTCTAAGTATTTATCCATTTCATCTAGTTTATCTAGTTTGTTGGGATATTATTGTTCACAGTATTGTCATAATCCTTTTAATTTCTGTAAGGCTAGTAAAAGGTTGCCACTTTCAATTTTGATTTTAGTTACTTGCATCTTCTCTCTTTATTTCTTTGTCAGCCTACCTAGGGATTTGTCAATTTTGCTGATCTTTTTAAAGAACCAACTTTTAATTTTATTGATTTTACTGTTTTTCTGCCCTCTGTTCATTTATCTCACCTAATTTGTATTATTACCTTCCTTCTAATAGCTTTGGCTAAAACTTGCTCCTCTTTTATCTAGTTTCTCAAGGTTTAGAGTTCCATTATTGATTTGAGATCTTTCTCCTTTTTAGACAATATTTTATTTTTGTTGTTAAAAATATACACAGGAGGTTATACATGAATTCAACAATTTCTACATATGCAATTCAGTAACTATTGAATTGCAACCATTCTCACCCTGCTTTTCCAAATTGTTCCTGCCCAATTAACATAAACTCACTGTTCCCTAAGCTTCCTATCTAACCTTTCGAGTTGCTGTTGTCAGTTTGATCCCATATGGATAGTTTTTTAAAATGCGCAATGCTTAAGGCAGACATTCTTTGCTAATTAAGCTAAACTATTGTTTGGTTTAAAGAAGACTTCTGGAGAAAAAAATATATATATATATAATTTATTTTGGTGTTGTTGAGAATGTTGTTGTGTTAGATGCTGTTAAGTTGTTTCCAATTCATAGTGACCCTGACTAGAACAGAATGAAACTCTGCCCAGTCCAGTGCCATCCTCACCATTGTTGCTATGTTTGAGCCCATTGTTGCAGCCACTGTGTCAATCCATCTTGCTGAGGACCTTCCTCTTTTTTGATGACCCTCTACTTTACCAAGCATGATGTCCTTCTCCAGGGATTGCTGCCTCCTGATGACACGTCCAAAGTACATAAGACAAAGTCTCACCATCCTCACTTCTAAGGAGCATTATGGCTGAACTTCTTCCAGGATAGATTTGTTTGTTCTTCTGGCAATCCATAGCATATTCAATATTCTTCACCACCATCATAATTCAAAGGCATCAATTTTTCTTAGGTCTTCCTTATTCATTGTCCAACTTCTGCGTACATGTGAGGTGATTGAAAATACCATGGCTTGGGTCAGGCGCACCTTAGTCCTCAAGATGACATCCATCCTTTATAACACCTTAAAGAGATCTTTTGCAGCAGATTTGCCAAATGCAGTACATCATTTGATTTCTTGACTGATGCTTCCTGGGCATTGTTTTTAGATCCAAGTAAGGTGAAATCCTTGGCAACTTCAATCTTTTCTGTGTTTATCATGATGTTGCTTATTGGTTCCATTTTGAGGATGTTTCTTTTCTTTATGTTGAGGCATAATCCATACCGAAGGCTATAGTCTTTGATCTTCATCAGTGAGTGTGTCAAGTCCTCTTCCCCTTCAGCAAGCAAGATTGTGTCATCTGTATATCACAGGTTGTTAATTAATCTTCTTGAATCCTGATTCTGTGTTCTTCATATAGTCCAGCTTCTTGGATTATTTGCTCAGCATACAGATTGAATAAGTATGGTGAAAGGGTACAACCCTAGCACACACCTTGCCTGATTTTAAACCATGCAGTATCCCCTTGTTCTGTTCAAATGATTGCTATTCTGGAATACTCACTCTTTGCAATATTATTCATAATTTGTTATGATCCACACAGTCAAATGCCTTTGCATAGTCAATAAAACACAGGTAAACATCTTTCTGGTATTCTCTGCTTTCAGCCAAGATCCATCTGGCATCAACAATGATATCCTTCCTTTCACATTTTCTTCACAATCCAGCTTATTGAGAATATGAACAGCAAAACATACACCAATTCAATAATTTCTACGTGTACAAGTCAGTGACATTGATTACATTCTTTAAGTCATGCAAACACTCTCACCCTCCTTTTCTGAGTTGTTCCTCCCCCATTAACACAAATTCAGTACCCCTAAGGTTCCTATCTTTGGGCAGATCTGCTGCAAAGCATCTCTTTAAAGTGTTGAAAAGGAAAGATGTTGCCTTGAAGACTAAGGTACACCTGACCCAAGCCATGGTATTTCCAATCACATCATATGCATGTGAAAGCAGTTTTTTACTAGTTAAGCTAAAGTATTGTTTGGTTTTAAGAAGACTTCAGGGGAATTTTTGCTTTAAGGCCTACAGATTATGTCAGGGCATAGTTTCAGCGGTTCATCCAGCCCCAATGGCCCCAGAAAGTCTGGAGTCCGTGAGAATTTGAAATTCTGTTTTAAATTCCCCCCCGCCCCCTTTTTTTTTAATCAGGATCCTTGTATAGAATCTTTGATCAAAATGTTCAGTAATGCTAGCTGGGCACCATCCAGTTCTTCTGGTCTCTTATTAAAAAGGAGGCAGTTATTCATGGAGGCAATTAGCTACACATTCCATTTCCTCCTACTGCTCACTTTCCTTCTTACTTTGTTACTCCAGGTGAAACAGCAATTGATTTGCCTTTGTTGGCCGCTTGCAAAATCTGAAGACCCCCCGCAAGGTGCTATTCGAGGAACTAGGAGGTGGAACAGAAGCACTAAACACATTATTAGGCCACTTAACTCGGATGTCCCATGGATCCATGACCCTAAACCTTTAAGCCAAGGAACTAAAATCCCATGCAGTGTTTACTTGTACATAAGCAGCTTCAGCAGCTACTCTTTTTTTGTCAAAGTTGTAAATATATCTATCATACAACTTCTGCCAATTCAACTTTTTACAGATGTACAACTTATTGACAGCACTTACAAGAATCAGCTGTGCAACTCTACCATTAATCTGTGTGATTTTTCCAACCCCTCAAACTGTTACTCAGTTCTCCTTAAGCAATAACCCTCCTTCTCCCCTTCCTCCCACCTCTGGTAACCACTAACAAACTCGGGTCTGTATACATTTGCCTTTTCTCGTCTTTTTATATAAGTGAGGTCATACAATATTTGTCCTTCTGTGATTGACTTATTTCACTCAGCATAGTGTTTTCAAGCTTTTCCATATTGTAGCATGTATCAAGACTTTGCTTCTCCTACTGGCTGAGTAGTATTCCATTGTATGTATGTACTGCATTTTGTTTCTTCATTCATATGTTGATGGGGATTTAGGTTGTTTCCACCTTTTGGTTATTGTAAATAGTGTTGCAGTGAACACGGGTGTACAAGTCTCTATTTGAGTCTCTGTTTCAAGTCTTTTGAGTATATACCTAGGGGTGAAATTGCTGGGTCATATGCTAGTTCTGTGTTTAGTTTTTTGAGGAACCGCCATTCTGTTTTCCACAAAGGCTGTACCATTTTGCATTCCTAGCAGCAGTGGGTAAGGGTTCCGGTTTCCCCCACATCCTCGGCAATATTTGTTATTTTCTTTCTTTTTTTTGAATCTTAGCCATCCTAGTGGGAGTGAAATGGTATCTCATGGTGGTTTTGATTTGCATGTCTTGGATAGCTAATCTCTTCATGTGTTTTTTGGCCACTCAATGTCCTCATTGGTGAAATGCCTACTCAATTCATTTGCCCCTTTTATGATTGGGGTATTTGCCATTTTGCTGTTAAGTTGTAGAAGTTTTATATATTTTTGTTATTAGATTCTTATTGGATATATAGTTTCTGAAGATATTCTCCTAGTCAGTGGCTTGTCTTTCCACTTTTTATTAAGTCTTTTTTTAAAAATTTTATTTATTTCCTTGTTTTTGTTGAGAATATACACAGCAAAACATGCAAAAATTCAACAGTTTCTACACATACCATTTAGTGAACATTAATTACATTCTTTGAGTCGTGCAACCATTCTCACTCTCATTTTCTGAGTAGTTCCTCTTCCATTAACATAAATTCCCTGTCCCTTAGGGGACAGGGAATTTATGTCTTTCAAGTTGATTTTGTCAATTTGATTCCATATAGATAGTTCTTAAAAGAGCTTAATGCTCAAGGCAGAGATTTTTTACTAGTTAAGCTAACTATTGTTTGGTTTTAAGAAGAATTCATGGAGTATTTTTGGTTTACACTTTAAAAATTATCTCAGGACAATAGTTTCAGGGGTCCATCCAACTTTCATGGCACCAGGAAGTCTCGAGTTCATGAGAATTTGAAATTCTATTCTGTATTTTACCTCTTTTGATCCAAATTCTTCTATAGAATCTTTGATCAAAATGTTGAGTAATGGTAGCCAGGCACCATCCAGCTCTTCTGGTCTGTGGCAAAGGAGGCGGTTGTTCATGGAGGCAATTAGCTGCACATTTTATATCCTCCTTCTATTTCTGAAGCTCCTTCCTCCTCTGTTGCTCCTGTCAAATAGAGACAAATTATTGTGAATCAGATGGCCACTTGCAAGCTTTTAAGACCCCAGGTACACTGCATAACAAAATAGGAGGTAGAAGAGAAGTGCTAAACATGTTTACTGGGATGTTGCATGTAACCGTGACCTTAAACCTACAAATCAAGAAACCATACTTATGAAGTTTTTGGTTGTACATAAGCAGCCTCAGCAGCTACCTTTTTTTGTCCTTGTTGTAAGTATATCTATCATACAACTTTTGCCAATTCAATTTTTATAGCGTATAGTTTATTTACAGTAATTACAATAATCGGCTGTATAAGTCTACCCTTAATTAGTGTGATATTTCCATCACTGTTAACACCCCATTTCCTTCTTCCTCCTGCCCCTGGTATGCACTAATAAACTTTGCTCTCTATACATTTGCTTTGTCTTGTCTTTTTACATAAATGAGGTCTTATAATACATGTCCTTTTGTAGTTGACTTATTTCACTCAACATAATGTCTTCCAGCTCCATCCGTTTTGTACCTTGTATCAAGATTCCTAGCTTCTACTAACTAATTAGTATTCCAATATGCGTATGTAGCACATTTTGTTTATCCATTCATCTGTTGATGGGCATTTAGATTGTTTCAACCTTTTACCTGTTGTGAACAGTGCTGCAGTGAACATTGGTGTACAACCCTCTGCTTTCAAGTATTTTGAAGTGGAATTGCTGGGTCAAACGGAGCCCTGGTGGTGCAGTGGTTAAGAGTTTGGCTGCTAGCCAAACGGTCAGCAGTTCAAATCCACCAGCTGCTCCTTGGAAACCCTATGGGGAAGTTCTGCTCTGTCCTATGGGGTCACTGTGAGTCAGAATTGACTTTATGGCAATGAGTATTGGTATGGTAGTTACAGTATTTCAATTTTTCCGATATTGAAGTTGTCCAATATTCCATTTAACTTGAATCCACAATCAACGTCCATGGAAACAGCAGTCAAGAAATCAAACGACATATTACATTGGGCAAATCTGCTGCAAAAGACCTCTTTAAGGTGTTAAAAGGCAAGGATGTCACTTTGAGGACTAAGGTGCACCTGACCCAAGCCATGGTATTTTCAATCATCTCTTATGCAGGCAAAAGCTAAACAATGAATAAGGAATACCAGAGAAGAATTGATGTCTTTGAATTATGGTGTTGGTGAAGAATATTGAATATACCATGGATTACCAGAAGAATGAACAAATCTGTCTTGGAAGAAGTACAGCCAGAATGCTCCTTAGAAGCAAGGATGGAGAGACTTCTTCTTATGTACTTTAGACATGATATCAGGGGGGACCGGTCCCTGGAGACAGATAGCATGCTTGGTAAAGTAGAGAGTCATCGAAGAGAGGAAGACTTCCAATGAGATAGACTGACGCAGTGGTTGCAATGATGGGCTCAAATGTAGCAATGATTGTGAGGATGGCGTAGGACCAGGCAGCATTTTGTTCCGCTGTACATGTGGTCGCTATGAGTTGGAACTGACTCAATGGCACTTAATGACAACAACAACATCAAAATTCTAGCTTTAGTTTTTTAAGGAACTGTCACAGTGTTTTTTACAATGTCTGTACCATTGTACATTCCCACCAGCAACGGGTAAGGGTTCCAATTTCCCCTGTTTTGATTACTGTTACTGTGTAATAAGTTTTGAAGTCAGGAAGTGTGAGGCTTCCTACTTTGTTCCTCTTCTTCAAAATTGCTTTGGATATTTGGGGTGTCTTGTCTTTCTATATAAAACTGAAGATTCATTTTTCCATTTCTGTAAAGAATGCTGTTCGAAATTTTATCTGGGTTAGATTGTATCTGTATATCACTTTCAGTATTATTGACATCTTAACTGCATTAAGTCTTCCATCTTTTCATCTCTTTCAGCAGTGTTTTATAATTTTCATTGTATTAGCCTTTCAACCTACATGCATCTGTCAGTTTGTCATACTGTGGGGGGTTGCATGTTTCTGTGATGCTGGAAACTATGCTACTAGTATTCAAATACCAGTGGGGTCACCAATGTTGGATCGGTTTGAGCTGAGCTGCCAGACTAAGACAGACTAGGAAGAAGGACCTAGCAGTCTACTTCTGAAGAAAAAGTTAGCCAGTGAAAACTTTCTGAACAACAGCAGAACATTGATACAGCGCTGAAAGATGAGCCCCTCAGGTTGGAAGGCACTCAAAAGATGACTGGGGAAGAGATGCCTCCTAAAAGTAGAGTTGACCTTAATGTGGCTGGAGTCAAGCTTTTGGGACCTTCATTTGCTGATGTGGCATGACTCAAAATGAGAATAAACAGCTGCAAACATCCATTAATAATCGGAATGTGGGATGTATGAAGTATGCATCTAGGAAAATTGGAAATCGTCAAAAATGAAATGGAATGCATAAACATCAATATCCTAGATATTAGTGAGCTGAAATGGATTGGTATTAGCCATTTTGAATCAGACAATCATAGGGTCTACTACGCCGGGAATGACAAACTGAAGAGGAGTGGCATCATGTTCATTATCAAAAAGAACATTTCAAGGTCTATCCCAAAGTACAGCGCTATCACTGATAGGTTAATATTCATACACCTACAAAGAATACGAGTTAATACAACTGTATTCAAATTTACACACCAACCACTAATGGCAAAGATGAAGAAGTTGACGATTTTTGCCGTTTTCTGCAGTCTTTAACTGACTGCACATTCAATCACCATGCACTGATAATTACTGGTGACTGCAATACAAAAGTTGGAAACAAAGAAGGGTCAGTATAAAATATGGTCTTGGTGATAGAAACCGTGCCAGAGATTGCATGATGAAGTTTTTGCAAGACCGATGACCTATTCGTTGGAAATACCTTAAACAGTGACTATACATGAGAACTTTGCTGGATACAATACACAGGAATCAAAATGAATACATCTGTGGAAAGAGATGATAGAGAAGCTCAATTACATCAGTCAGAACAAAGCCGGGGACCGACTGCAGAACAACCATCAGTTGCTCACATGCAAGTTCAAGTTGAAGCTGAAGAAAATTAAAACAAGTCCATGAGAGCCAAAGTACAACCTTGAGTATATCCCACCTGAATTTAGAGACCATCTCAAAAATGGATTTGACTCATTGAGCACTAATGACCAAAGACCAGATGAATTGTGGGATTACATCAATGATATCATACATGAAGAAACAAGAGGTCATTAAGATGACAGGAAAGAGAAAGAAGACCAAAACAGACGTCAGAAGAGACTCTGAAACTTGCTCTTAAATGTACAGTAGCAAAGTGAATGGAAGAAATGATGAAGTAAAAGTGCTGAACAGAAGATTTCAAAGGGCGGCTCAAGAAGGAAAGGTAAAGTTTTGTAACGAAACGTGCAAAGACCTGGAGGTGGAAAACCAAAAGGGAAGAACACGCTCAGCATTTCTCAAGCTGAAAGAGCTGAAGAAAAAAATCAAGGCTTGAGTTGCAATATTGAAAGATTCTATGGGCAAAATATTGAATGATGTGGGAAGCATCAAAAGAAGATGAAAGGAATACACAGAGTCACTGTACCAAAAAAATTGGTCAGTGTTCAACCATTTCAGGAGGTAGCATCTGATCAAGAACCCTTGGTACTGAAGGAAGAAGTCCAAGCTGCACTGAAGGCATTGGCAAAAACAAGGCTTCAGGCATTGATGGAATACCAATTGAGATGTTTCAACAAAAAGATGCAACACTGGAAATGCTTACTCATTGATGCCAAGAAATTTGGAAGACAGGTACCTGGCCAGTCAGCTGGGAGAGAGGCATATACGTGCCCAATTCAAATAATGACAATCCAATGGAATGCTGAAATTATCAAACAATATCACTAATATCACGTGCAAGTAAAATTTTGCTGAAAATAATTCAAAACCAATTTCAGTAGTACATTGATAGGCAACTGCCAAAATTCAAGCCAGATTCAGAAGAGGACATGGAAGAGGGATATCGTTGCTGATGTCCGATGGATCCTGGCTGAAAGCAGAAAATGTCAGAAAGATGTCTACATGTGTTTTATTGACTAAACAAAGCCCTTTAACTGTGTGGATCATAACAAATTACGGATAACATTGTGAAAAGTGGGAATTCCAGAATACTTAATTTGGCTCATGGAAACCTGAACATAGACCAAGAGGCAGTCATTTCAGCAGAACAACGGGATATTGCGTGGTTTAAAATTAGGAAAGGTGTACGTCAGAGTTGTGTTCTTTTACCATACTTATTCAATCTGTATGCTGGACAAATAATCTGAGAAGTTGGACTATATGAAGAAGAACTCAGCATCAGGATTTGAGGAAGACCAATTAACAGCCTGTGGTATGCAGATGACACAGCCTTGCTTGCTGAAAATGAAGAGTACTAGAAGCACTTACTGATGAAGTCAAAGACCACAGCCTTCAGTATGGATTACACCTCAATATAAAGAAGGCAAAAACCCTACAACTGGACCAATAAGCAATATCGTGATAAACGGAGAAAAGATTGAAGTTGTCAAGGATTTTATTTTATTTGAATCCACAATCAACACCCATGGAAGCACAGCCAAGAAATCAAACCACATATTGCATTGGGCAAATCTGCTGCAAAAGGCCTTTTTAACCCTTTCATTGCCAAATTATTTTTTATACATGTCCCATTCAGAGACTACTAGGACATACAATGCCCAGTTACGTTTTGTGCTTTTCGGATTTGTGGGCTGACAGTGCCTCAGGCACTTCTTTGCATCTCGATATCCTTGGGCTGCTGATGTCCCATGTTAGGATGCTAGTGTCGTCTGAAGAGGACAACCCAAACCCAAACCCCAACCCAACCCAGCGCCATCGAGCCGATTCTGACTCATAGCGACCCTATAGGACAGAGTAGAACTTTCCCATAGAGTTTCCGAGGAGCGCCTGGCCGATTCGAACTGCTGACCCTTTGGTTAGCAGTCATAGCATTTAACCACTATGCCACCAGGGTTTCCTGAAGAGGACATGTATGAAAAATAATTTGGGACAAAAGGGTTCAAATTTAACTGAGCCTGGCCTGTCTCGTGAGCCATAAAGTGTACCTGACCCAACCTATCGTATTTTGAGTCACCTCATATGCATGTGAAAGTAAAATAAATAAAGAAGACCAAAGAAGAATTGATGCATTTGAATTATGGTGTTGGTGAAGAATATTGCATATACCATGGACTGCCAGAAGAACATACAAGTCTGTTTTGGAAGATGTACAGCCGGAATGGTCCTTAGAAGTGAGAATGATGAGACTTCATCTCACATACTTTGGACATGTTATCAGGAGGAACCAGTCCCTGGAGGATATCATGGTTGACAAAGTAAAGAGTCAGTGAAAAAAAGGAAAGACCCTCAACCAGATGGATTGACACAGTGGCTGCAATAATGAGCTCAAACACAGCAATGATCTGAGGATGATGCAGGACTGGGCAGCATTTTGTTCAGTTGTACCTATGGTTGCCATGAGTTAGAACTAACTTCATGGTACCTACCAACAACATCATCCCTCTCCTCTACTTTTGTTGTTGGTATCCTTAATTGAGCATTGATGGACGTTGCCAAGGATCTATGAGTTGGAATTGACTTTACAGCACCTAACAACAATAACATCCTTAATTACATCTTTATATTTCCAGTGCCCTGTAACATAATTTTTCCTTGTTTTTATATATTTGTTATTTAAAAAATGAAGGACAAAACAATTAGAATTATCAAGTATGACTATCTTATTACTAGCCCTTATACTTGTCCGTGCAGTTCCATTTATTAGGGATCTTTTTTTTATGTATAGCTTTAAATTTTGCTTTCTACTATCTTTTCCATCTACAGAGCTCCCATTAGTATTTTTTGTAGGTCTGGTCTGGTGGATATGATCTCTCTCAGCTTCTGTTTGTCCCAGAATGTTTTAATTTCACCCTCATTTTTGAAGAACAGTTTTGCTGGGTATAGTATTCTTGGTTGACATTTTGGAGGGTATTAACTTTCTTAGTTCTCTGCCGTGCTTAGTGTTTTTGCTTACACTACTTTCTGCAAAAAACTCTTTGCTTAACATTCTCTCTCTCTCTCTGTGGTAGCTCATTCTCCCTCTGTGCTTTAATTAGGATTTCAAAGTTCCAGATCTCTGTTTTCAACTTTTAATATTTCCCAAACACATTAGGGAATACACTGTAGTCAGTCTGTCCACCAGTAGGCACTGACGCTGAGGTGAGATATCATGCAGAAATCAATTTGTTCACCAGGGGGCAAAGACCTCTTTTCTGGTTATTACTCCATTTTCTTCTCTGTTCCTACAACCATGTTTCAGTTGGAAAACCCACACTAAAAGAGCCCCCTTCTCTGCTGCGTGTTGCCCTCTATTTTTCCTGAGGCTTCCTTCCCAGCTCTTGGGGATTGTTTATATCTGAGCTGGCATTCAGAGGAAGCACAATTTCCTCCATTTCAGGAGACGGATGGGCTGGCACTCCTCATCGTATCCTTTGAGAGATATGTCTTGTAGGTTTCTTAACCCCAGTGACCCTGTGGTGGTTGAGGGATCAGTCTCCACTTAGGTGACCCTCCTCCTGGCTCCACTGTAGGGAACCTTCTGTATGAGTTCATATCAGTCCAGCAGTCAAGAGTTACCAGGTGGGGGAGGGGTTGTCATGCTTACAAGCTTGAAGACATCAGGAACTACACAACAAACTAGGAGGTAGAACAGAAGCACTAAACATGTTATTAGGCCAATTAACTAGGATGTCCTAAGAGTCTAATTTGTCTTCTGTTGTTCATGCATTTGTAGTTGTGTTTGATAATCTATTTTAAAAAATTGCGTCACATAGTTTTGTCCATATGTTATATTTCAGGAACTTTAGGGTTTTAACTTTAACATTGAAGTCTTTGTTCCATTTTTAGTTAGTTTTTAATGTGTGGTGTGAGCTATGGGTCCTCTTTCATTTTCCTGTGAGTGGATATTCAATTTTGCCAGTAGCATTTTTTAAAGAGACTGTTTCTTCCCATTGAATGGACTTTGACCCCTTGTCGAAAATCAGCTGCCCATAGCTGGATGGATTTACTTCTGGGCTCTCAATTCTGTTCCCTTGGTCTATGTGTCTGTCAGTGAACCAGTACCAAGTCATTTTCACTACTGTGGCTGTATAGTATGTTTTGAGATTTGGAAATGTGAGACCTACTACTTTGTTCTTCTTTTTCAATAATGCTTTTGCTTTTTGGGGCCTCTTCCCTTTCCATATAAAATTGTTGATTGGTTTTTTCATTTCAGTAAAGAATGTTGTTGAAATTTGGATCAGGATTACATTATATCTTTAGATCACTTTGTGTAGTGTTGAGATTTTCACAATGTTAAGGTTTCCAGTCCGTGAGCATGGAATATTCTTCCATTTGTATAGGTCTCTTTTAGTTTCTTGCAGTAATGTTTTATAGTTTTCATTGTATAGATCTTTCACATCCCTGTTTAGGCTTATTCCTAGGTATTCAGTCCTTTTGGGACTATAATAAACTGATATTGTTTTCTTACTTTTTTTTTTCAGAGTTCTCCTAGTAAGTGTAAAGGAACCCAACAAATTTTTGTGTGTTGATATTGTAGCCTGCAACATTGCCGAATTCTTTATTAGAACCAATAGTTTTTTTTGTGGAATCTCTGGAATTTTCTATGTATAGGATCCTGTCATCAGTGAATAGAGATAGTTTTACTTTCTTTCCAATTTAGATACCCTTTATTTCACTTTCTTGCCTTATTGCTCTGGCTAGGACTTCCACAAGAATATTGAATAAGACTGACGATAATGGACATCCTTGTCTCATTCTTGTTCTCAAGGAATAAGCTCTCAGTCTTTCTCCATTGAGAATAACACTGGCTATTGCTCCTAATTATGTTGAAGAATTCACTTCTATGTCTATTTTGGTATTTTTACCAGGAGAGGGTGTTGGATTTTATCAAATGCCTTTTCTGCATTAATTGAGAGGAACATGTGATTCTTTTCCTTTGATTTATTTACGTGGTGAATTCCACTGATTGATTTTCTAATGTTGAGCCAACCTTGCATTCCTTGTATATATCCCACTGGATCATACTGTATAATTTTCTTAATATGTTGTTGAATTCTGTTTACTAAAAGAATTTTTGCATCTGTATTTCTGAGAGATACTCATCTGTAATTTTTTTGTGTGTGTGATGTCTTTTCCTGGCCTTTGGTATCAGGGTGACACTGGCTTTACAGGATGAGTTAAGGAGTATTAACTTCTTTTCTATGTTTTGGAAGAGTTTGAGCAGAATTGGTATCAACTCTTCTCTGAATTTTTGTAAAATTCCCCATTGAAACCATCTGTGCCAGAGCTTTTTTTTTTTGTTAGAAGTTTTGGATGACATCTTCAATCTCTTCTTTTTATATGGGACTGTTCAGATTTTCTACACAGTTAAGTGTAGACAGGTTAAGTGATTGATATTTTACCTTTATTCTTTTTTAATGTATGCATTTATTGCTATAAAATTCTTTCTGAGCACTGCTCTTGCTATGTCCCAAAGCTTTTGGTATGTTGTGTTTTCACTGTCGTTTGAGTCTAAGTAATTTTTAATTTCACTTTTGATTTCTTGTATGACCCAATAGTTTTTTTTTGGTAATGTGTTATTTCGTTTTCATGTATTGAATTTATTTTCCTTATTCCTCCTGTTATTGATTTCCAGTTTCATACTGTTATGGTCATAAAATATGCTTTGTACAATTTCATTCTTTTTAAATTTATTGAGGCTTGCTTTGTGGCCTAAAATATGTTCTATTCTGGAGAATGTTCAATGTGTGTTGGAGAAGAATGCATGTTGTGCTAATGTTGGGCGGTGTGCTCTGTATGTGTTTGTTAGGTCCAGTTGGTTCATAGTGTTATTCAGATCTTCTGTATCTTTATTAGTTTTCTTTGTAGTTGTTCTATCCATCATCTAAAGTGGTGTGTTAAAATCTACTGTTACTCTATATCTATTTCTCTCTTCAATTCTGTTAGAGTTTGTTTTATAAGTTTTGGGGCTTTGTCATTGGGTGCATAAATATTTATCATTGTTATATCTTCTTGGTGAATTAACCCTTCCCTTTGTTTCTTATAATGCGTTTTAACTTATAGTCTATTTTGTCAGATATTAATGTTGCTATTTGTGCTCTATTTTTTTTTACATCCTTTCATTTTTAACTTATTTATGTCTTTGTGTCTATGATGAGTTTCTTGTAGACAACATATTGATGGGTCATATTTTTTATCCATTTTGACACTCTCTCCCACTTGATTTGGTGCATTTAATTTACTTACATGCAGTGTAATTATAGATAGATAAGAATTTACTGCTACCATTTTGTTATAGTTTTGTGTGTGTGTGTGTTTGGTGTTAATGGTTTCTTTGTTTTGGTTTTTTTTTTTACTTTCTGTGCTGAGTTCTTTATATGGATTTTCTTTTCCTTTCATTTGTTGTTTTTATGTTTACTGACTTGACGGCAATGAGTTTATATTTAAAACAGTCTGCTATATCTTAAAATCGCCTTCCTCTCCATATGGAAGTTCTATAACTACATCATTAATTCCTCCATTTCTTTTGAAGTTGTCATTGATTACAACTTTATATCTCTGGTTCACTGTAATCAATTTTGTAGATTTTACTTTCGTGAGGTGTTTATCTGGCTTGGTGATGCTGTCATGTGTCTTTATCGCAAGTTGTTGTCTGATGTCATTGATTTTCTATCTGAAGGATTTTCTTTAATATTTCTTGTAGAGCTGGACTGGTGGTTACAAATTTCCTTAATTTCTGCTTATTTGGAAATGTCCTAATTTTGCCCTTATTTTTGAAAGACAATTTTGCTGGTTATATAATTCTTGATTGACAGTACTTTTATTTCAGGGCTTTGTATGTGTCATCTCATTGCCTTCACGCCTGCATAATTTCTAACTAGAAATTAGTGCTTAGTTTTATTGAGGCCCCTTTGTAAGTGATATTTTGCTTTTCACAAGATGCTCTCAAAATTCTTTCCTTGTTTTGGTTCTTGAAAGTTTGATTAAGATATGTCTTGGTGAACTACTTTAGGTGATGGGAAAGACAACACACAATACGGGCGAGGTCAGCACAACTGAACTAAACCAAAAGCAAAGAAGTTTCCTGAATAAACTGAATGCTTCAAAGGCCAGTGTAGCAGGGACGGGGGTTTGGGAACCATGGTTTCAGGGGACATCTAAGTCAATTGGCATAATAAAATCTATTGAGAAAACATTCTGCATCCCACTTTGGAGAGCAGTGTCTGGGGTCTTAAACGCTGGCAAGTGGCCAGCATCAATTGGTCTCAACCCACTTGGACCAAAGGAGAATGAAGAACACCAAGGACACAAGGTAATTACGAGCCCAAGAGACAGAAAGGGCCACATGAACCAGAGACTACATCAGCCTGAGACCAGAAGAACTAGAGGGTGCCTAGCTACAACCGATGACTGCCCTGACAGGGAACACAACAGAGAACCCCTGAGGGAGCAGGAGAGCAGTGGGATACAGACTCCAAATTCTCATAAAAAGGCCAGACTTAATGGTCTGACTGAGACTAGAAGGACGCCGGTGGTCATGGCCTCAGACCTTCTGTTGGCCCAGGATAGAAGCCATTCCCAAAGCCAACTCTTCAGACATGGATTGGACTGGACAGTGGGATGGAGAGGGATGCTGATAAGGAGTGAGCTTCTTGGATTAGGTGGACACTTGAGACTATGTTGGCATCTCCTGTCTGGAGGGGAAATGAGAGGGTAGAGGGGTTTAGAAGCTGGCAAAATGGACACGAAAAGAGAGAGTGGAAGGAGGGAGCAGGCTGTCTCATTAGGGAGAGAGCAATTGGGAGTGCGTAGCAAGGTGTATGTAAGTTTTTTGAGAGACTGACTTGATTTGTAAACTTTCACTTAAAGCACAATAAAAAAAAAAAAAAAAAAAGATATGTCTTGGTGAATTTATTTAGAAGTCTGTCCTGTATGGGTTAGTTGAGTTTCTTGAATGGAAATCTTCTTGTCTCTCATGATATTTGAGAAGGCTTCTGCCATTATATCTTCAAAAATTCTCTCTGTACTATTTTCTCTCTCTTTTCTTGGATTCCTAATACGTGTACATTATTCCTCTTGATGGTGTCCCATGTAACCCTTAGGCTTTCTTTTTTAATCAATCTTTTGTTTGTTTCTCAAACAATTAGTATTAAGGATCTTCTATTTTGATGATTCTTTTATTATTTCAATTCCATTTCTATGTCCTTCCATTGAATTACTTCTAATTATTTAAGCTTCTGAATTTCTAGTTGTTTCTTTTTTTATGGTTTCTGTTTCTTTATTGAGTTTGCCGTTTTGTTCTTGTACTCTTCCTGAATTCTTCCAGGCTTTTTTTCTGTCTTTTCCTTGATCTCTTTGATGAGCCTTAATACTAGTTTTTTTAATTCCTTGTCAGGTAGTTCCATTATCAGTTCTTCCTGAGAAAGATTTTCTGTCCCTTTATTTCACACATTTGCTTGAGCCATCTTATCCTGTTTCTTCATATGGCCTGTAATTGACTACTGTCTTCAAGACATTAAAATTCTATTTTAATTGTTTCTATATTTCTGTATTGATTTGGAGCCCTGATAGCACAGTGGTTAAGAGCTACAGCTGCTAACCAAATGTCAGCAGTTAGAATTCACCAGTCACTCCTTGGAAGCCGTATAGGGCAGTTCTACTCTGTCCTGTAGGGTCACTATGAGTCAGAATTGACTTGACAGCAACACATTTGGGTATTTGGTTTGGGTTTTTATTAATTTGTGTTTGTCTTTTTTGCATTGTTTCAATATATGTGGAGACTATCTTCTCCCCTTTCTCTTTATATTGTCCACCTTCTTTTGTGTTGTTTTCTTTGTTGTTGTTTTGCAGTATTGGTCTGTGTATGACTATGGTGCTACTGATTAATTGGGAGTAATTTTCTCTCACTGGTGTGTATGATGGGTTGCTTACACATGGGAATCTTCTGTCATTGGGTGCATATGTCTTCCCTTATAGGATTACATGGAGGTATGCAAGCAGGTCCCTTTCCCATTCTGGGGCTCCAGATGTTGGGTAGTCAGGACCCCTCTACAGCTCTTGTGGGGCCACCTTGTCTTTCTGCATTGGCGTGTGCTGTTATTGCGATCTCTGGCAAGCAGGATGGGTCATCTTTGCAGACCCAAGGAGGCAGTACTACTCTCACAGGTAGGCAGGCCCTTTGTTTAGTCATGGATAGGTGTTCTAGTGAAGGAGGAGGGGCCAGGGTTCTGCATGTATGCTCTGGATGGACTGAGGGAATAGGTAGAGTGTGGGAGGGGCATGCTGTTGATGGGTTTCTCCTTGCCTTATGGGCTGGGTGGTGTGCATGGTAGATGCTGGGCGCATGGGGGGAGTAGTGGGCAAAGCAAGCCACCTGTGTGTCTTGCAGTGTGGGCCAGGTGGGGTATGTGGCAGGTGTGGGCAGGTCTCCAGGAGTGCCTAACAATGGGGGTTGAGCAGGGAGAATGGTAGGCAGGTCCCAGGGGACTCTTCATTTTTCAGACCAGGTGGGGTAAGCAGTGGGTGGGTTCTTGGGGGTACCTAATTGTGAAGGTGATGGGGGCGGGGGCTACTTGCCCTAAAGGGGGAACAGAGAGTGGCTTGAGGCTGTTTAAGGGGGAAACTTCCAATTAACCTATTTTATTGTTGAATAGATGTCTTTTGTCCACGGGGATGGACACCACTAATAGGAAATCCCATCATTAGTTTCTAGGTCCCTCCCTTCTCTGCAATCACCAGGGACTCTAAACTCTTGCCCATTTTCCTGTATTTACCCTTGATCCTCCATAGATGTGCACTTCCTTCCTTGACAATCCTCATCCTGAGGCCCCCAATGATTTTGGTCCACCTCACTTTGCTCCAATGGCACTTCCCTGTTTTTCCCTAATTTCAAAGCTATGGCATTCCCACATATCTCCTTGGACTAGTTCAGACTGAGCACATGACCTGCCTACCTCATTTCTTCCTGCCTCCAGCTGTGTTTTCAGTGAAGTTGCCTTCCTGGGCTCCTCACACAGGTATGTTGTTTGTTGCCATCTCAAAATGGCTATGCTGTGCTGGGCCAGCTGGCTGGGTGTGGACACTGAGAATCTCTGTGTTCCTGCTGGTTTTATTCTAACTCTCCTCCTAATTTGGTGTTCAGTCTAATTCTTCAACCTTTTCCTTGATGTTCAGGGACCTGGGTTTGTTGTTTGTATCTGTTTTACTTGGTTTCTCAAGTCTTTGTTGTAGGGGGATGTTAAGGTGCATCTACCTAAGCCACTTTCTTAACCAGCAGTCATTTTAACCACTTTTGAGTGTACACTGCATTAAGTACATTTACAATGTTGTATAACCGTTACTATATTTCCAGATTTTAAAAAATCATTCCAAACAGAAACTTTACACCTATTAAACAATAACTCCCTATTACCCCATCCCCCTAGCCCCTGGTAACCTTTATTGTACTTTCTATCTCTATGAATTCACCTGTTCTAAATAGCTCATATAAGTGGAATCATACAATATTTTCCCTTTTGCACCTGGTTAATTTCACTTAGCGTAATGTGTTCACGGTTCATACATGTTGTAGCATTCCTTTTTTGGCTGTGTAATATTCCTTTGTATATCACGTTTTGTTTATCCATTCATCTGTTGATGGACATTTTAGTTGTTTCCATCTTTTGCTATTGTGAATAATGCTGTTACCAACACTGGTGTACAAATATCTGCTTGAGTTCTGACTTTCAGTTCTTTTGAGTATGAGCCTATGTTCAGATTTTTGAGGAACTGCTTAACTTTTTTTGACAGTGCTATACTTATTAAAATCAAGGTAGAATTTGTGTGGTAAGTCATCTAAAATCCATTTTTTAAAATAATTTATTTGATTTTTGTTATTGTTGAGAATATACACAGCAGAACGTACACCAATTCAACAATGTCTACATGTAAAATTCAGTGACATTGGTTACAGGCATGGGTCTTAAAAGCTTGCAGGTGGCCATCCAAGCTATAACAATTGGTCTTTTTGTCAGGAGCACCAGAGGAAGAAAGAGAGTCAGGAATAGGAAGAGGATATGGAATGTGTGGCTAATTGCCTCCATCCAGAAGAACTGAATGGTGCCTGGCTACCATTACTGAACATTTTATTCAAAGATTCTATAGAAGAATCCTGATCAAAAGGGGGAAAATGCAGAACAGAACTTCAAATTCCCATGGAATCTGACTTTCTTCAGCTATGGAGGCTGGATGAACCCCCAAAGTTATACACCTGAGATAATCTTTGAACCTTAATCCGAAAAAATATCCCCTGAAGTCTTAAAACAAAACAGTAGTTTTGCTTAATTAGTAAAGAATGCCTGCTTGAGCATTATGCTCTTTTAAGATCTAATTATATGAGATCAAATTGACAACAGCATCTCAAAAAATTAGCTAGGAAACTTAGGGGGACAATGAGTTTATGTTAATGGGAGAAGAGCAACCCAGAAAAGGAGGTTGAAAATGGTTGCACAACTCAAAGAATTTAGTCATTGTAGCTGAATTGTACATGTAGAAATTGTTGAATTTGTGTATATTCTGCTGTGCATATTCTCAACAGCAACAAAAATAAAATAAATTATTTTTAAAAAGACCCCAGGCAGGAGGTGGGGCTAAGATAGCAGAGTAGTCAGATGCTTCCTGCAGTCCCTCTTACAACAAAGACCCCAAAAAACAAATGAATCAATTATATATGACAGTCTAGGAGCCCTGAACATCAAAGGCAAAGTTGAGGAATCGGACTGAGCAACAGGGGAAGGGAGAGATGTTTCGGAAGCAGTGAGGAGTTGCCAGACCTGACCCGGTGGGAATCAGCAACCTGCGGGCTGAATCGGCTGGTGTGTGCAGTGAGGCAAGCAGTAGCGCTCGTGACACGTTTTCCACATTGGGAGACACTGAGCTTTAGAGAGCCTACAACAGAACCAGCAAGAAGCAGCGCCCATTTGGCAAAAGATAAATACATGGGTCTAACCTACTAAGCAGATCAAAAAACACCCTCTTTGGGAAGAACCCCACTCCCATTTACCTTCCCCATCCCTGTTCTGCACCGGGTACAGGCCAGCTTCAGCGATTGCCATGTCACCTGGGCTAGAAGTAAGACCTGTCACATTCTCTGAGCCATTCACCCAGATTTGGAGAGGGAACAAATTAACAAACAGGGAAAAAGAATCTGCCAGCTCCCCTAAGCCAGGATCTCAGGGCAGGCACAGATCTTTTGCCTAGGCACAGGCATAAGTGGTCCACAGATTTGAATGCATTTCAATCCTGCATAGACCTGTGTGGGCCCATTTCAACAGCATAGGCCCTCATTAGCACAAGTACAAAAGGGTATATACCTGAAGCCTATTATTCGCTATAAGGTGGAGTGGCAGATTTGTGATATTTGACACCACTCTGCCCATTAAGCAGTGTCCTCAACTACACACATCGGGGGCCTGAAGACTGGTAGCTCCACTCACGCCACCTAGCCACTCACAACAGAGGTCCATGAAAAAGTGGTGCCTTCCAGTCCTTACAGCCAACAGCACTGGGTGCCCGTAGCCTGGCTGCAAAACCCACCCATCTATATGCCCTAGGAAACAGGGACACCCTTTCCTCCCAGTCAGGAGCAGCTGTCAGCTTCTGCCTTGCTCAGTGCATGACCCCCTACTGCAACCAGATATCTGTGTCCTCTCCAATTGCCCCTGCCTATCTAGGACTATAGGTGAGAGCCTGCCCACACACTTGGTGACTGACTAACTGGACACCTGAGCTGAATCTGTACAAGAAAAGTAAACGAACTCCTGGGCTGACATACCTAGTAACAGTTCAGACTACCTGGTGACAGGATGTGAGACCTTCAAAGGCACCAATAAGCAAACTAGTTCACATGACCAGCCTATTTGGGCATATAAAAAGAAAACAGAAAAAGAAGCTAGGGCACAGTAAGCAAACATAAAATGAATAAATATAATAATTTATTGATGGCTCAGAGATAACAGTCAATATCAAATCGCATGAAGAGGCGGACCATGATGGCTTCAGCAAGCACCCAAAACAGAGAACCAAGAAACCTTCTGGAGGAAGAAAATTTATTGGAATTACTGGAGATAGAATTCAAAAGATTAATATACAGAGCTCTTCAAGAGATCAGGAAAGAGATCAGGCTAAACATAGAACAAGACAAGGAACACACAGACGAGGCAATAGAGGAACTTAAGAATGTTATTCAAGAGCATAATGACAAATTTAACAGGCTGCAAGAATCACAGAAAAACAACAATCAGAAATCCTAAAGATTAACAATCAAATTTCAGAATTAGACAACTCAATAGAAAGTCATAGGAACAGAACTGACAATGGAAGTCAGAATTAGTGAGGTTGAAGTTAAAGCTTCTGACACCAAGTTATTTGACAAAAAATCTGGTAAAAATTTTAACAAATGAAGAAACCCTAAGAATTATGTACTTACTAATGAAGATCAAAGACCACAGCCTTCAGTATGGATTACGCCTCAACATAAAGAAAACAAAAGTCCTCACTACTGGACCAATGAGCAACATCATGATAAACGGAGAAAATATTGAAGTTGTCAAGGATTTCATTTTACTTGGATCCACAATCAACAGCCGTGGAAGCAGCAGTCAAGAAATCAAAAGATGCATTGCATTGGGCAAATCTGCTGCAAAGGACCTCTTCAAAATGTTGAAGAGCAAAGATGTCACCCTGAAGACTAAGGTGTGCCTGACACAAGCCGTGGCGTTTTCAATCACATTATATGCATGTGAAAGCTGGACAATGAATAAGGAAGACCGAAGAAGAGTTGACACCTTTGAATTGTGGTGTTGGCAAAGAATATTGAATATACCATGGACTGCCAAAAGAACGAACAAATCTGTCTTGGAAGAAGTGCAGCCAGAATGCTCCTTAGAGGCAAGGATGGAGAGACCACGTCTTACATACTTTGGACATGTTGTCAGGAGGGATGAGTCCCTGGAGAAGCACATCATGCTTGGCAGAGTACAGGGTCAGTGGAAAAGAGGAAGACCCTCAAGAAGGTGGATTGACACAGTGGCTGCAACAATGAGCTCAAGCATAACGATTGTAAGGATGGCACAGGACTGGGCAGTGTTTCATTCTGTTGTGCATAGGGTCGCTATGAGTCGGAACCGACTCAACGTCACCTAACAACAACAACAACTATCAAAAGGAATAACCTATGAGTGGAGTACCAGAACAGGAGGGATAACAGAAAATAAATAGAAAATTGTTCAAGATTTGTTGGCAGAAAACTTCCCTGGTATCGTGAAAGATAAGAAGATGTCTGTCCACGATGCTCATGGAACACCACACAACGCAGATCCCAAAAGAAAGCCACTAAAACGTATTATGATCAAACTTGCCAAAACCAAAGATAAAGAGAGAATTTTAAGAGCATCTAGGGATAAATGAAAAGCCACCTACAAAGGAAAGTCAATAAGACTAAGCTCTGACTACTCAGAAGAAGCCATGGAGGAAAGAAGGCAATGAGATGAAATATATAAAGCCTTGAAGGAAAAAAATTGCCAGCCAAGATTTATATATCCAGCAAAACTGTATCTCAAATATGATGGCAAAATTAGGGCATTTCCAGATAAACAGAAGTTTAGGAAATTTATAAAAACCAAACAAAATTACAAGAAATACTAAAGGGAGTTTTCAGATTAGAAAATCAGTAATATCAGATAACAACCCAAGACTGGAACACAGGACAGAATGACCAGCTATCAACTCAGATAGGGAAATCACAAATAAATCAAAGCTAAGACACTGATAATAGGGAAACAGAGACGTCAATGTGTAAAAGATGACAGCATTAAAACAAAAAAGAGGGACTAAGTATTGTAGTCACAGATCTTTCATATGGAGAGGAAATCAAGGCAATGTAAGGAAATAAAAGATTGATTTAAACTTGGAAAAATAGAGGTACATATTAAGGTAACCACAAAGGGAACTAAAAATCCTACATATCAAAACAAAAAATAAGATAAGCATAAAGACTCAGCAAATACAAACTCAACAACAATGAAAAGGATGAAAAGAAAATACATAAAGAAAAATGACTCAGCACAGAAAATTAAGTGGAACAAAGAAACTGTCAATAACACACACAAAAATACATCAAAATGACAGCACTAAATTCATGCCTATCAATAATTATGCTGAATGTAAATGGACTAAATGCACCAATAAAGAGACAGAGAGTGGCAGAATGGATAAAAAAGACACCATCCATCTATATGCTACCTACAAGAGACACACCTTAGACCTAAAGACACAAACAAACTAAAACTCGAAGGATGGAAAAAATATATATCAAGCAAACAACAATCAAAAAAAGAGCAGGAGTGGCAATATTAATCTCTGATAAAATAGACTAAAATAAAATCCACCACAAAGGATAAGGACACTATGTAATGATTAAAGGGTCAATACACCAGGAGGACATAACCATAATAAATATTTACACACCCAATGACAGGGCTCCAAAGTACATAAAACAAACTCTAACAGCATTGAAAAGAAATATAGACAGCTCCACAGTAATAGTAGGAGACTTCAACACCCCACTTTTGCTGAAGGACAGAATATCCAGAAAGAAGCTCAATAAAGACAAGAAAGATCTAAATGCCATAATCAAACAACTTGATCTCATAGCCATATACAGAACACTCCACCCAACAGCAGCCAAGTATACTTTCTTTTCCAACGCACATGGAACATTCTCCAGAATAGGACACATATTAGGCCATAAACCAAGCCTTAACAGAATCCAAAGCACTGAAATATTACAAAGCATCTTTTCTGACCATAAAGCCATAAAACTAGAAATCAATGACAGAAAAAACAAGGGAAAAAAATCAAACACATGGAAACTGAACAACACCTTGCTGAAAAGCTACTGAGTTATAGGATAAATTAAGTATGGAATAAAGAAATTCATAGACTCAAATGAGAATGAAAACACATCCTACCAGAAACTTTGGGATACAGCAAAAGCAGTGCTCAGAGGCCAATTTATAGCAATAAATGCACAATCCAAAAAGAAGAAAGGGCCAAAATCAAAAGTTAACCATATAACTCGAACAAATAGAAAGACAGCAGCACAAGAAGCCCTCAGGCCCCAGAAGAAAGCAAAGAATAAAAATAAGAGCAGAATTAAATGAAATAGAGACTAGAAAAAAAATTGAAAGAATTAACAAGACCAAAACCTTGTTCTTTGAAGAGATTAACAAGATCAATAAACCATTGGCCAAAACTGACAAAAGAAAAACAGAACATAGATGCAAAAATCTTCAACAAAATTCTAGCCAATAGATTTCAACAGCATATCAAAAAAATAATTCACCATGACCAAGTGGGATTCATACCAGGTATGCAGGGATGGTTCAACATTGGAAAAACAGTCAATGCAATCCATCACAGAAAAAACAAAAGACAATAACCGCTTGATCTTATCAATTGATGCAGAAAAGGCATTTGACAGCCATTCATGATAAAAACTCTCAGCAAAATAGAAATAGAAGGAAAATTCCTCAACATAATAAAGGGCATTTATACAACCTCAACAGCCAACATTATGCTAAATGGAGAGTCTTGAAAGCGTTCCCCTTGAGAATGGGAACCAGACAAGTATGCCCTTTATCACCACTCTTATTCAACATTGTGCAGGAGGTCCTAGCCAGGGCAATTAGGCTAAAAAAAGAAATAAAACAAACAAACAGAAAAAGCCAAACACATTGCTATTGAGTCGATTCCAACTATAGCAACCCTAAAGGACAGAGTAGAACTGCCCCATAAAGTTTCCAGGGAGTGCTTGGTGGATTCCAACTGCCAACATTTTGGTTAGCAGCCGTAGCTCTTAACCACTATGCCTCCAAGGTTTCCAGAAAAAGAAATAAAGGGCATCCAAATTGGTAAAGAAGAAGTAAAAGTATCTCTATTTGGAGATGATATGATCTTATACACAGAAAACCCCAAGAATCAACAAGAAAACTACTGGAAATAATAGAAGATTTCAGCAAAGTATCAGGATACAAGATAACATACAAACATCAGCTGGATTCCTCTACACCAACACAGAGAACTTTGAAGAGAAAATCACCAAATCAACACCAATCAATACAATAGCCCCCAAGAAGATAAAATACTTAGGAATAAATCTAACCAGAGACGTAAGAGACCTATACAAAGAAAACTGCAATACATTACTGCAAGAAACCAAAAGAGACTTACATAAGTGGAAAAACATACCTTGCTCATGGATAGGAAGACTCAACCTTGTGAAAATGTCAATTCTACCTAAAGCGATCTACAGATACAATGCAATCCCAATCCAGATCCCAATGGAATTTTTTAATGAGGTGGAGAAACAAATCACCAACTTCATATGGAAAGGGAAGAGGCCCTGGATAAGTAAAGCATTATTGAAGAAGAAGAACAAAGTGGGAGGCCTCACACTACCTGATTTTAGAATCTGTTTTACTGCCATGGTAGTCAAAACAGCCTGGTACTGGTACAACAACAGATACATAGACCAAGGAACAGAATTGAGAATCCAAATGTGAATTCATCCACATATGAGCAGCTGATATTTGAAAAAGGGTCTCTTTAACAAATGGTGCTGGCATAACTGAATATCCATCTGCCAAAAAATAAAACAAAACCCATACCTCACACCATGCACAAAAACTAACTCAAAATGGATCGAAGACCTAAATATAAAATCTAAAATGATAAAGATCATGGAAGAAAAGATAGGGACAATGCTAGGAGCCCTAATACATGGCATAAACAGAATAGAAAACATAGCTAACTGCATAAACACCAGAAAAAAGAAAAAAAAAAAACTAGGTAACCAGGAGCTCCTAAAAATACTGCAAAACCTCAACAACAAAAAGACAAATAACCCAATTGAAAAATGGGCAAAGGATATGAACAGGCACTTCACCAAAGAAGACATTCAGCTGGCTAACAGGTACATGAGGAAACGCTCATGATCATTAGCCATTAGGGAAATGCAAATGAAAACTACAATGAGATACCGTCTCACCCCAACAAGGCTAGCATTAATCCAAAAAATACAAAATAAATGTTGGAGAGGTTGTGGAGAGACTGGAACACTTATACAGTGCTGGTGGGAATGTAAAATGGTACAACCACTTTGGAAATCAACTTTGTGCTTCCTTAAAAAACTAGAAATAGAAGTACCATCCAAAACCAAACCCAGTGCCCTCGAGTTGATTCCGACTCATAGTGACCCTATGAGAAGTACCATAAAAAAAAAAAACCCAATGCCGTCGAGTCGATTCTGACTTATAGGGACCCATGCGAAGTACCATATAATCCAGCAATTCCACTCCTTGGAATATATCCTAGAAAAATAAGAGCTGTCACATGAGCACCCATGTTCATCACAGCACTGTTTACAATAGCAGATGGAAACAACATAGGTGCCCATCAGCAGAAGAATGGATTAAAAATTATGGTATATTCACACAACGGAATACTGCTGTTGTTGTTGTTAGATGCCATCGAGTCGGTTCTGATGCATAGTGACCCTATGCACAACAGAATGAAACACTGCCGGGTCCTGCGCCATCCTTACAGTCGTTGTTTTGCTTGAGCTCGTTGCGGCCACTGTGTCAATCCACCTCTTTGAGGGTCTTCCTCTTTTCCGCTGACCCTATACTTTGCCAAGCATGATGTCTTTCTCCAGGGACTGATCCTTCCTGACATGTCCAAAGTATGTAAGACCCAGTCTGGCCATCCTTGCTTCTGAGGAGCATTCTGGTTGTACTTCGTCCAAGACAGATTTGTTCGTTCTTTTGGCAGTCCATGGTATACTCAGTATTCTTTGCTAACACCACAATTCAAAGGCGTCAGTTCTTCTTCCGTCTTCCTTATTCATTGTCCAGCTTTCGCATGCTTATGAGGCAATTGAAAACGCCATGGCTTGGGTCAGGTGCACCTTAGTCTTCAAGGTGACATCTTTGCTTTTCAACACCTTAAAGAGGTCCTTTGCAGCAGATTTACCCAATGCAATGCGTCGTTTGATTTCTTGTCCGCTGTTTCCATGGCTGTTGATTGTGGATCCAAGCAAAATGAAATCCTTGGCAACCTCAAACTTTTCCCCGTTTATCATGATGTTGCTCATTGGTCCAGCTGTGAGGATTTTTGTTTTCGTTATGTTGAGGTGTAATCCATACTGAAGGCTGTGGTCTTTGATCTTCATCAGTAAGTGCTTCAAGGCCTCTTCACTTTCAGCAAGCAAGGTTGTGTCAACTGCATAACGCAGGTTGTTAACAAGTCTTCCTCCAATCCTGATGCCCCGTTCTTCATCATATAGTCCAGCTCCTCGGATTATTTGTTCAGCATACAGATTGAGTAGGTATGGTGAAAGGATACAACCCTGGCATACACCTTTCCTGACCTTAAACCAGTCAGTATCCCCTTGTTCTGTCCGAAGATCTGCCTCTTGATCTATGTAAAAGTTCCTCATGAGCACAATTAAGTGTTCGAGAATTCCCATCCTTTGCAGCGTTATCCATAATTTGTTATGATTCACACAGTCGAATGCCTTTGCATAGTCAGTAAAACACAAGTAAACATCCTTCTGGTATTCTCTGCTTTCATCCAGGATCCATCTGACATCAGCATTGATATCCCTGGTTCCACGTCCTCTTCTGAAACCGGCCTGAATTCTGGCAGTTCCTTGTCGATACACTGCTGCAGCCATTTTTGAATGATCTTCAGCAAAATTTTGCTTGCATGTGATATTAACGATATTGTTCTATAATTTCCGCATTTGGTTGGATCATTTTTCTTGGGAATAGGCATAAATATGGATCTCTTCTAGTCAGTTGGCCAGGAAGCTGTCTTCCATATTTCTTGGCATAGATGAGTGAGCACCTCCAGCGCTGCATCTGTTTATTGAAACATCTCAATTGATATTCTGTCAATTCCTGGAGCCTTGTTTTTTGCCAATGCCTTCAGACCAGCTTGGACTTCTTCCTTCAGTTCATTGGTTCCTGATCATAAGCTACCTCTTGAAATGGTTGAACGTCGACTAATTCTTTTTGGTATAATGACCCTGTGTATTACTTCCATCGTCATTTGATGCTTCCTGCATCATTTATTCCCCATAGAATCCTTCACTATTGCAACTTCTGGCTTGAATTTTTTTTTTCAGTTCTTTCAGCTTGAGAAACGCCGGGGAAGAACACGAGAATGGAATACTACACAGCGATAAAGAACACCGATGAATCTGCAAAACATCTTATAACTTGGATGAATCTGGAAGGCATTATGCTGAGTGAAATTAGTCAGTCACAAAAGGACAAATATTGTATGAGACCACCATAATAAGAACTGAAATAAGGTTTAAACGCAGAAGACATTATTTGATGGTTACAAGGGTGGAAAAGGAGGGAGAGGAAAATTCACTAACTAGATAGTAGACAAGAATTATCTTAGGTGAAGGGAAGGACAACACACACAACACAGGGGAAGTCAGCACAACTGGACTAAACCAAAAGGTAAGAAGCTTCCTGAATCCGACCAAATACTTCAAGAGACAGAGTAGCAGGGGCGTGAGTCTGGGGACCACGGTTTCATGGGACATCTAGGTCAACTGGCATAACAAATTTTGTTAAGACGATGTTCTGCATCTTACTTTGGTGAGTGGCGTCTGGGGTCATAAAACCTAGTGACTGGCCATCTAAGATGCATCAATTTGTCCCGAACCACCTGGAGCAAAGGAGAAGAACACCAAAGACACAAGGAAAATACTAGCCCAAGAGACAGAAAGGGCCACATAAACCAGAGACTCCATTAACCTCAGACTGGAAGAAATAGATGGTGCCTGGATACTACCAATGGCTGCCCTGACAGGGAGCACAACAGAGTCCCTGACAGAGCAGGAGAAAAGTGGGATGCAGAACTAAAATTCTAGTAAAAAGACCAGACTTAACGGTCAGACTGAGACTGGAGGAACTCCAGAAGACATAGCCTCCACACTCTCTGTTAGCCCAGAATTGAAACCATTCCTGAAGCCACCTCGTCAGACAAAGATTACACTGGACTGTAAGACATAAAATGATACTTGCGGAGAGTATGCTTTTTAGTTCAAGTAGATACATAAGACTAAATGGGTAGCTCCTGCCCAGAGGTGAGATGAAAAGGCAGAAGGGGATAGGAGCTGGTTGAACGGACATGGGAAATCAGGGTGGAAGGGAGGAGTGTGCTATCACATAATAGGGAGAGCAATCAGGGTGGGGTAACAACGTGTTTATAAGTTTTTGGATGAGAAAGTGACTTGAGATGTAAACTTTCACTGAAAGCACAATTAAAAAAAAAAAAAAAAGACCCCAGTCACTACACAATGATCTAGGAGGCAGAATGGAAGCATTTTACATGTTATTAGGTGAATTGTCTGGGGTGTCTCATGAAACCGTGACCCTAAACCTCCAAAGCAAGGAACTGCTGACCTTTTTTTCCACTGTGACTACACCACTTTATTTTTCCACCAGCAATGGAAGAAGGTTTCCAATTTTACCACATTCTCACCAGTGTTTGTTATTTTCTACTTTTTACGTAATAGCCATCCTAGTATGTATGAAGCGATAACTCATTGTGGTTTTGGTTTGTATTTCCCTAAAGACTATTGATGTTAAGTACCTTTTCATGTATTTGTTGAGTTGTGTATGTTCTTTATATATTCTGAATATTAGACTTTTACCAGATATATGATTTGCAAGTATATTCTCATATCCTGGGTGTTGTCTTTTCATTTTCTATTTTTATTGTTGTAAAAAAATACATAATGCGCACACACACACACACACAAAACCCATTGCCATAGAGCTGATTCCGACTCATAGTGACCTTATAGAACAGAGTAAAACTGCCTATGGGGTTTCCAAGGAGCGGCTGGTGGATTCGAATGGCTAACCTTTTGGTTAGCAGCCGTAGCTCTTAACCACTGTGCCACTGGGCCTTTGCTATGTTATTAAAAAAAAAAAAAAAAAATTAGGCACATGCAAATTAAAATACTCCCATCAGGGATGTTTTCAAGCTACCCTCACTGAATGTGGAGTTGGAAAGAGATGTGCAGGAATGTCTCGTGAGAGACTGTGTGCTGGCTTCACCACACCAATTATCCTCTCCAGACAAATTAAAGGGTCTTACAATACTTTAACTCCATTAATTCCCTTCTGACAAATATGCTATTGATGTCATGGGTCTCATTTGGGCTAAAATCAAGATGTTGAGAAGGCTGCATTTCTTGCTAGAAGCTCTAGGAGATAATCTATATCCTTACCTTTTTTTTTTTTACCTTTTCCGGCTTCCAGAGGCCACCTACATTTCTCAGCTGTGATCCCCTTCCTCTGTCTTCACGTCCAATAACAGCATGTCAAGCCATTCTAACATCGCATCACCCTGGCTTTTTTTGGTCTCCCTTTTCTACCTTTAAGGACCCTTGTGGTTACACTGGGCCCACTCAGATAACCGAGGATAATCTCTGCATCTTGAAGTCATCTGATTGCCAACCTTAATTCCATCTGCAACCTCAGTTTCCCTTTGCTATGTAACGGGTTCTAAGGATTAGGATATGGCAAGAGCGTGGGGGAGAACATCTTCAGGGTGTAATTATTATGCCTACCACACTCCTCCTTGTTTTTTTTTTTTTTTTCCAAACACTACAATATATTATTGTTAATATTTTTAAGGCCAATGTTTGTATAAATTTACCCACATAGTTACTATTTTCTGTGCTCTGTATTATCGTTTGCAACCCAGATCTTCCATCTTCCAGTTTCCTCCTAAAGTACACCCTCTTGGGTGTTATACATTTCACTCTTATGTAAACAGCAGTGTGGATTTCTTTTTATTTATTTTGCTTGAGATTTGTTTATCTCCTTGAATCTATAGGTTAGTGTCTTTCACCATTTCTGGAAAATTCTTAGTCATTATTCTTTCAGATATTGCTCCTCCCCCATTTTCTCTCTCTTCCTATCTGGGTCTCTAATTACACATGTGTTAAACCTTCTGTCATGGATTGAATTATGTTCCCCAAAATATCTGTCAACTTTGCTGGGCCATGATTCTCAGTATTGTGTGATTGTCCATGATTTTATATGATTTTCCTATATGTTGTAAATTCTATCAATATGATGTGATAAGATGGATTAGCAGCAGTTATATTGATGAGGTCTACAAGATTAGATATTGTCTTAAGCCAGTCTCACTTGAGATATAAAAGAGAGAAGCGAGCAGAGAGACATGGGGACTTCATACCACCAAGAAAGCAGCACTGGGAGCAGAGCGCGTCCTTTGGACCCAAGGTTCCTGTGCAGAGATGCTCCCAGACCAAGGGAAGATTGATGACAAGGACCTTCCTCCAGAGCCGACAAAGAGAGAAAGCCTTCCCCTGGAGCTGGCGCCCTGAATTCGGAGTTCTAGCCTACTGGACTGTGAGAGAATAAACTTCTCTGTTAAAGCCATCCACTTGTGGTATTTCTGTTATAGCAGCACTAGATGACTAAGACATCTTCTTACTTTATCTTCCATGTCTCTTAACCCTTTTTCATATATTCCATCTGTTTGACTTTCTACTTCATTATAGGTTCTCTTTTCAGATTTATATTCCAGTTCACTAATTTTCTCCTCAGTTATTCTAATTTGCTGCTTAACCCATGCATTACATTTTAAATTTCAGTTATTTTTTTTCTTTTCTTTAAGTTATATTTCTTTTTCAAATACAATTCATTCTTCTTTGTACATGTATTTAACGTTATCTTTCTTGTCTTTCATTACTTCCAAAATATTAAATATAGTCATTTTAAGTTCTGTCTGATATCCTTTTTTACTGTTTTAAAAATATATATATGTATATTTTATAGCACATTTGCCAATTCAACATTTTTCAGGCATACAATTTAGTGATATCAATTACATTAATCAAGTGTGTAACCACCACCCATAATCATTGCCAAATTTTCCATCACCATAAATAAATGCTCCCTACTTCCCTAAACAATGACTCCCACTTTCTCTTCTCTCTCCTGCCCCTGGTAACCAATAATAAATTTGATCTCTATATGTGATGGTTAAGATTGTGTGTCAACTTGGTTGGGCCATGATTCTCAGTGTTGATATGTGATCACCCCCATAATGGGATCCACTGTGAGTACCCAATCGGCTGAAAGGGAGTTTCCTTGGGCATGTAGCCTGCATCCAAATATGAATATAAGAGGACATCCTGGCTTTTGCCCTCTCTGGATCCTGCAGCTGCCTCTTGTTCATCTGACCTCCAGTTCTCGGGTCTAGCAACTTACCTGCCGATTTTGGGATTTGTTGATCTTCACAGCCTGTGAGCAAAAGCCCTGGTCTGACCTGCTGATCTTGGGTTCGTCATCCCCTGCAGCTATGAGAGTGAGGAGAAACCTCTATTCTTATCCATGCACTTGGGATGTTTCAGCCTCTAAAATCACGTGAGCTGTGTATAAATTTCTCTCTCTGTACATATATTTATATGCTTTCCTGGTTTTGGTTCTCTAGAGAACCCAGCCTAAGACATTTGGTACCAAGAGTGGTTCTAAAGAAACAAAATTGTAAGGATGAGTTTTCTAAATTGGTTCTCAAGTCTGTTGTCTTAGTCATACAGTACTGCTATAACAGAAATACCACAAGTGGATGGCTTTAACAAAGAGAAATTTATTCTCATAGTCTAGTAAGTTACAAGGCTTTCTGTCTTTGTCAGCTCTGGGGGAAGGTCTTCGTCCTCAATCTTCCCATGGTCAAGGAGCTTCTCAGACGCGGAGACCCCAGATCCAAAGGACACACTCTGCTCCCAGCACTGCTTTCTTGGTGGTATGAAGTCCCCCTGTCTCTCTGCTTGCTTCTGTCTTTTATGTCTCAAGTGATTGCCTCATGACACAATCCAATCCTGTAGGTTGAGTCCTGCCGCCCATCCTCCCTCATTAACATCATAGAGGCAGGATTTACAACATATAGGAAAATCACACAATACCAGGAATTATGGCCCAGTGCAACTGGTACACACGTTTTGGTGGGGGCGGGGAGGGGGGGAGACATAATACATGACATCTGGTTAGTCTTAAAGATATTGATGACTGTGCTTCCAGTAGTAAAAAGGGCCCTGCTAATCCATGGCATGAAGTGGCAGTTCAAATATGTGCAGCATGTCAAGGTATTTCTTCAAAAGTGAAGGATAAGTTATTGCATCTGGCTGCTCCCACAACTAAAAAGGAGGCACAATGCTTAGTAGGCCTCTTTTGATTTTGGAGGCAACTTATTCCTCATTTGGGTGTGCTACTGCAACCTATTTATCAAGTGACTTGAAACGCTGCTAGTTTTGAGTGGGGCCCAGAACAAGAGAAGGATCTGTAACAGGTTCAGGCTGCCATTCAAGGTGCTCTGCCACTTGGGTCATATGATCTGGCTGATCCAATGGTGCTTGAAGTGTCCATGGCGGATAGAGATGCTGTTTGAAGTCTTTTGCAGGCCCCTACTGGTGAATCACAGTGTAGACCCTTAGAATTTTGGAGCAAAGCCCTGCCATCCTCCTGCAGATAACTACTCTCCTTTTGAAAAACAGCTTTTGCCTTGTTATTGGACCTTAGTAAAGACTGAATGCTTAACCGTGGGGCACCAAATCACCATGTGGTCTGAGCTGCCCATCATGAACTGGATGTTGTCTGACCCACAGCATCATAAAGTTGGATGTGCACAGCAACACTCCATCATTAAATGGAAGTGGTATATACGAGATCGGGCCTGAGCAGGACCTAAAGGCACAAGTAAGTTGTATGAAGAAGTGGCCCAAATGCCTATAGTCTCCACTCCTGTCACACATATTACCTTTCATCTTTTAGTCTGCACCTATGGCCTTGTGGGGAGTGCCTTATGATCAGTTGACTGAAGAAGAGAAAATTCCTGCCTGGTTTACAGATGGTTCTACACGATATACAGGCACTACTCCAGAGTGGACAGCAGCAGCACTGCAGCCCCTTTCTGGGACCTCCCTGAACGACAGTGGTGAAGGGAAATCCTCCCAATGGGCAGAACTTCGAGCAGTGTACCTGTTTGCTCACTTTGCCTGGAAGGAGAAATGACAAGATGTGTGATTGTATACTAATTCATGAGCTGTGGCCAATGGTTTGGCTGGATGGTCAGGGACTTGGAAGGAACATGTTTAGAAAATCAGAGACAAGAATTTATGGAGAAGAGGTATGTGGATAGACCTCTCTGAATGGGCCAAAGAAGTGATATTTATGTCTCATGTGAATCCTCACAAAAGGGTGACTTCAGCAGAGGATGACTTTAACAATCAAGTGGATAGGATGATGTGTTCTATGGAAACCAGTCATTCTGTTTCCCTAGCTACTCCCATCATTGCTCAATGGGCTCATAGACAAAGTGGCCATGGTGGCAGGGCTGGAGGTTATGCATGGGCCCAGAAACATGGGCTTCCATTCACCAAGGCTGACTTGGCTGCAGCCACTGCTGCGTGTCCAATCTTCCAGCAGCAGAGACCAACACTGAGTCCCCAATATGGCTACATCCCTCAAGGTGATCAGCCAGCAACCTGGTGGCAAGTTGATTACATTGGACCACTTCCATCATGGAAAGGGCAGCATTTTGTCATTACTGGAGTAGATACTTACTCTGAGTTTGGATTTGCCTTCCCTGCACGCAATGCTTCTGCCAAAACTACCATTCGTGGACTTAAAGAATGTGTTATCCACCATCATGGTATCCCAGACAGCATTGCCTCTGATCAAGGGACTCACTTCACAGCAAGCGAAATGCGGCAATGGGCCCATACTCATGGAACTCACTGGTTTTGCCATGTTCCCCGTCATCCTAAAGCAGCTGGCTTAATGGCATGGCTTCCTAAAGACACAATTGTGGTGCCAGCTAGGTGGCAATACTTTGCAGGGTTGGGGCAATCTTCTCCAGGAGGCTGTATATGCTCTAAGCCAGCGTCCAATATACGGTGCTGTTTCTCTCATAGCCAGAATTCATAGGTCCAGGAATCAAAGGGTGAAAATGAGAGTGGGACCACTCACTATTACCCCTAGTGATCCACTCACAAGATTTATGCTCTGCAGGTCTAGAGTTTGAGTTCCAAAACGAGGAATGCTCTCATCACTGATTTCGTTGAACTGGAAGCTAAAAATGCCACCTGGCCACTTTGGGCTTCTTATGCCTCTGGATCAACAGGCAAAGAAGGGAGTTACTGTACTGGGTGGTGTGACTGATCCTGATCACCAAGAGGAAATTGGATTGATATTACATAATGGAGGTAAAGAAGAGTATGTCTGGAATGCAGGAGATCCCTTAGGGCATCTCAGTACTACCATGCCCAGTGATTAAAGTCAATGGAAACTACAACAATCCAATTCCAACATGACTGCTAATGGCCCAGACCCTTCAGGAATGAAGATTTGGGTCACCCCACCATGCAAAGAACCATGACCAGCTGAGGTGCTTCCTGAGGGCAAAGGGAATACGGAATGAGTAGTGGAAGAAAGTAGTTGTAAATAGCAGTTATGGCCACATGACCAGTTGCAGAAACAAGGACTGAAATTGTTATGAGTATTTCTGCTTTGTACATGTGCATCAAATATATTTGTTTTCTTCACTTATAAAATATAAGATGTAAACAGGGCTAGTGTGTTTTGGGTTGTACGCATGTTAGTTCTATCATGTTAGGCACAAGTGTGACATTGTAATTGTCTTTATTCAGAGATTATGTACAGTTTGGGAAGATGTGTGAAGGTGCCCAGTTGAGAAGGGTTGGACCGTGATGGTTAAGATTGTTCATCAACTTACCTGGGCCATGATTCTCAGTGTTTACATATGATCACCCCCGAGATGGGATCTGCTGTGAGTAGGCAATCAGTTGAAAGGGAGTTTCCTTGGGCACGTAGCCTGCATCCAAATATAAGTGGACATTCTGGCTTTTACCCTCTCTGTATCCTGCAGCTGCCTCTTGTTTGTCTGACCTCTGGTTCTTGGAACTTGAGCTAGCAGCTCACCTGCCAATCTTGGGACTTGCTGACCTTCACAGCCTGTGAGTAAGGGCCCTGCTCTCCGACACGCTGATCTTGGGTTCTCCAGGCCTGCAGCTATGTGAATCAGGAGAAGCCTCTATCCTGATCCATGGACTTGGGACGTTTCAGCCTCTAAAATCATGTGAGCTGTTTCTTTGATATAAATTTCTCTCTATATGAATATTTCTCTCTAGATATACTTATATACTTGTTTTGCTTCTCTAGAGAACTATACATTTGCCTATTCTTGTTATTTCATATAAGCGAGATCATACAATATTTGTCCTACGGCTGGCTTTTTTCACTCAGCCTAATGTTTTCTAGGTTCGTTCATCTTGTGGCATGCATCAGGACTTCATTCCTCTTTATGGCTGCGTAATATTTCTTGTATGTATGTACCACATTTTTTATCCATTCATTAGTTGATTGGTATTTTGGTTGTTTCTACATTTTGGATATTTTGAATGGTGCTGCAATAAACATTGGTGTGCACGTGTCTGTTCATGTTACTGCTTTCAGGTCTTTTGGGTATATATCTAAGAGTAGAATTGCTGAGTCATATGGTATTTTTATGTTTAACTGTTCAAGGAACTGCTAAATTGTTTTCCACAGTGGCTCTATCATTTTACATTCCCACCAGCAGTAGATGAGGGTTCCTGTTTCTCCACAACCTCAACAACACCTAATGTTTTCCATTGTTTTGGTCATTGCCCTTCTAATGGGAATGAGACAGTATCTGTGTTGCAGTTTTGATTTCTATCTCCCCTGTGGCTAATGATTTAGGACATTTTTTTTTCTTATGTTCTTTATGGACATTTGAATATCCTTTTTGGTGAAAGATGTGTTCAACTCCTTTGCCCACTTTTTAATTGGGTTGTTTGTCTTATTGTTATTAAGTTATAGGAGTTTAATACATATATATTTATACACACACATATATATGTATATATATGGGGCTGTGGTAGTGCTGTGGTCAAGAGATGAGGCTGCTAACCAAAGGCTCAGCAGTTCAGATCCACCAGCTGCTCTTCAGAAACCCTGTGGTTTGTGTTGTTGTTAGGCGCCGTCAAGTAGGTTCCAATTCAGCAACCCTGTTCACAACAGAACAGAACACTGACTGGTCCTTTGCCATCCTCACAATTGTTGCTGTGCTTAAGCCCATTATTGCAGCCACTATGTCAATCCATCTCATTGAGGATCTTCCTCTTTTTCACTGACCGTATACTTTACCAAGCATGATGTCCTTCTCCAGGGACTGATCCCCTCTGATAACATGTCTAAATTATGTGAGACATAGTCTCGCCATACTTGTTTCTAAGGAGCATTCTGGTTGTACTACTTCCAAGACAGATTTGTTTGTTCTTTTGCCTGTTGTTAAGTGCCCTCGAGTCAATTCCGACTCATGGCAACCCTATGCACAACAGAACGAAACACTGCCCGGTCCTGCACCGTCCTTAAAATCGTTGTTATGCTTGAGCTGATTGTTGCAGCCACTGTGTCAATCCACCTCATTGAGGGTCTTATTCTTTCCGCTGACCCTGTACTTTGCCAAGCATGATGTACTTCTCCAGGGACTGATCCCTCCTGACAACGTGTCCAAAGTATGTAAGACCCAGTCTCGCCATCCTTGCTTCTAAGGAGCATTCTGGTTGTACTTCTTCCAAGACGGATTTGTTTGTTCTTTTGGCAGTCCATGGTATACTCAGTATTCTTTGCCAACACCACAATTCAAAGGCGTCAGTTCTTCCATCTTCCTTATTCATTGTCCAGCTTTTGCATGCTTATGAGGCAATTGAAAACACCATGGCTTGGGTCAGGGGCACCTTAGTCTTCAAGGTGACATCTTTGCTTTTCAACACCTTAAAGAGGTCCTTTGCAGCAGATTTACCCAATGCAATGCATCTGCATCGTTTGATTTCTTTCACTTTTTTCTTTTTATACTTTTTATTGTGCTTTAAGAGAAAGTTTACAAATCAAGTCAGTCTCTCACACAAAAACTCATATACACCTTGCTACATATTCCCAATTACTCTCCCCCTAATGAAACAGCCCGCTCTCTCCCTCCACTCTCTCTTTTCCTGTCCTTTTCGCCAGCTTCTAACCCCCTTTACCTTCTCATCTCCTCTCCAGATAAGAGATGCCAACGTAGCCTCAAGTGTCCACCTGATCCAAGAAGCTCGCTCCTCACCAGCATCTCTCTCCAACCCATTGCCCAGTCCAATCCATGTCTGAAGAGTTGGCTTCAGGAATGGTTCCTGTCCTGGGCCAACATAAGGTCTGGGGGTCATGACCACCAGGGTCTCTCTAGTCTCACTCAGACCATTAAGTCTGGTCTTTTTATGAGAATTCGGGGTCTGCATCCCACTGCTCTCCTGCTCCCTCAGGGGTTCTCTGTTGTGTTCCCTCTCAAGGCAGTCATCAGTTATAGCCGGGCACCGTCTAGGTGTTCTGGTCTCAGGATGATGTAGTCTCTGTTTCATGTGGCCCTTTCTGTTTCTTGGGCTCGTAATTACCTTGTGTCCTTGGTGTTCTTCATTCTCCTTTGATCCAGGTGGGTTGAGACCTATTGATGCATCTTAGATGGCTGCTTGCTTGCTAGCGGTTAAGACCCCAGACACTACTCTTCAAAGTGAGATGCAGAATGTTTTCTTAATATATTTTATTATGCCAACTGACTTAGATGTCCTCTGAAACCATGGTTCCCAAACCCCTGCCCCTGCTACACTGGCCTTCGAAGCATTCAGTTTATTCAGGAAACTTCTTTGTTTTTCGTTTAGTCCAGCTGTGCTGACCTCCCCTGTATTGTGTGTTCTCTTTCCCTTCACCTAAAGTAGTTCTTATCTACTATCTAATTAGTGAATACCCCCTCCCACCCTCCCTCCTCTAGTAACCACAAAAGAATGTTTTCTTCTCAGTTTAAACTATTTCTCAAGTTCTTATAATAGTGGTCTTATACAATATTTGTCCTTTTGCAACTGATTAATTTCACTCAGCATAATGCCTTCCAGGTTCCTCCATGTTATGAAATGTTTCCCAGATTCCTCACTGTTCTTTATCGATGCGTAGTATTCCATTGTGTGAATATACCATAATTTATTTATCTATTCATCCGTTGATGGGCACCTTGGTTGCTTCCATTTTTTTGCTATTGTAAACACTGCTGCAATAAACGTGGGTGTGCATGTATCTGTTCCTGTAAAGGCTCTTATTTCTCTAGGATATATTCTGAGGAGTGGGATTCCTGGATTGTATGGTAGTTCTATTTCTAGCTTTTTAAGGAAGCACCAAATCTATTTCCAGAGTGGTTGTACCATTTGATATTCCCACCAGCAGTGAATAAGTGTTCTAGTCCTTCCACAGCCTCTCCAACATTTATCGTTTTGTGTTTTTTGGATTAATGCCAGCCTTGTTAGAGTGAGATGAAATCTCATCATAGTTTCTATTTGCATTTCTCTAATGGCTAATGATTGTGAGCATTTCCTTATATATCTGTTAGCTACCTGAATGTCTTCTTCAGTGAAGTGTCTCTGTTCATATGTTTTGCCCATTTTTTAATTGGGTTATTTGTCTTTTTGTAGTTGAGTTTTTGCAGTATCATGTAGATTTTAGAGATCAGGCGCTGATCAGAAATGTCATAGCTAAAAACTTTTTCCCAGTCTATAGGTAGTCTTTTTACTTTGTCTTTTGGCGAAGTCTTTGGATGAGCATAAGTGTTTGATTTTTAGGAGCTCCCAGTTTTTATCTAGTTTTTCTTCTGCATCCTTAATAATGTTTTGTATACTGTTTATGCCATGTATTAGGGCTCTTAATGTTGTCCCTATTTTTTCTTCCATGATCTTTATTGTTTTAGATTTTGTATTTAGGTCTTTGATCCACTTTGAGCTCATATTTGTGCATGGACTTAGGTATGGGTCTTGTTTCTTTTTTTGCAGATGGATATCCAGTTATGCCAGCACCATTTGTTAAAAAGAGTGTATTTTCCCCATTTAACTGTTTTGGGGCCCTTGTCAAATATCAACTGCTCATATGTGGATGAGTTTATGTCTGGATTCTCAATTCCGTTACATTGGTCTATGCATCTGTTGTTGTACCAGTACCAAGCTGTTTTGACTACTGTGGTGCTATAATAGGTTCTAAAATCAGGTAAAGTAAGGCCTCCCACTATGTTTTTCTTTTTCAGTAATGCCTTGTTTATCTGGGGCCTCCTTCCCTTCCATATGAAGTTGGTGATTTGTTTCTCCATCTCATTCAAGAACGTCCTTGGGATTTGGATCAGAATTGCATTAAATGTATAGATCACTTTTGGTAGAATAGACAATTTTATAACGTTAAGTCTTATCCATGAGCAAGGTATGTTTTTCCATTTATGTGTCTCTTTTGGTTTCTTGCAGAAGTGTACTGTAGTTTTCTTTGTGTAAGTCTTTCACATCTCTGGTAAGATTTATTCCTAAGTATTTTATCTTCTTGGGGGCTACTGTAAATGGCATTGATTTGGTGATTTCCTCTTCGATGTTCTTTTTGTTGGTGTAGAGGAATCCAACTGATTTTTGTGTGTTTATCTGCTGAACTCTTCTATTAGTTTCAGTAGTTTCACTGAGGATTCCTTAGGGTTTTCTGTGTATAAGATCATTTCATCTGCAAATAGAGTTACTTTGACTTCTTCCTTGCCAATCTGGATGCCCTTATTTCTTTATCTAGCCTAATTGCTCTCGCTAAGACCTCCAACTCAATGTTGAAAAAGAGAAGTGATAAAGGGCATCCTTGTCTGGTTCCCCATCTCAGTGGGAATGCTTTCAGGCTTTCTCTATTTAGGGTGATGTTGGCTGTTGGCTTTGTATAAATGCCCTTTATTATGCTGAGGAATTTTCCTTTTATTCCTATCTTGCTGAGAATTTTTATCATGAATGGGTGTTGAACTTTGTCAAATGCCTTTTCTGCATCAATTGATAAAATCATGTGATTCTTGTCTTTTGTTTTATTTATGTGGTGGATTACATTGTTTTTCTAATGTTGAACCATCCCTGCATACCTGGTATGAATCCCACTTGGTCATGGTGAATTATTTTTTTTTTCAATATGTTGTTGAATTCTATCGGCTAGAATTTTCTTGAGGATTTTTGCATCTACATTCTTGCGGGATATAGGTCTGTAATTTTCTCTTCTTCTGGTGTCTTTACTTGGTTTTGGTATCAGGGATATGATGGCTTCATAGAATGAGTTTGGTAGTATTCCATCATTTTCTATGCTCTGAAATACCTTTAGTAGTGCTGTTAACTCTTCTCTGAAAGTTTGGTAGAACTCTGCAGTGAAGCTGTCCAGACCAGGGCTTTTTTTTTTTGTTGGGAGTTTTTTGATTACCTTTTCAATCTCTTCTCTTGTTATGGGTCTATTTAGTTTTTCTACCTCTGTGTTCGTTTAGGTAGGTAGTGTGTTTCTAGGAATTCATCCATTTCTTCTAGGTTTTCAAACTTGTTAGAGTACAATTTGTCATAGTAATCTGATATGATTCTTTTAATTTCAGTTGGGTCTGTTGTAATATTGCCCTTCTCATTTCTTATTTGGGTTATTTGCTTCCTCTCCTTCTTTTGTCAGTTTGGCCAGTGGTTTATCAATTTTGTTGATTTTTTTCAAAAAACGAGCTTTTGATCTTGTTAATTCTTTCAATTGTTTTTCTGTTTTCTATTTCATTTAATTCTGCTCTAATTTTTATTATTTGTTTTCTTCTGGTGCCTGTGGCTTTCTTTTGTTGCTCTCCTTCTATTTGTTCAAGTTGTAGAGATAATTCTTTGATTTTGGTCCTTTCTTCTTTTGGGATGTGTGCATTTATTGATATAAATTGGCCTCTGAGCACCGTTTTTGCTGTGCCCCAAAGGTTCTGACAGGAAGTGATTTCATTCTCATTGGATTCTCTGAATTTCTTTATTCCATCCTTAATGTCTTCTATAATCCAGTCTTTTTTGAGCAGGGTATTGTTCAGTTTCCAAGTGTTTGATTTCTTTTCCTATTATTGATTTCCAGTTTTATGGCCTTATGATCAGAGAAGACGCTTTGTAATATTTCAGTGTTTTAGATTCTGCTAAGCCTTGCTTTGTGACCTAATATGTGGTCTATTCTAGAGAATGTTCCATGTGCACTAGAAAAGAAAGTATAATTGGTTGCTGTTGGGTGGAGTGTTCTGTATATATCTATGAGGTCAAGTTGATTGATTGTGGCATTTAGATCTTCCATGTCTTTATTGAGTTTCTTCCTGGGTGTCCTGTCCTTCACCAAAAGTGGTGTGTTGAAGTCTCCTACTATTACTGTGGAGCTGTCTATCTCACTTTTCAATGCTGGTAGAGTTTGTTTTATATATCTTGCAGTCCTGTCATTGGGTGCATAAACATTTAATATGGTTTATATGTTTGTGGTATATTGTCCCTTTAATCATTATATAGTGTCCTTCCTTATCCTTTATGATGGATTTTACTTCAAAGTCTATTTTGTCAGAAATTCATATTGCCACTCCTGCTCTTTTTTGATTGTTGTTTGCTTGATATATTTTTTTCCATCCTTTGAGTTTTAGTTTGTTTGTGTCTCTAAGGTGTGTCTCTTGTAGGCAGCATATAGATGGATCTTGTTTTTTAATCCATTCTGCCACTCTCTGTCTCTTTATTGGTGTATTTAGGCCATTTATATTCAGGGTAATTATGGATAGGTATGAATTTAGTGGTATCATTTTGATGTCTTTTTTTGTGTTGTTGACAGTTTCTTTTTCCCACTTGATTTTATGTGCTGAGTAGATTATCTTTATATATTGTCCTTTCCTCATATTTGTTGTTGTTGATTTTGTTTCTGCTGAGTCTCTATTTTTTTCTTGTATTTTATTTTGATGAGTAGGATAGTTTGTCTCCTTTGTGGTTACCTTATTATTTACCCCTATTTTTCTAAATTTGAAATTAGCTATTATTTCTTTGTATCGCCATATCTTCCTCTCCATATGGAAGGTGTATGATTACATTTCTTAGTCTCTCTTTATTATTTTAATGTTGTCTTCTTTTATATAATAGCATCTGTGTGACCCTGTTTTGAGCTTTTTTTTTTTATACTCTTGCTTTGTTTTTTTGGATTTCCCTGTCTTGGTTGACTTCTGGTTGCTCTGCCCAGTGTTCTAGTCTTGGGTGGATACCTGATATTATTGATTTTCTGACTAAAGAACTCCGATTAGTATTTCTTGTAATTTCAGTTTGGTTTTTACGAATTCCCTCCACTTGTGTTTATCTGGAAATGTCTTAATTTCACCTTCATAATTAAGAGACAGTTTTGCTGGATATATGATTCTTGGCAGGCAATTTTTTTCCTTCAATTTCTTAAATATGTCATCCCATTGCCTTCTTGCCTGCATGGTTTCTGCTGAGTAGTCCGCGCTTATTCTTATTGGCTCTCCTTTGTAGGTCACTTTTCGTTTATCCCTCATTGCTCTTATAATTCTCTCTTTATCTTTGGTTTTTGCAAGTATGATTATAATATGTCTTGGTGACTTTCTTTTAACATCTACCTTATGTGGAGTTCGATGAGCATATTGGATAGATATCTTCTCATCTTTCACAATATCAGGGAAGTTTTCTGCCAACAAATCTTCAACAATTTTCTCTGTATTTTCTGTTATCCCTCCCTGTTCTGGTACTCCAATCACTCATAGGTTATTTCTCTGGATAGAGTGTCACATGATTTTTAAGATTTCTTCATTTTTTAAAATTCTTTTATCTGATTTTTCTTCAAGTTCAGAAATTCTAGCTTCTACTTGCTCAATTCTGCTCCTCCGACTTTCTATTGAGTTGTCTACTTCTGTAATTTTATTGTTAATCTTCTGAATTTCCAATTGCTGTCTCTCTATGGATTTTTTCAGCTTATTAAACTTTTCATTATGTTCCTGAATAATCTCTCACATTTCTTCAGTTGCTTTATCTGTGTGTTGCATGGCTTGTTCTGCATATGCCGCATTTCCTTCCTGATGTCTTGAAGGGTTCTGTATATTAAACTTTTGTATTCTGGCTCTGGTAATTCCAGGAATGCACTTTCATCTAGAAGATCCCTGGGTTCTTTCTTCTGATAGCCTGTTCAGGTGATCATGGTCTGTTTCTTTATGTGATGATATTGACTCTTGTTTATAAGTTATTGCATTAATTTATGCTTGCTTACTGTGTCATAAATTTTTTTTTTTTTTTTTTTTTTTTTTACTATGTCATAGCTGCTTGCTTCATTTTGTTTTGGTATACCCCTATGGGTTGCTTGAATGAGCTAGCTTGATTATTTTCACCTTTGGAGCTCTGACATCCTGTCCTCAGATGGCTAGAGCTGTTATCAGGTATATCAGTATAGGAGTCCATTCACTTTTTTTTTTTTTTATGAATTCAGCTCAGGTGTCCAGGTAGCTGATCATCAAGTGTGTGGTACAGGCTCTTTCGTACAGTCTTAGAGGGACAGGGGTGATTGGCGTATATACCGGTAACTGACTGCAGCAGGGGGTCACGCTCTGGACAAGGCAGGGGGGCTGAGAACTGACCCCCAAGTGTCTCTGAGGAAAGTGCATCCCTGTTCCCTAGAGTGTGCAGGTGGGTGGGTTCTGCAGAGGGACCACGGGCACCGAAAGTTTTTGGCTGTAAGGACAGGGAAGTACCAGTTATCCTTGGACCCCTGTCGCAGGTGGCTGGGTGACCTAAATGGAGCTACCAGTCCTTAGGTCCCTGATGTGGGTAGGTGAGGACCTTGTTTAATAGGCAAAGCAATGTCAAACATCAAACACCCACCTCTCCACTGCACAGCTGAAATGGTTGGAGTCTGCCAACAAGGGCCTATTCTCCCGAAATAGGCCCACACAGGTCCATGCAGAAGGGAAAGGTACTCAAAGTCCATGGATGGTTTATGCCTGGACAGAACCCGCTTCTTTCCTGAGCTTCCCCTAGTTAGTGGAGCTAGCAAATTATCTTTTCCCCCAATTGCAAATTTTTTCCTTCCCCAAGGCCAGGAGGATGGCTGTACGTGCTCAACAGTGCCTGTCTCAGGCCCAGGGAATTCAGCTGCTGAAGCCGGCTTGGAGGTGGGGGTGGGGGGGTGCAGTAAAATATACGCAAGTACTTAGCTTTTGCAAAGAGCGCCGTTCTTCTCAGGTTCTGGAGGTGTGGGTAGGTTGTGCGGCTGGCTGCTTCTCCCTGAGGAATCTGTGGCCAACGGCTAGTACCAGCCCACCCCTGCCACCACTGCTCCAGGAATGGTGCCTGAGGGCTGCCCGCTATTTGGTCCGGTAACTCCTCTCCACTTCTGAAAGGTCTCTTCCTTCCCCTGCCCCTCAGTTCATTTTCTAAGCTTGCCTTTGAAGCTCAGGGCTCTCGGCTTGTCACAAATATACCAGTTTCACTTGTTTTTTCGGGTCTTTGTTGTAAAGAGGGCTCGCCAGAAGCGCCTGTCTATCCTGCCATCTTTGCTCCACCTCTTATTTGATTTCTTGACTGCTGCTTCCGTGGCTGTTGATTGTGGATCCAAGTAAAATGAAATCCTTGACAACCTCAAGCTTTTCCCTGTTGATCAGGATGTTGCTCATTGGTTCAGTTGGAAGGATTTTTGTTTTCTTTATGTTGAGGTGTAATCCATACTGAAGGCTGTGGTCTTTGATCTTCATCAGTAAGTACATCAAGTCCACTTCACTTTCAGCAAGCAAGGTTGTGTCATCAGCATAATGCAGGTTGTTAATGAGTCTTTCTTCAATCCTGATGCCCTGTTCTTCTTCATACAGTCCAGCTTCTCAGATTATTTGTTCAGCATACAGATTGAATAGGTGTGGTGAAAGGAAAGAACCCTGACGCACACCTTTCCTGACTTTAAACCATGCAGTATCCCCTTGTTTGGTTAGAACAAATGCCTCTTGATCCATGTACAAATTCCTAATGAGCACAATTAAGAGTTCTGGAATTTCCATTCTCCAAAATGTTACCCATAACTTGTTATGATCCACACAGTTGAATGCCTTAGCACAGTCAATACAACACGGGTAAACATCCTTCTGGTATTCTCTGCTTTCATCCAGGATCCATCTGACATCAGCAGTGATATCCCTGATTCCATGTCCTCTTCTCAATCCATCTTAAATTTCTGGGAGTTCCCTGTTGATGTACTGCTGCAGTCACTTTTGAATATCTTCAGCAAAATTTTGCTTGCATGTGATATTAACGATATTGTTCAATAATTTCCACTTTCGGTTGGATCACTTTTCTTGAGAATAGGCATAAATGTGGATCTCTTCCAGTCAGTTGGCTAGGTAGTTGTCTTCCAAATTTCTTGGCAGACATGATTGAGCACTTCCATCACTGCATTCATTTGTTGAAAACCTCTCAATTGGTGTCATGGATTGAATTATGTCCCCCCAAAAATGTGTGTATCAACTTGGTTAGGCCATGATTTTCAGTGTTGTGTGGTTGTCCTCCATTTTGTGATTGTAATTTTATGTTAAGAGGATTAGGGTGGGATTGTAACACCACCATTACTCAGGTCACCTCCCTGATCCAATGTGAAGGGAGTTCCCCTGGGGTGCGGCCTGCACCACCTTTTATCTCTTAAGGGATAAAAGGAAGGAGAAGCAAGCAGAGAGTTGAGAACCTCATACCACCAAGAATGCAACACCGGGAGCAGAGCACATCCTTTGGACCCTGGGTCCCTCCACCTGAGAAGCTTCTCAACCAGGGGAAGATTGAGGACAAGGACCTTCCTCCAGAGCGAACAGAGAGAGAAAGCCTTCCCCTGGAGCTGACACCCTGAATTTGGACTTTTAGCCTACTTTACTGTGAGGAAATAAACTTCTGTTTGTTAAAGCCATCCACTTGTGGTATTTCTATTATGGCTGCACTAGAGAACTAAGACAATTGGTAGTCCGTCAATTCCCAGAGCCTTGTTTTTCACCAATGTCTTCAATGCAGTTTGGACCTCTTCCTTCAGTACCATTGGTTCCTGATCATATGTTACCTCCTGAAACAGTTGAACATTGACCAATTCTTTTTGGTATAGCGACTCTGTGTATTCCTTCCATATTCTTTTGATGCCTCCTGTTTCATTTAATATTTTCCCTGTAGAATCCTTCAGTATTGCAACTCAAGGCTTGAATTTTTTCTTTAGTTCTTTCAGCTTGAGAAACGCCGAGCGTGTTCTTCCCTTCTGGTGTTCTATCTCCAGGTCTTTGCACATGTCATCATAATTCTTTGTCTTCTCCAGCCACCCTTTGAAATCTTCTGTTTAGCATTTTTACTTCATCATTTCTTTCTTTTGCTTTAGGTACTTGATGTTCAAGAGCAAGTTTCAGAGTCTCTTCTGACATGCATTTTAGTCTTTTCTTTCTCTCCTATGTTTCCAATAACCTCTTGCTTTCTTCACGTATAATGTTCTTGATTTTGTTACACAATTTATCTGGTCTTCCATCATTGGTGTTCAACATGTCAAATCTGTTCTTGAGATGGTCTCTAAATTCATGTGGGATATACTCAAGATTGTACTTTGTCTCTTGTGGACTTGTAATTTTCTTCAGTTTCAACTTGAACTTGCATATGAGTAATTGATGGTCTGATCCTCAGTCAGCCCCTGGCCTTTTTCTGACTGATGATATTGGCCTTTTCCATCATCTCTTTCCACAGATGTAGTTGATTTGATTCCTGTGTATTCCATCTGGGTTGGTGAAAAAAGGTTTTTGCAATGAAGTTGTTGATCTTGCAAAATTCAGTCATGCAATCTCTGGCATCATTTCTATCACCGAGGTCATTTTCCAGCTATGGATCCTTCTTCTTTGTTTCCAATTTTCACATTCCAGTCACCAGTAATTATCAGTGCATCCTGATTGCATGTTCGATCAATTTTAGACTGCAGATGTTGGTAAAAAACTTCAATTTCTTCTCTTTGGCCTTAGTGTTTGGGCATAAATTTGAATAATAGTCATATTAACTGGTCTTCCTTGTAGAGGTATGGATATTATCCTATCACTGACAGTGTTGTGCTCTAAGATAGATCTTGAAATGTTCTTTTTGATGATGAATGAAATGCCATTCCTCTTCAAGTTGTCATTCCTGGCATAGTAGACCATATGATTGTCAGATTTAAAATGACCAATACCAGTCCATTTCAGCTCACTAATGCCTAGGATATTGATCTTTATGTATTCTAGTTCATTTCTGATGATTTCCAATTTTCATACTTCTTACATTCCAAGTTCCAATTATTAATGGATGTTTGCAGCTGTTTTTTCTCATTTTGAGTCGTGCCATGTCAGCAAATGAAGGTCGCAAAAGCTTGACTCCATTCATGTCACTAAGATCCACTCTACTTTGAGGAGGCAACTCCTTCCCAGTTGTATTTTGAGTGTCTTCCAACCTGACAGCTCATTTTCCAGCACTATATCAGACAATGTTCCGCTGCTATTCACAAGGTTTTCACTGGCTAATTCTCTTCGGGAGTAGACTGCCGGATCCTTCTTCCTAGTCTGTCTTAGTCTGAAAGCTCAGCAGGGTGACCATGCCGGCATTTGTATACTGGTGGCATAGCTTCTAGCATCACAGCAGCACACAACACACACACATGCGCACACACACAAACGCACACGCACACACACACACGTACATACATATATTCCCTTATTGGATATATGGTTCCCAAAATTACTTCCCAATTTGTAGGCTATCTTTTCCCTTTTTTGAAAAAGACCTTTAATGCACAAAAGCATTTAATTTTTATGAGGTCCTTTTATCTATTTTGTCTTTTGCTGCTTGTGCTTTTGTTGTCATATTTGATAGGGCTTTGCTAAAACTAGTCCCACAGCTTTTCCCCTATATTTTCGTCTAAGAATTTTAAGGGTTTTAGTTTTCACATTTAGATCCTTGATCCATTTTGAATTGTTTTTTGTGTATGGTGCGAGGGTTGGATCCTGTTTCATTCTTCTGCATGTGGAAATCCAATTTTCCCAGCACCATTTTTTGAAGAGATTCTGCCTTCCCCTTTGGATATATTTAGCACTGTTGTTGTAAATCAGTTGACTATAAATGTATGGTTTTATTTCTGGACTCTCAATTCTACTCTATTGGTCTATTTGTCTATAATTATACCAGTAGCAGACTATTTTAGTTACTGTGGCTTTATGGTATGTTTTCAAATCAGGAAGTGTGAGTCTCCTTCAAGATTGCTTTAGCTATTGGGGTTCCCTTGCCCTTCCAAATAAATTTGAGGATTGGCTTTTCTGTTTCTGCAAAGATGGCTGTTGGAATTTTGATGAAGATTGCATTGAATTTATAGATTGCTTTGGGTAGTATATATAGCTTAACTACATTAAACCTTCTGATCCATGAACATAAACTATCTCTCCATTTATTTAGGTCTTCTTTGAATCCTTTTAGCAATGTTTTATAGTTTTCTGCATACGGGTCTTTCACCTTCCTGGTTAAATTTATTCCTAGGTTCTTTATGTTTTACAGTGCTATTGTAAATGGTAATGTTTTCTTAATATCATTTTCCTCTCTATGTATAGAAAACCAACCAATTTTTGTGTGTTGACCTTGTCCCCTGCCACTTCACTGAATTTATTAATTCTAGTAGCGTTCTATTGGATTATTTGGAGCTTTCTATGTAAAGAATCATGTCATCTGTGAAAAGGGATAGTTTTACTTCCTTCTTCCTGATTCGGATACATTTTTTTTTTTCTAGTCTAATTGTTCTGGCTAAGACTTCCAGAACCATGTTGAATAATAGTGGTGAGAGTGAGAATCCCTGTCTTGTTTCTGATTTTAGTGGGAAAGTTATCAGTCTTTCTGTATTGAGTGTGACGTTACCTGTGGGTTGTTCATAAATCTGTTGCCATCGAGTCAATTCCAACTCATAGCAACCCTATAGGACAGAGTAGAGCTGCCAATAGGGTTTCCAATCTTTTCAGAAGCACACTGCCACATCTTTCTCTCTGTAAGAACAGCTTGGGGGTGGAGTTCCCCCTTCAATCCCACAAGGGGGAAAGAGAACCAAGATTAACAGCCCAAGGCTGATTCCTATGAGGTGAAGGTCAGACACACCTTCTCTCTCTGCCATCTTTACCAATTCTGACACCAACTCTCCCTTCCAGGGCACTCTCCGCTTCTCTGTTGGGTTCAATTTTCATTGAAATGTACACACACAACTCACAGACCACACAATTATGGGGTTTATTATGGAAGTAACAGTCACAATTCAGGCTAAAAGACACTCAGGATACAGTTCACTCAGCTTTTTCTCTCCATGGGCTGGGAAGCCCACAGCACTGTCTCCTGCTGCCAGGTCTCTGCTGCTTAGTCTCTTCTTCCTTGATGGTGGTGGGCTCCTCTCCTCTGCTCTGGAATTATTGTTGTTGTTGTTAGGTGCTATCGACTTGGTTCCAGCTCATAGCAACCCTGTATACAAAGGAAAGAAACACCGCCGGAGGTGTGCCACCCTCACAATCATTATGCTTAAGCCCATTGTTGCAGCCACTGTGTCAATCCATCTCATTGAGGGTCTTTCTCTTTTTTGCTGACCCTCTACTTTACTAAGCATGATGTCCTTCTCCGGGGACTGATCGCCATCCTTGCTTCTAAGGGGCATTCTTGTTGTACTTCTTCCAAGACAGATTTGTTCATTCTTTTGGCAGCCAACGGTGTAGTCAATATTCTTCTCCAACACCACAATTCAAAACTATTGATTCTTCAGTCCTTCTTATTCATCGTCCAGCTTTCACACTCATAGGAGGTGATTGAAAACACTATGGCTTGGATCAGGCTCACCTTAGTCTTCAAGGTGACATCTTTGTTTTTCAACACTTTAAAGAGAGCTTTTGCAGCCGATTTGCCCAGTGCAGTGTGTCTTTTGATTTCTTGACTGCAGTTTCCATGGGTGTTGATTGTGGATTTAAGTAAAATAAAATCCTTGACAACTTCAAACTTTTCCCCATTTATCATGATGTTGCTTATTGGTCCAGTTGTGATGATTTTTGTTTTGTTTACGTTGAGGTGTAATCCATACTGAAGGCTGTGGTCTTTGATCTTCATCAGTAAGCACTTGAAGTCCTCTTCATTTTCAGCAAGCAAGGTCGTGTCATCTGCATAACTCAGGTTGTGCAGTCCTGATGCCCTGTTCTTCTTCATATAGTCCAGCTTCTCGGATTATTTGCTCAGCATACAAATTGAATAGGTATGGTGAAAGGATACAACCCTGATGCATACCTTTCCTGACTTTAAACCCTGTAGTATCCCCTTGTTCTGTTTGAACAACTGCCTCTTGATCTATGTACAGGGTCCTTATGAGCACAATTTAGTGTTCTAGAATTCCCATTCTTCTCAACGTTAACCATAATTTGTTATGATCCACACAGTCGAATGCCTTTGCATAGTCAAGAAGGCAAAACTGACCGATTCCCTTGGTTTACCCTATCACACAGTCCCACCCAAACACCTGGGTGGAAGTTACAAGACCATGGATAGAAAGGCCACAAAAAATTAATCAATTGTACTGGCGCTCTCGCTGTGTTGTTCATAAAAAAAAAAAAAAAAAATAGATGCCCTTAATTATACTGAGGAATTTCCCTTCTATTCCTATTATGTTGAGTGTTTTTATCATGAAAGGGTGTTCAACTTTGTCAAATGCCTTTTCTGCATCAATTGAGATGATCATGTAGTTCTTTTCCTTTGTTCTATTAATGTAGTGTATTACATTGATTTTCTAATGTTGCACCACCCTTGCATTCCTGGAGTAAATGCCACGTGATCGTGGTGTATGTTGTTGTTTTTAGGTGCTGCTAAGTTGGTTCTCACTCATAGCAACCCTTTGTACAACAGAATGAAACACTGCCTGGTCCTGCACCATCCTCATAATCCTTGTTATGCTTGAGCCCATTGTTGCAGCCACTATGTCGATACATCTGGTTGAGGGTTTTCCTCTTTTTTGCTGACCCTCTACTTTACCAAGCATGATGTCCTTTTCCGGGGACTGGTCCCTCCTGATAACATGTCCAAAGTACGTCAGACGAAGTCTCACCATCCTTGCTTCTAAGGAGTGTAATGGCTGAACTTCTTCCAAGACAGATTTGCTTTTTCTTTTGCCAGTCCCTGGTATATTCAGCATTCTTCGCCAGCACCATAACTCAAAGATGTCAGTTCTTCCTCGGTCTTCCTTATTCATTGCCAAGACTGCCTCTTGGTCTACATACAGGTTCCTCATGAGCACAATTAACTGTTCTGTAATTCCTATTCTTTGCAATGTTATCCATAATTTGTTATGATCCACACAGTTGAATGCCTTTGCCTTAGTCAATAAAACACAGCTGGTATTCTCTGCTTTCAGCCAGAATCCATCTGATATTAGCAATTATATCTCTGGTTCCATGTCCTCTTCTGAATCCAGCTTGAATTTCTGGCAGTTCCCTGCTGATATACTGCTTTTGAATGATCTTCGGTAAAATTTTACTTGCGTGTAATACTAATGATATTGTTTGATAATTTCCACATTTGATTGGATCACCTTTCTTTGGAATAGGCATATATATGGATCTCTTCCAGTCAGTTGGCCAGGTAACTGTCTTCCAGATTTCTTGGCATAGAGAAGTGAGCACTTCCAGCACTGCTTCTGCTTGTTGCAACATCTCAATTGGTAGTCCATCAATTCCTGGAGCCTTGTTTTTCACCAATGTCTTCAGCGCAGCTTGGACTTCTTCCTTCAGTACCATCGGCTCTTGATCATATGCTACCTTCTGAAATGATTGAACGTGGACCAATTCATTTTGGTGTAGTGACCCTGTGTAACCCTTCCATCTTTTTTTGACGCTTCCTGTGTAGTTCAGTACTTTGCCCATAAAAAAATAAACCAAACTCGGTGCTGTCGAGTAGATTCCAACTCATAGCGACCCTATAGGACAGAGTAGAACTGCCCCATAAGGTTTCTAAGGAGCACCTGGTGGCTTCAAACTGCCGTCCTTTTGGTTAGCAGCAGTAGCTCTTAACCACTACACCACTAGGGTTTCCACTTTGCCCATAGAATCCTTCAATATTGCAACTCAAGGTTTGAATTTTTTTTTTTCAGTTCTTTCAGCTCAAGAAATGCCTAGCCCGTTCTTCCCTTTTGGCTTTTTAACTCCAGGCCTTTGCACATGTCATTATAATACATTACTTTATCTTCTCAAGCCACGCTTTGAAGTCTTTTGTTCAGCTCTTTTACTTTATCTCTTCTTCCATTCGCTTTAGCTACTCCACAATGAAGAGCAACTTTCAGAGTCTTTTCCATTTTTGGTCTTTTCTTTCTTTCCTGTCTTTTTAATGACCTTTTGCTTTCTTCATGTATGATGTCCTTCTACAACTCGTCTGGTCTTCAGTCATTAGTGTTCAATGTGTCAAATCTGTTCTTGAGATGGTCTCTGAATTCATGTGGGATATACTCAAGATTGTACTTTGGCTCTCATGTACTTGTGCTGATTTTCTTCAGCTTCAACTTGAACTTGCATAGAAGCAATTGATGGCCTGTTCCACAGTCAGCCCCTGGCCTTGTTCTGACTGATAATATTGAACTTTTCCATTGTCTCTTTCCACAGATGTAGTTAATTTCATTCCTGTATACCATCCAGCATGGTCCAAGGCATAGTCACCATTTATGTTGTTGAAAAGGTATTTGCAATGAAGAAGTCTTGGTCTGGCAAAATTCTATCATGCAATCTCTGGCATAGTTTCTATCACCAAGGCCATTTTTCCAACTACTAGTCCTTCTTTGTTTCTAACTTTTGCATTCCAACCACCAGTAATTATCAATGCATCTTGATTGCATGTTTGACCAATTTCAGACTGCAGAAGTTGGTAAAAATCTTCAATTTCTTCATCTTTGGTGTTAGTGGTTGGTACATGAATTTGAATATTAGTCGTATTAACTGGTCTTCCTTGTAGGTGTATGGATATTATCCTATCACTGACAGCATTGTACTTCAGGTTACATCTTGGAATGTTCTTTTCAATGATGAATGCAATGACATTGCTCCTCAATTTGTCTACCCCAGCATAGTAGACCATATGATTGTCTGATTCAAAAGGGCTAATACCAGTCCATTTCAGCTCACTAATGCCTAGGATATCAATTTTTATGCATTCCATTTCATTTTTGACTATCTTCTATTTTCTTAGATTCATACATCCTATGTTCTCAGTATTAATGGATGTTTGCTGCTATTTCTTCTCATTATGAGCCATGCCACATCAGCAAATGAAGGTCTTGAATGCGTGACTCCATCCATGTCATTAAGGTCAACTCTACTTTGAGGAGGCAGCTCTTCCCCTGTCATATTTTGAGTGCCTTCCAACCCGAGAGGCTTATCTTCCAGCACTAGATCAATGTTCTGCTGCTATTCATAAGGTTTTTACTGGCAATTTTTTTCAGAAGTAACTACCAGATCCTTCTTCCCAGTCTGTCTTAGTCTGGAAGCTCAGCTGAAACCCGTCTGCCAGAGTGTCCCTGCTGGTATTTGAATATCGGTGGCATAGCTTGCAGCATCAGAGCAACAAGCAAGCCCCCACAGTACGACAAACTGACAGACACATGAGAGATCATGGTGTACAGCCCTTTTAATATATTACATTTAATATATATATTAAAAAAGGATCATGGTGTTTGGCCCCTTTAATATATATAAAAAAATATATATAAATACATATATACAGGAAACCATGGTGGCATAGTGGTTAAGTGTTACGGGTGCTAGCCAAGAGGTCAGCAGTTCGAATCTGCCAAGTGCTCCTTGGAAACTCTATGGGGCAGTTCTACTCTGTCCTACACGGTCACTATGAGTTGAAATCGACTCAATGACAGTGGGTTTTTGGTATATATACATATATATATAAATTCAGTTTGCTAGTATTTTTTTTAGTTTCTTTGCATCTGTATTCATTAGGGATATTGTTCTCTAGTTATCTTGTGGTGTCTTTGTCTTATTTTGATATCAGGGTAATGCTTGCCTCTTTTTTTTAGAGTTAGGAAGTCTTCCCTCCTCTTTTATTTTTTTGAAAAGTTTAAATAGGATTGGAGTCGCTTCTTTTGTAAATGGTTAATATAGTTCTCCAGTGAAGCTTTCTCGTCCAGGACTTTTCTTTGTAGGGAGGTTTTTTAATTGTTATTATTACTGATTCAATCTCTGCACTTGTTATGCATCTGTTGAGATCCACTATTTCTTCTTGACTCCATGTAGGGAGTTTATGTGTTTTAAGGAATTTGTCCATTTCTTTTAAGTTATCTAATTTTTGAGGATACAATGGTTCATAGTATTCTCTTAAAATCCTTTTTATTTCTGTAGGATCATTTGTAATGTCCCCACTTTCATTTCCAATTTTAGATACTTGCATCTTATTTCTCTCTCTCTCTCTTTTTTTTTGGTCAGGCTAGCCAAAAGTTTATCTATTTTATAGATCTTAAAAAAAAAGTCTGGTTTTGGTGATTTTCTCTATTGATTTTCTGTTCTCTATTTGTTTCTGATCTGATCTTAACTATTTCCTTTGTTTTGGTAGCTTTGGGCTTAGTTTATCCTTTTCTAATTCCTCAAGTTGTAGAGTTAAGCTACTGATTCAGGATATTTCGTATTTTTTAACATAGGCACTTATTCCTATAACTTTCCTTCTGAGCATTGCCGTTGCTACATCCCACAGACTTTGGTATGTTATGTTTTCATTCCCATTTGACTCTTACGTATTTTTTTCTCTTGATTTCTTCTTTGACCCATTGGTTGCTTCTGAAAAAAACAAAAACCAAACCCATTGCCATCAAACTGATTCCAAATCATAGCAACCCTGTAAAGACAGAGTAGAACTGCCTCATAGGGTTTCCAAGGCTGTAAATCTTACGGAAGCCAATTGCCACATTTTTCTCCCATGGAGTGGCTGGTGGGTTTGGACCGCCAACCTTTCAGTTAGCAGCCAAGTACTTTAACCGCTGCGCCACCAGGGCTCCTTATTGATTGCTTAGTAGTATGTTAGTTTCTACATATTTGTGTTTTTTCCAGTTTTCTTTTTGTTGTATATTTCTAGTTTCATTCCATTGCAAATGGACAGGATACTTTGCATGGTTCCAATCTTTTAAAATTTATTGAGATTAGCTTTGTGTCCTAAAATATGGTCTATCCCAGAAAATGATCCATGTGCACCAGAGACAATGTATATTGTGCTGCTGTTGGGTGGAGTGTTCTATATATGTCTGTAAGGTCTAGTTGATTAGCAGTGTTCCAAGTCTTCTGTTTCTCTATTGATCTTCTTTCTAGTTGATCTGTCTGTCAGAGAGTAACACCATATACTTTGTTAAAGCAAAAGCAAACAGGTTTATTGAAGGCAAGATACTGTTTAAACTGGGGAAATATGCAGTCCCCAAAGTGAAAATGCAGCACTCCAAGGAGTTATAGACATCTAGGCAATATTTATTATGGATTGGGTTAGGCAATATTTATGTTGTAAAACCAGGAATTGACAACATAATATTCTGATTGGCTTACTAGTGATTTTTAAAAGTCAAAGGCAGGTTAATAAAAGTGAGGGCTTTATAGTGATTGGTGAACATAACATATGTGGGTTTACATGATTCGTTTAAAATGTCTTTGTTGATTAGTTACTGCTTGGTGATATGTGTGCTTTGTTGATCAGTTACTGCTTGGTGACTATAGAGAGTCTACAAGGGGGGTTACAGGACAATTGCAAGACTTTCTGGAAACATAGAGGTTAGATACACTGAAACAAGACTTCTTGGGAACAAGCTGACAACATTCTTTCTTAGCTTCATTACAAAGAAACCTTTCCTTAGACACCAGATTAGGTTTGTATAAAGGTTACAAGCTAACAAAAGCATAAGTTATTGATCCCAAGTCTGGCTAGCAGTTCTCACCGTCAAGCACCCCAAAATTTAGGACTTCCACATATCCATTATCAAACATGGTGTATTAAAATCTCTAGGCATTATCGTAGACCTATTTCTTCCTTCAATTCTGTCAGTGTTTGCTTTATAAATGTTGGGGCTCTGATGTTATGTACATAAATATTTATAATTGTTATATATTCTTGGTCATTATATAGTGTCCTTTTTTGTATTTTATAACAGATTTTGGTTTGTCTATTTTGTCTGATATTAAAGTAGCCACACCTGCTATCTCTTGATTATTGTTTGCATGAAACTTTTTTTCCCCCATCCTTTCACTTAACCTACTTTTTGCCTAGGGTGTACCTCTTGTAGATACCGTATAGCTGAGTCTTCTTTATAAACCCAATCTGACACTTTCTGCCTCTTGTTTGGAGTTTTTAATCCATTTACATTCACAGTAATTACTGGTAAAGGAGGATTTATTTCTGCCATTTTGTTATTCACGTTTTGTGTGTCTTGCAGCTTCTGTGGCCCTCTTTCCCTCTATTCCTGATTTCTTTTGTGTACAGATATTTTTGTGTATGCTGACCCATTTTGTTTTCTTTCTTCTTTCCTTTTGAGTATAATTTTTTATTTACTTTCTTTGTAGTACTGTAGGGATAATATTTAACATGTTACATTTAAACAACCTGGTTTATATTGATACCAACTTAACTTCAGCAACATAAGCAAACCTTGTACCTATGCTAATCCTGCCATTTACATTGTTGTTATCACTGATACATGTTTATACTTCAGATACCCTATAATTTAACTTTAAATTTATTATACACACACACACACACACACACACACACACACGTATAGAAGTCCTCCCCTTATCTGTGGTTTTACTTTTAGTGGTTTCAGTTACCCACAGTCAACTGAAATGTTAGATGAATAACACGATGAAATCTCACGCCATCCCGTTCTGTCCCACTGTCCAGCCCAGGACATGAATCATCTCTTTGTCCAGCCTATACACGATGAATATGCTACCCGCTCATTAGTTATTGTTGTTAATCTCTTACTGCGCCTAATTTATGAATTAAACATTAACATGTACGTATACGACAAAACAGTATATATAGGGTTCAGTATTATCTGAAGTTTCAGGCAGCCACTGGGGGTCGTGGAATGTATCCCCTGTGGATAAGGGGAAGTACTGTATATATGATTTATTTTTATTTTTATGCCTTTTTCATTATAAAGCATGAAGGACATATGAGTTGTATTTGCCAGTCAAAAATACTTTAAATCTGGCCTTTATTTTTGTCAAGACATTACCTTTAATAGACCACCCTATCCCCCCCCACCCCCCGTACGTGCAACTACAAGTTATTTTCTAGTGACATTATTTTTCCTTCTGAGGACTCCATTTAGAATATCTTTTTAAAAATTTTGTTATTGGACATTAGGTGAAAGCTGACGTGGTAAATTAGTTTCCCATTTCGTATACAAAGTGTTCTATGACATTGGTTCCATTCCCCAAAATGTGCCTGCCCTCCCCCCATTTCTTAGGTTCCCTGTTTCCTTTCATCCTGAATTGCCACCCCTTTCTGCTTTCTCATCTTTGTTTTGGGGCAAATGTTGCCCTTTTGATCTCGTATATTAGATTGTTCTAAGGAACATCTTCCTCTCAGGTGCTGTTGTTTATTTTATGGGCTTGTCTATGGTTTGGCTGATGGGTGGTCTCTGGTAATAGCTCCATTTCCAGTTCAGAAGGGTGTCTTAGGGCCATAGTCTTGGGGGTTCCTCCAGTTTCTATAAGACCAGAAAGTCTGGTCTTTTCTCTGAATTTGATTTTTTGCTCTGCAGTTTTTCTCCCACTTGGTTTGGGACCCTCCGTTGTGATCCCAGTCAGAGCAGTCATTAGTGATAGCTGGGTACCATCTAGTTTTTCTGGACTCGGAGTCCTGTAGGCTGTGGTTCACCAGTCCTTTGGACTAATTTCTCCTTCAGGTCTTTGGTTTTCTTAATTCTTGTTTGCCCCAGATGGTAAGAGACCGTTAGTTGTATCGTAGATGGCTGCTTGCCAGGTTTTAAGATTCCAGGCATTACTCACCAAAGTAGGATGTGGAAAATTGTCTTTATGAACCATGTTATGCCAACTGACGTGGATGTCCCCTGAGTCTATTGGCCTTCGCCTTCAAGCCTAGGAACTTTGTTTCGCGAGGCTTTGGTTAGATCTAAGAAGTTGCCCTGGCTGTGGCCTTTGTGTGCCCTATTGTCTATACTGATATATAAGCAGCACTTTTTTTTATAGTTACGTATGTAGAAATATCCATCACCAGACCTATATCTGCAGAGGGGTGTGTTCCATTATACCCTCTCATACCTCTTGTCATAGCTATCTAGCTATGTATCCATTTGTAAATTAGTGTTTGTTAACACTATTTTTGCAGGACTGTCAATGCTATAGTAATCACTGTTGTTGCCCTTTGTTCTTGCATTCCTCTCAGTGTCCTCCCATAGCTTGGTCATGTTTTGCTGACTTGCCCCGTATTGTGTATTGCCTTTCCCGCCACCAAAATTGAAACGTGTCTTCTATCAGTTTGATAATTTCCCCTCCCCCCCAACCCTGGTAACCTTCAAAGAAAGTCCCCTCCCCCCATGGGTAAACCTTTTCTTGTTTCTTTATAATAGTACAATATTTGTACTAATAATAGTACAGATAACACAATATTTATCCTTTTGTGATTGACTTACTTCACTCAGCATAATGTACTCCAAATTCATCCATGTGAGATGTTTCATGTATTCATCATTATTCTTTATCGTTGCGTAGTATTCCATTGTGTGTATGTACCAGCTTGTCAATTCATTCATCTGTTGATGGGCACTTAGGTTGTTTCCATCTTTTTGCTATTGTGAATAATGCTGCAATGAAGATGGGTGTGGATATGTCTATTCGTGTCACAGCTCTTATTTCTTTAGGGTCTATACCTAGAAGTGGGATTGCTGGGTCATATGGTATTTCTATTTCTATATTTTTGAGGAAGCACCATACCATTTACCAAAGTGGTTTTACCATTTAACATTCTCACCAGCAGTGTATAAGAGTTCCAATCTTTCCAAAACCTCTTCAACATTTGTTATTTTCTTCTTTTTTTATTAGTGCCAATAATGTTGGGGTGAGATGGTATCTCTTTGTAGTTTTGATTTGCATTTCTGTAATGGCTAATGATCATAACCATTTCTTCATGTCTTTGTTAGCCATCTGGATGTCTTCTTTGGTGAAGTGTCTGTTCATATCCTTTGCTCATTTTTTAATTGGGTTGTTTGTCTTTTTGTTGTTGAGGTGTTGAAGTTTTCTATAGATTTTAGGGACTAGATCCTTGTCGGATATGTTGTAGCCAAATTTTTTTTCTCAGTCCATAGGTTCTCTTTATACTCTTTTGGAGAAGTCTTTTGATGAGCATTAGTGTTTATTTTTCAGGAGGTTCCATTTATCTAGTTCATCATCTGCTGTTTGGGCATTTTTAGTTATGTTTAGTATTCTATTTATATCATATATTAGGGTCCCTAACCCCCAGATGTCTGTCAATTTGTCACACTGTGGGGGCTTGCCTGTTGCTGTGATACTGGAAGCTGTGCCACTGATATTCAAATACAAACAGGGTCACCTGTGGTGGACAGGTTTCAGTTAAGCTTCCAGACTAAGACAGACTAGGAAGAAGAGCCTAGTAGTCTACTTCTGAAAAGAATTAGCCAGTGAAAACCTTATGAATAGCAGCAAAACATTGTCTGATATAGTGCCAGAAGATGAGTTACTCAGGTTGGAAGACTCTCAAAAGACAAATGGGAAAGAGCTGCCTCCTCAAAATAGAGTCAACCTGAATGACGTGAATGGAGTCAAGCATTCAGGACCTCCATTTGCTGATGAGGCATGACTCAAAATGAGAAGAAACAGGTGCAAATATCCATTAATAATCAGAAGATGGGATGTACAAAGTATGAATCTTGGAAAATTGGAAATTGTCAAAAATGAAATGGAACTCATAAAGATCGATATCCTTGGCATTAGTGAGCTGAAATGGACTGGTATTGGTCATTTTGAATCAGATAATCATATTGTCTACTATACTGGGAATGACAAATTGAAGAGGAATGGTGTTGCATTCATTGTCAAAAAGAACATTTCAAGATCTATCCTGAAGTACAATGCTGTCAGTGACAGGATAATATCCATACGCCTACAAGGAAGACCAGTTAATACGACTATTATTCAAATTTAAACACCAACCACTAAAGCTAAAGATGAAGAAAATGAAGATTTCTACCAACTTCTGCCATTGAAATTGGTCAAACATGCAGTCAGGATGCATTGATAATTACTGGTGATTGGGATAAAAAGTTAGAGACAAAGAAGAAGGATTGGTAGTTGGAAAATATGGCCTTGGTGATAGAAATGATGTTGGAGATTCCATGACAGAATTTTGCAAGACCAATGACTTCTTCATTGGAAATACCTTTTTTCATCAACATAAATGGCCACTATACTCACGGACCTCACCAGATGGCATACATGGGAATCAAATTGACTATATCTGTGGGAACAGACGATGAAAAAGCTCAATGTCATCAGTCAGAACAAGGCCAGAGGCTTACTGAGGAACAGACCATCAATTGCTCATATGCAAGTTCAAGTTGAAACTGAAGAAAATTAGAACAAGTCCACAAGAGCCAAAGTATGACCTTGAGCATATTCCACCTGAATTTACAGACCAACTCAAGAATAGATTTGATGCATTGAATACTAATGACTGAAGACCAGACAAGTTGTGAAATGACATCAAGGACATGAAGGAAGCAAGAGGTCATTTAAAAATGTCAGAAGAGACTCTGAAATTTGCTCTTGAACGTCGAGTAGCTAAAGCGAAAAGAAGAAATGATGAAGTAACAGAGTCGAACAGAAGATGAATAAAGGGCAGCTCGAGAAGACAAAGTATTATAGTGACATGTGCAAAGGCCTGCAATTAGAAAATCAAAAGGGAAGAACATGCTCGGCATTTCTCGAGCTGAAAGAACTGAAGAAAAAATGTAAGCCCCGAGTTGCAATAGTGAAGAATTCTACAGAGAAAATATTTAATGACACAGGAAGCATTAAAAAAAGATGGAAGGAATACACAGAGTCACTATACCAAAAAGAACTGGTCGACGTTCAACCATTTCAGGAGGTAGCACATGATCAGGAACCAATGGAAGAAGTCCAAGCTGCTCTGAACGCATTGGCAAAAAACAAGGCTCTAGGAATTGACAGAATACCAATTGAGATGTTTCAACAAACAGATGCAGCATTGGAAGTGCTCACTCATGAATGCCAAGAAATTTGGAAGACAGATACCTGGCCAACCGACTAGAAGAGATCCATATTTATGCCTATTCCAAAGAAAGGTGATCCAGTCAAATGTGGAAATTGAATAATATCATTACTATCACATGCAAGTAAAGTTTTGCTGAAGATCATACAAAAGCAGTTGCAGCGCTGCATCAGCAGGCAACTGCCAAAAATTCTAGCCAGATCAGAAGAGGACGTGGAACCAGAGATATCATTGCTGATGTCAGATGGATCCTGGATGAAAGCAGAGAATACCAGAAAGATGTTTACCTGTGTTTTATTGACTATGCAAAGGCATTTGACTGTGTGGGTCACAACAAATTATGGATACCATTGTGAAGAATGGCAATTCCATAACACTTAATTGTCCCCATGAGGAAACTGTACATAGATCAAGAGGCAGTCATTCGAACAGAACAAGGGGATACTGCATGGTTTAAAGTCAGGAAAGGTGTGTGTATTGGTTATGTAGTTCTAACAAACACCACAAGTTGATGGCTTTAACAAAGAGTTTATTTTCTCACAGTAAAGTAGGCTAAAAGTCCAAATTCAGGGTGTCAGCTCCAGGGAAAGGCTTTCTCTGTCAGTCTTCTCATCAATTTTCCCCCAGAATAGGAGCTTCTCTGCAAAGGGACCCCAGGTGCAAAGGACATGCTCTACTCCCGGCACTGTTTTCTTGGTGGTATGAGGTCCCCTGGAAACCGTGGTGGCGTAGTGGTTGAGTCCTACAGCTGCTAACCAAAAGGTCGGCAGTTTGAATCCACGAGGTCCTGGAAACTCTATGAGGCAGTTCTACTCTGTCCTGTAGGGTCACTATGAGTCAGAATCGACTAGACGGCAATGGGTTTGTTTTTTTTGGTTTATGAGGTCCCCCCGTCTCTCTGCTTGCTTCTATCTTTTATATCTCAAGAGATTGCCTCAAGACACAATCCAATCCTGTAGGCTGAGTCCTGCCTCACTAACACAACTGCCGCCCATCCTCCCTCATTAACATCCCAGAGGCAAGATTTACAACATACAGAAAAATAGCACAATACCGGGAATCATGGCCCAGCCCAATTTACACACACATTTTTGGGGGGACATAATTCAATCCATGAGTGTGCGCATCTGGGTTGTATCCTTTCACCGTACTTATTCAATCCGTATGCTGAGCAAATAATCCAAGAAGCTGGACAATATGAAGAATGGGGCATCAGGATTGGAGGGAGACTCATTAACAACCTGTGTTACGCAGATGACACAACCTTGCTTGCTGAAAGTGAAGAGGCCTTGAAGCACTTACTGATGAAGATCAAAGACCACAGCCTTCAGTATGGATTACACCTCAATATAAGAAAAGAAAAATCCTCACAACTGGACCAATAAGCAATATCTTGATAAATGGAGAAAAGATTGAAGTTGTCAAGGACTTCATTTTACTTGGATCCACAATCAATATCCATGGAAGCAGCAGTCAAGAAATCAAAAGACACATTGCAGTGGGCAAATCTGCTGCAAGAGACCTCTTGAAAGTGTCAAAAACCTAAGATGTCACCATGAAGACTAAGATGCACCTGGCCCAAGCCATGGTGTTTTCAATTGCCTCATACACATGGGACAGTTGGACAGTGAATAAGGAAAACGGAAGAAGAATTGATGCCTTTGAATTATGGTGCTGGCGAAGAATATCGAATGTACCATGGAGTGCCTAGGGAATGAACAAATCTGCCTTGGAAGAAATACAGCCAGAATGATCCTTAGATGCAAGGATGATGAGACTTCATGTCACATACTTTAGACATGGTATCAGGAGGCATCAGTCCCTGGAGAAGGACATCATGCTTAGTAGAGGGTCAGTGAAAAAGGGGAAGACCCTCAACAAAATGGAATGACACAGTGGCTGCAACAATGGCTTAAGCATAACGATTTTAAGGATGTCACAGGAGTGGGCAGCATTTCTTTCTGTTGTACCTAGGGTCACTATGAGTTGGAACCTATTCGACAGCACCTCACAACAACAACAAGGCCCTTAGAGCTGTCCCTATTCCCTTAGAATTTCTTGTATGGCTACTGTGGTAGTAACAAATGCTATCAGCTTTTGTTTTCTGAGAATGTTCTAATTTTGCCTTCATTTTCAAATTACAGAGTTTCTAGATATAGTGTTCTTGGCTGACATTTATTTTCTTTCAGCACTTAAATATGTTTCCCCACTACCTTGTTGCCTGCATTGTTACTAAAGAGAAATCAGCACTTGATCTTATTGAGGACCCCCTATATGTGATATTCGCTTCTCTTGTGCTACTCTCGAAATTTTCTCTTTGTCCTTGGATTTCAAAAGTTTGATTATAACATGCCTCAGGTTGGTTCTTTTTAAATTTATCCTGCTAGGAGTTTGTTGAGCCTCTTGGATGTAAAAGTTGACATTTTCCATCATAACTGGGATGTTTTCTGCAATTATTTCTTTAAAAATTCTTTATCTTTCTCTCTCTCTTATCCTTCTGGAACTCTCATAATGTGTATATTATTCATCTTCATGATGTCCCACATATCCCCTAGGTTTTGTTCATTTTTCTTCAATCTTGTTTTGTTTTCTCTCAGACTGAACAATCTCAAAGGTCCTGATCCTCTCTTCTGTCATTTCAATTCTACTGCTGAGTCCTTCCAGAGAATTGTTCATTTCTGTTATTGTGTTATTTTACATTTAAGCTCCAGTATTTTTTTTAACTTCACTTAAAATTTTTTTTTATTTTTAATCATTTATTTTATTTTTGTTGTTGTTGAGGATATATGCAACAGGACATGCACCAATTCAACAATTTCTACATATACAATTCTGTGACATTCATTACATTGAGCTGTGTAACCATTCCCACCCTCCTTTTCCAAGTTGTTCCCCCTCCCATTAACATAAACTCACTGCCCCCTAAGTTTCCTATCTAAACTATTGAGTAGCTATTGTCTCCCATACAGACAAATCTTCATAGAGCAACAATGCTCAAGGCAGGCATTCTTCAGTAATTAAGTGAAACTGATCTGGGAATGTTTCATTTTCATCCTCATTGTTCAAGAACAGTCTGGCAGGGAACAGTATTCTTTGTGGACGGTTTGTTTTTTTGTTTTAGCATTTTAAATACGTCACTCAATTGCCTTCTGGCCTCCAAAGTTTCTGAGGAGAGACTGGCAGTAATCTTATTGAAGATCCTTTTATGTGACTGTTGACTTCTGTCTGTCTGATTTCAGGATTCTCTCTATATCTTTACTTTTTAAGAGCCCAATATGATGTGTCTTGGTGTGGATCACTTTGGGTTTATTCTACTTGGAGTTCATTCAGCTTCTTCGATATTTTGGTTCATGTCCTTCTTCAAATTACAGAAAATTTCTGTCATTATTTCTTCAAATTTTTTTCTGTCCTTTTTTCTCTCATCTCCTTCTGGGATTCCCATGATGCATATGATGGTTCTTTTGATGTTTTCCCATAATTACATTAAACTGTGCTCAGCAGTCTTGATCCCCTTGCCTTTTGCTCTCCAGCCTCTGTAATATTGACTATCTTACCCTGTAGTTCACTGATTCTTCTTCCTTATGAGATCTGTTGTAAAATCCTTCCACTGTGTTTCTCATTTCAGTTGTTTCTTTCAGTTCCAGTACTTCCGTTTTGTATGTGTGTCTGTCTGTCTCTTTTTTAAAAGCCTCATTGTGTTCATGCATCATTTTTCTGATTTCTTTTTGATCTTTGTCTGTGCTTTCCTTTAATTGTTTTAGTATGTTTAATGTTGTATTATATTCTTCCATTCTGTTTGTTTGGGCTTCTATTTGATATGATTCCACTGCTTTCATCTTGTTCATTTTGATGGGCCATTGTTTCTATTTTATTTGTGTGTCTTGTGATTTTTTTTTTTGTTGATGGGATATTGGAATTTTAGAGGGTATTAACTTTCTTGATTCTCCCCAGTATATGGTGTTTTTGCTTGCACTACTTTCTGCACGAAACTCTTAAGAGGGAAGAGCCTTCAGACTTTGCTTACCACTCCCTCTCCCTGTGCGTGATAGCTCCTTCTCCGTCTCTTTTAATTAGGATTTTAAGTTCCAGATCTCAGTTTTCAACTTTCATTGTTTCCCATAAACAACAGAAAACATGCACTAATCAATCTCTCCACCAGGGGGCACTGTCTTCTCTCTCTGGTTATGTCTCCCTTCCCTGCTTTATTTCTACAATCATGTTTTCAGTCAGAAATCTTGCACCAAATGAGCCCCTTGGGGCTGGGTGCTGCCCTGAGGTTTTACTCAAGGCTTCCTTTCCTGCCATGTGGAGGCCCATTTATATCTGAGCTGGCAATCAGGGGAAGTACAGGCAGACTTACTTCTTTGTTAGGATGGGGAGGGACAGGCACTCCTTAGACAGACCCCAGGATATCTGTCTTGTAGATTTCAGAGCTCCAGCGTCAGTGTATTGGCTGGAGGAGCAGCCAAGACTTAAGGCACCTCTTTCCTAGTTTATAGCAGCCACAACCAGTAGTTCTCAGTTTCAACCCGGAGAGGGGCATACAGACCTGGACAAACACCAGGGAGATCTGTCCCGTTGAGTTCAGGGGGCTGAACTACAGGGATATTCCTTTGCACAGGTAGGCAGTGTGTTGGCTGCGGGGGGTGGGGGGGGGGCAGACTCCTTTACTGGGCTGCTTTCCCAGTTAACAGCAGCCAGTAGCCCATGTGGCTTAGGGGTGGGGAGGGCGGGAACGGTAGGAGAAGTTCCTACTGTACACAACTCATCATTGACTCATTAACTTGTATCCATCTGAAGTTCTCTGCTGCTGTCCTCTGCTTACTGACTCAGAGTCCCTTAAGGCTGAGTGCCATTTTCTCTTATTTTGGTGAAAATATACACAGCAAAACTCAATCTCATTCCACAGTTTCCAGACATAATGACCAGTGGCATTGGTTACATTCTTCACATTGTGTTAACATTCTCATTATTTCTGTCCTAGCTGTTCATCTGCATTTACCTTATCTCTCTGCCCACCAACCTTCTAATCTATGCTTTACAATAGCTGCTGACCCTTTGGTCTTATATAATTTTTTTTAAAGGAAATACAATATTTAAGTGTGACAATTTTACTCTTTGGACTAAACTGTTACTTAGTTTAAAGGTGGGTTCAGGGGATAGTTTCTATTCAAGGTTTGAAGAACAACTCAGAGTCATAGTCTCAGGGACACCTCTAGCCTCAATAGTTTCAGTAAGTCTGGATTCTGAAAGAATTTGAAGTTCTGTTCCACATTTTTCTCCTTTTTTAAGAAAAATCAGGTTTCATCTATTGTGTTCCTGATAAGAATGTTCAGTAGTGGTAGTTGGGCACCATCTAGTTCTTCTGGTCTCAAAGTAGAGGAGACAGTTGTTCATGTAGACAATTAGTCCTGGAGTCCAGGTCCTTTTCTGCTTCTTGGGTTTCCTTCTTTCTCTTTTGCTCCAAATGAATAGAGACCAATAGTTGTATCTTAGATGGCTTCTCATTAGCTTTTTTTTTCTTTTTCTTTTTCCTGTTTCATCTTTATTTGAGAAATAGATAAAAACTAACATTGATATATTCATAGTAAAGAAACATCTGGAAAGAGAACAGAATCATCAAAACGAGACTTTGTTTTCATTCTCCTTGCTGATGTTAGAGGTGTGCATTCTTGAAATTCCCAAAGGAGGCTCGTTTTTCAGTAATTCTTGTTCAGTCACTTCAATATCATGAAATTTGCATGATATTGCAAATTATAATATTATAATACCACAAAAATTTTTATACCCCCAATGTGCATTCAATGTATTAGCAAATTGGAAATCGTATACCATTTAGAAAAGTGAAGCCAAGTTCGTGTCTGTTTATATTAGGACTGAACTTCACTCAGCTAAACCAGTGCGAATAGACTGAACTTTGGTTCTTGATGGTAGAATAATGTTCTACAGCTATGCTTTCTGTGATTGATGTTGACTAAGAATGAGAGAAGTAAAACACTTTAAAAATTTTGTATAGTTGCCAGCCTAATCAATCCTGGCCTGCAAAATAGTAAGTTATTTTGCATTACTAAACTCAAAATATAATTTCTGTATTGTATTTTCTTTTTACATTTTTGGTGGAAATTTTTTAATTAAATAGAGCGAGCTGACAGACCTCAAGAATATCACCAAAGTACTTTTAATTAAATGTGGGTATTTTAACCAGGAGTACAATATGTAATATTCCTTTAAAAATTAAAAAAAAAAAAATTTTTATTGTGTTTTCAGTGAAGGTTTATGCAGCAATTTAGGTTTCCATTCAACAATTTCTACACAAATTGTTCAGTGACACAATTCATAAACATTCTTATTATTTGTGTTCTGGTTGATATATTTTCATTAATCTAGTTTCCCTGTCCTTTACATTACATTCTCATTTTGTTTTAAAGTAATTGCTAACTGTTTAGTCTCATATAGGTGATTTTTTAAAGGAGCATAGTACTTACAGGTGATATTCATTTTTTTATTATTATTCATTATTTTTTGAGCCAAATTATTATTTGGCTACAAGGTGACCTCAGGGGTTAGTTTTGGTTCAAGGTTTGAAGAGTATCTCAAGTATTTCAGGGCAACAGTCTCAGGGAGTCTTCCAGTCTCAATCAATCCAGTAGGTCTTTTTTTTTTTTTTTTTAAGGAATTTGAGTTTCTGTTCCACATTTTCTCCCATTCTCTCGCGGTTTATCTACTGTGGCCCTGATTAGAACAGCTCGTAGTGGTAGCTGGGCACCATGTTCATAAATTTTTAAGACCCCAGACACTACTCACCATACTGGGAGGTATAGCGTAAAATTTAAGAACTATATTATGCCAATTGACTGGATTGTCCTATGAGACCGTGGTCCTAAGCCTCCAAACGAAGAGAACTAATCCCATGAGGTAATTGGTATCTGCATCTATAACCCCTCACCCCTTTATTGGTTGTTGTTATTGTTGCAAAACCATGCACAATCTAGCATTTACTCATTTATCCCTCTTCCCAATGTAAAGCTTATTGACATCAGTTATATCAGTCATGCTGTGTAAACTTCACCCATGTTAGGTGCCATCTTTCCCATTTCTACAAACAAAAAGTGACTATTACTTGGGAGTAGTGCTCCCTTTTCCCTTGTCCACCCCAGGTAACTACTAACGAACATTCGTTTCTGTATATTTACCTGTTCATGTCATTTCATAAAAGTGAGAAAATATAATAAAACCAAAAAAACCAAACCTATTGCTGTTGAGTCGAATTCTGACTTATAGTGAACCTACAGGACAGAGCAGAACTGCCCCTTAGGGTTTCCAAAGCTGTAAATCTTTATAGAAGCAGACTGCTGCATCTTCCTCCTGTGGAGTTGCTGGTGGGTTTCAACCACCAGCCTTTCAGTTAGCAGCTGAGCACTTAACCACTGCACCACCATGGGTCCTGGAACACACAATACTTGGGGTTTTTTGTGACTGACTTATTTTGCTCAGCATAATGTCCTCCAGGTTCATCCATGTTGTAAGATGTTTTGAGAACTAATTTTTATCACTGAATAGTATTCCATTACCAATAGGGTCGCTATGAGTCGGAATCGACTCGACGGCACTGTGTTTTTTTTGTGTTTTTTTTTTTTTTAGTATTCCATTGTATGTATATACCACTTTTTATTTTCATTTTACTTGGATCCACAATCAACGCCCATGGAAGTAGCAGTCAAGAAATCAAATAATGTATCGCATTGGACAAATTTGCTGCCAAAGACCTCTTTAAAGTGTTCAAAAGCAAAGATGTCACTTTGAGGACTAAGGTGTGCCGGACCCAAACCATGGTATTTTCAATCATCTCATATGCATGCTTTTTCATATGCATGCGAAAGCTGAACAATGAATAAGGAAGACTGAAGAAGAATTGACGCCTTTGAATTATGGTGTTGGTAAAGAATACTGAATATACTATGGACTTCCAGAAGACCAAACCCGTCTTGGAAGTATAGCCAGAATGCTCCTCAGAGGCAAGAATGGCAAGACTTCATCTCACATCCTTTGGACATGTTATCAGGAGGGATCAGTCCCTGGAGAATGGCACAGTCTTAGTTATTTAGTGCTGCTATAATACAAAAACTACAAGTGGATTGCTTTAACAAACAAACTTATTCCTTCACAGTCTAGGAGGGTAGACGTTTGAATCTAAGGCACCAGCTCCAGGGAAAGATTTTCTCTCTGTGTTGGCTCTGGTGAAGATCTTGGCATCAATTTTCTCTTGGCTCTAGGAGTTTCTCAGCACAGGGACCCTGGGTCCAAAGATGTGCTCCACCCCCGGCTCTTTGTTTTTGGTGTAGGAAGTCCCTCTCCTCCCTGTTTGCTTCTTTTTATTGGTATCTCAAAAGAGACTGACTCAAGATACAACCTAATCCTGTAGGTTGTGTTGTGCCTCATTAACATAACTGTCTCCAGTCCTGCCCCACTAACATCATAGAGGTTAGGATTTACAATACATAGGATAATTATATTGGATCTCAAAATGGAGGGCAACCACATGGAATCAATCCTGGCTTAGCCAAGTTGGCACACATTTTGGGGGGACACAGTTCAATCCATAAGAGACATCATGCTTGGTAAAGGAGAGGGTCAGTGAAAAAGAGGAAGATCCCCAACAAGATGGATCGATAGTGGCTGAAACATTGGGCTCAAGCATAACAATTGTGAGTATAGCACAGAATTGGGCAGTGTTTCGTTCTGTTGTACATAGGGTTGCTATAACTCGATGGGACCTAACAACAATCACTTTTTACTTAACCATTCATCTGTTGTTAGGTTCTTGGTTTATTTCCATTTTTTGCTATTTGTAAATAGTGCTGCAGTGAACATAGGCGTGCATATGTATATTCATGTCACTTCTATTAGTTCCCTAGGGTATATACGTATGACTGGAATTGCTGGCTTATATGGCAGCTCAACTTCTAGCTTTTTTTTTTTTTTTTGAGGAACCACTATTTTCCACAACAGCTGTAATATTGTGCATTCCCACCAGCAATGGATGAGGGTTCCAATTTCTCCACACCCCCTCCAACACTTGTTATTTTCTGGGCTTTTGTTTATCTTAGTCATCCTAAACCAAAAACCAAACCAAACCCATTGCTGTTGAGTCAATTCTGACTCATAGGAACCCTACAGGGCAGGATAGAACTACCCCATAGAGTTTCTAAGCAGCACCTGGTGAATTCAAACTGCCGATCTTTTGGTCGGCAGCCGTAGTTCTTAACCACTATGTCACCAGGGTTTCCTTGGCCATCCTAGTGAGAGTAATATGGTATCTCATTGTGGTTTTGATTTGCATTTCTCTGATAGCTAATGATGTTGAGCATCTTTTCATGTGTCTGTTGGCCATCTGAATATCCTCTTTGATGAGGTGTCTGTGCCCTTTACCCAGTTTTTTTGATTGGGTTGTCTTTTTGTTGTTAAGTTGTAGAAGTCATTCCACAACCTCTGGTCTTTGGTCATTAGTGTTCAATGTGCCAAATCTATTCTTGAGATAGTCTCCAAATTCAGGCAGGATATACTCAAGGTCATACTTTGGCAGTCATGGACTTCTTCTAATTTCCTTCAGCTTCAACTTGAACTTGCATATCAGCAATTGATGGTCTGTTCTGCAGTCAGTCCCTGGCCTTGTTCTGACTGATAATATTGAGCTTTTCCATCATCTCTTTCCACAGATGTAGTTAATTTGAAGTAGAAGAGCTGAAAAGAGGTTTTCAAAAGATGGCTTGAGAAGACAAAAGTAAAGTATTATAATGACTTGTGCAAAGGCCTGGAATTAGAAAACCAAAAGGGAAGAATACACTCAGCATTTCTCAAGCTGAAAGAATTAAAGAAAAAATTCAAGTCTCAAGTTGCAATATTGAAGGATTCTACAGGGAAAATGAAAATATTAACAACACAGGAAGAATCAAAAGAAGATGGAAGGAATATGCAGAGTCACTATACCAAAAAGAATTGGTTGATGTTCAACCATTTCAGGAGGTTGCACACGGTCAGGAACCGATGGTACTGAAGGAAGAGATCCAAGCTGCACTGAAAAAACAAGGCTCCAGGAATTGACAGAATAACAATTAAGATGTTTCAACAAAGGGATGTAGTGCTGGGAAGCACTCACTCGTCTGTGCCAAGAAACTTGGAAGACAGTTACCCGGCCATCCAACTGGAAGAGATCCATATTTATGCCTATTCCAAAGAAAGGTGATCCAACTGGATGTGGAGATTATCGAACAATATCATTAATGTCACATGCAAGCAAAATTTTGCTGAAGATCATTCAAAAGTGGCTGCAGCAGTATATCAACAGGGAACTGCCAGAAATTCAAGCCAGATTCAGAAGAGGACATGAAACCAGGGTTATCATTGCTGATGTCAGATGCATCCTGGCTGAAAGCAGAGAATACCAGAAAGATGTTTACCTGTGTTTCATCAACTGTACAAAGGCATTCAGCTGTGTGGATCATAACAAGTTATGGATAACATTGCAAAGAATGGGAATTCTTAATTGTGAACACTTAGTTGTGCTCATGTGGAAACTGTACATAGATTAAGAGGCAGTTGTTCGAACAAAACAAGGGGATACTATGTGGTTTAAAGTCAGGAAAGGTGTGAGTCAGGGTTGTATCCTTTCACTATACTTACTTAATCTGTATGCTGAGCAAATAATCTGAGAAGCTGGGCTATATGAAGAAGAACAGGGCATCAGCATTGGAGGGACGCTTGTTAACGACCTGCATTATGCAGATAACACAAGCTTGCTTTCACATGCATATGAGGTGATTGAAAAGACCATGGCTTGGATGAGGTGCACCTTAGTCTTTAAAGTAACATCTTTGCTTGTTAACACTTTAAAGTGGTCTTTTGCCACAGCTTTGCCCTATGCAATAAGTTGATTTCTTTTTTTGTGTTTGCTTGTTTTTTTAATATACATATTTTATTATTAAGTTCTTTCATTTTTTTTTTTTTTTAGATGAAGGTTTATAGAACAAACTAGTTTCTCATCAAACAGTATAGACATTGTTGTATGACATTGGTTAACAACCCCATGACATGTCAACATTCTCCCTTCTCAACCCTGGGTTCCCTATTACCAGCTTTCCTGTTCCCTCCTGCCTTCCAGTTGCTGCCCCAGGACTGGTACGCCCCATTAGTCTTGTTTTGTTCCATGGGCCTGTTCAATCTTTGGCTAAGGGGTTAACCTCAGGAGTGACCTCATTACTGAGCTAAAAGGGTGTCCAGGCGCCATACTTTCAGGGTTTCTCCACTCTCTGTCAGGCCAGCAAGTCTGGTCTTTCTTTTTGAGTTAGAATTTTGTTTTCCTGTCTGGGACCCTCTATTGTGATCCCTGTCAGAACAGTCAGTGCTGGTAGCCAGGCACCATCTAGTTGTACTGGACTCAGTCTGGTGGAGGCCATGGTAGATGTGGCCCATTAGTCCTTTGGACTAATCTTTCCCTTATGTCTTTAGTTTTCTTCATTCTTCCATGCTCCCGAAGGGGTGAGACCAGTGGAGTATCCTAGATGGCCGCTTTCAGGCTTTTAAGACCCCACACTCTACTCACCAAAATAGAATGTAAAACATATTCTTTATAAACTCTGTTATGCCAGAGCTAGATGTTACCTGAGACCATAGTCCCCACAGGCCTCAGCCCAGCAATTTGGTCCCTCAGGGAGTTTGCACGTGTCTATGGAGCTACCGTAGCCTTGCCTTGTACAGGTTGTGCTGGCTTCCCTGGTATTGTGTACTGTCTTGCCCTTCACCAAAGTTACTGCTTATCTATTGTCTATTAAGTGTTTTTCCATCCCCACCTCTCCCCTCCCTCCTAACCATCAAATATTGTTTCTTTTTGTATGTAAACCTTTTCATGAGTTTTTACAGTAGTGGTCTCATACAATATTTGTCCTTTTGTGACTGACTTATTTCACTCAGCATAATGTCCTCCAGATGCATCCATGTTATAAGACGCTTCACAGATTCATCATTGTTCTTTAGTGTTGCATAGTACTCCATTGTGTGTATGTACTACAGTTTGTTTATCCATTCATCTGTTGATGGGCATCTAGGCTGCTTCCATCTTTTTGCTATTGTAAACAATGCTGCAGTGAACATATATCTATTCGTGTGACAATTCTCATTTCTCTAGGATATATTCCTAGGAGTGGGATTGCTGGATCGAATGGTATTTCTATTTCTAGCTTTCTAAAGAAGCACCATATCATTTTCCAAAAAGGTTGTATTGTTTTGCATTCCGACCAGCAGTGCATAAGAGTTCTGATTTCCCCGAATCCTCTCCAACATTTGTTACTCTCTGTCTTATTGATTCGTGCCTGTAATGCCAGGGTGAGATGGTATCTCATTGTGGTTTTGATTTGCATTTCTCTAATGGCTAGAGATCGTGAGTATTTCCTCATATGTCTTTTGGTTGCTTGAATGTCTTCTTTGGTGAAGTGTCTGTTCATTTTCTTTGCCCATTTTTTAATTGGATTATTTGTCTTTTTGTTGTAGAGCTGTTGGATTTTCTTGTAGATATTAGAGATTAGACCTTTGTCTGATTTGTAATAGCCAAATTTTTTTTTCCCGGTCTGTAGGTGCTGTTTTTTACTCTTTTGGTGAAGTCTTTTGATGAGCATAAGTGTTTAACTTTTAAAAAATCCCAGTTAATCTAGTTTATCCTCTGGAGCTTGTGTGTTGCTGGCTGTGATTTCTATCCTGTTAATGCCATGTCTTACGGCCTCTAGTGTTGATCCTATTTTTTCTTCTATGAACTTCATGGTTTTTGGCTTTATATTTAGGTCTTTGATCCACTTTGAGTTAGTTTTTGTATATGGTGTGAGGTATGGGTCCTGTTTCATTTTTTTAGCAGGTGGACATCCAGTTTGCCAGCACCATTTGTTAAAAAGACTGTCTTTTCCCCATTTGATGGACTTTGGGCCCTTGTTGAAGTTCAAGTGACCACAGGTGGATGGATTTACATCTGGGTTCTCAATTCTGTTCCATTGGTCAATGTATCTGTCATTGTACCAGTACCAGGCTGTTTTGACTATCGTAGCTGTATAGTAGGTTCTGAGGTCAGGTAGTGCAAGTCCTCCTACTTTACACTTCTTCAGTAGTGCTTCACTTATCTGGGCTTCTTCCTTTTCCATATAAAGTTAATGATAAGTTTTTCCATCTCTTTAAAGAATGTTGTTGGTATTTGGATTGGTATTGCATTGTATTTGTAAATAACTTTGGGTAGAATTGTCCTTTTCACTATGTTGAGTCTACCTATCCATGAGCATGGTATGTTTTTTCATTTATGTAGATCTCTTTTGGTTTCTTGCAGTAGTGTTTTGTAGTTTTTTTGTATAGGTCTTTTACATCCCTGGTTAGGTTTATTCCCAAGTATTTTATTTTTTTAGGGATAAATAGTATTGTTTTCCTGATTTCATCGTTCTCGTTATTGGTGTATAGGAATCCAACTGATTTTTGTATGTTTATCTTGTATCCTGCCACTCTGCTGACTCTTTCTATTAGTTCCAGTAGTTTTTGGGTGGAGTCTTTTCGATTTTCTTAGCATCATATCATCTGCAAATAGGGAGAATTTAACTTCTTCATTACAAATTTGGATGCCCTTTATTTCTGTTTCTTGCCTTATTGCTCTAGCTAAGACTTCCAACACAATGTTAAATATGAGAGGTGATAAAGGTCATCCCAGTCTTCTTCCTGTTCCCAAGGAGAATGTTTTCAGCCTCTCCACTGAGAACGATGTTGGCCATTGGTTTTGCATAGATGCCTTTTATTATGTTGAGAAATTTCCCTTCTATACATATTTTATTGAGAGTTTTTATCAGGAATGGCTGTTGGACTTTGTCGAATGTCTTTTCTGAATTGATTGAGATGATCATATGATTCTTTTCTTTCCTGTTATTTATGTGGTGGATTACGTTGATCGATTTTCTAATGTTGAACCATCCTTGCCATACCTGGTATGAATCCTACTTGGTTGTGGCATATTATTTTTTTGATGCTGAATTCTATTGGCTAGAATTTTGTTGAGAATTTTGCATCTATATTCACAAGAGATAATTGGTCTGTAATTTTCTTTTTTTTTGTGGTGTCTTTGCCTGGTTTTGGTATCAGGGTTATGCTGGCTTCATAGAATGAATTTGGAAGTATTGCTTCCTTTTCTATGTTCTGAAACAGTTTGAGTAGTACTGGTGTAAACTCTTCTCTAAGTGTTTGGTAGAATTCTCCAGTAAAGCCATCTCGGCCAGGGCTTTTTTTGGTTGGGAGGAGGTTTTTTTTTTTTTTAACCTTTTCAATCTCTTCTCTTGTTGTGGGTCTATTCAGGTTTTCAATATCATTTTGTGTTAGTTTGGATAGGTCAATGTTTCTGGAAATGTGTCCATTTCCTCTAGGTTTTCGAAATTGTTGGAGTATAGTTTTTCACAGTACTCTGTTATGATCCTTTTTATTTCAGTTGGATCTGCTGTAATGTTCCCCATTGCATTCCTTATTTGGGTTATTTGCATTCTCTCCTGTTTTTCTTTTGTCAATTTGGCCAGTGGTTTGTCGATTTTGTTGATCCTTTCAAAGAACCAACTTTTGGTTTTGTTGATTCTGTCTATTGTTTTTGTATTCTCTATTTCATTTATTTCTGCTCTGGTCTTTATTATTCTCTTTCTTCTGGTGGCTGTGGGCTTCTTTTGCTCTTCTCTTTCTATTTGTTCAAGTTGTGTGACTAATGTTTTGATTTTGTCCCATCTTTGTTATGTGTGCATCTAATGCTATAAATTGATCTCTGAGGACTACCTTTGCTGTGTCCCAAAGGCTTTGGTATGAAGTTTTTTCATTCTCATTTGATTCCATCTTTGATTTCTTCTATTACCCAGTGGTTTTTAAGCAGGATGTTATTCAGTTTCCATGTAATTAATTTTTTTTTTTTTTTTTTTACTCTTCCTGTTGTCAGTTTCTGCTTTGATGGCAATTTGGTCAGAGAAGATACTTTGTATTATCTCACATTTTGGATTTTGTTGAGGGTTGCTCTGTGGCCTAAGATGTGGTCTATGCTGGAGAACGTTCCATATGCATTGGAAAAGAATGTGTACTTTTCAGCTGTTGGGTGGAGTAGTCTATATTTGTCTGAGATCAAGTTGGCTGATTGTGCTCTTTAGCTCTTCTGTATCTTTGTTGAATTTCTTTCTACATGTTCTGTCCTTTACGGAGAGTGGTGTGTTGAACTCTCCTACTATTACTGTGGAACTGCCAATTTCTGTTTTCAGTGCTGTTAAGAGTTTGTTTTATGAATTTTGGAGCCCTTTCTCTGGGTGTGTAGATGTATATTATGGTTAAGTCTTCATGATGGATCATCCCTTTAATAATTATATAGTGCTGTTCTTTGTCTTTTATGGTGGATTTTGTTTTAACATCTCTTTTATCTGAGCTTAGTATTGCCATTCCTGCTTTTTTTGATAGTTATTTGCTTGATACATATTTTTCCATCCTTTGATTTTTAATAAATTTACATCTTTGTTTCTAAAGTGCGTCTCTTGTAGACAGCATATTGATGGATCCTGTTTTTTAATCCATTCTATCACTCTGTCTTTTTTTTAAATCTTTATTGTGCTTTAAGTGAAAGTTTACAAATCAAGTCAGTCTCTCACACAAAAACTTATATACACCTTGCTACATACTCCCCATTGCTCTCCCCCTAATGAGACAGTCTGCTTCCTCCCTCCACTCCCTCTTTTCGTGTCCATTTCACCAGCTTCTAACCCATTCTACCCTCTCATCTCCCCGCCAGGCAGGAGATGCCAACATAGTCTCAAGTGTCCACCTGATCCAAGAAGCTCACTCCTCACCAGCATCCATCTCCAACCCATTTCCCAATCCAAACCCTGTCTGAAGAGTTGGCTTTGGGAATGGTTCCTGTCCTGGGCCAACAGAAAGTCTGCAGGCCATGAGCACTGGGGTCCTTCCAGTCTCAGTCAGACCATTAAGTCTGGTCTTTTTACGAGAATTTGAGGTCTGCATCTCACTGCTCTCCTGCTCCCTCAGAGGGTTCTCTGTTGTGTTCCCTGCCAGGGCAATCATCAGTTGTAGCCAGGCACCATCTAGTTCTTCTGGTCTCAGGCTGATGTAGTCTCTGGTTTATGTGGCCCTTTCTGTCTCTTGGGCTCATAATTACCTTGTCTCCTTGGTGTTCTTCATTCTCCTTTGATCCAGCTGGGTTGAGACCAACTGATGCATCTTAGATGGCCACTTGCTAGCGTTTAAGACCCCAGATGCCACAAGGGGATGCAGAATGTTTTCTTAATAGATTTTATTATGCCAATTGACTTAGATGTCCCCTGAAACCATAGTCTCCAAATCCCCACAACTGCTATGCTGGCCTCCGAAGCATTCCGTTTATTCAGGAAACTTCTTTGCTTTTGGTTTAGTCTAGTTGTGCTAACCTTGCCTGTATTGTGTGTTGTCTTTCCCTTCACCTAAAGTAGTTCTTATCTACTATCTAATTAGTGAGTACCCCTTTCCCACCCTCCCTCCCTCCCCCCTCTCATAACCATCAAAGAATATTTTCTTCTCTGTTTAAACTATTCCTCGAGTTCTTATAATAGTGATCTTATACATTATTTGTCCTTTTACAACTAATTTCATTCAGCATAATGCCTTCCATATTCCTCCATGTTACGAAATGTTTCAGATTCATCACTGTTCTTTATCAATGTGTAGTATTCCATTGTGTGAATATACCATAATTTATTTATCCATTCATCTGTTGATGGGCACCTTGGTTGCTTCCATCTTTTTGCTGTTGTAAACAGTGCTGCAATAAACATGGGTGTGCATTTATCTGTTCGTGTAAAGGCTCTTATTTCTCTAGGATATATTCCAAGGAATGGGATTGCTGGATTGTATAGTAGTTCTATTTCTAGCTTTTTAAGGAAGCATCAAATGGATTTCCAAAGTGGTTGTACCATTTGACATTCCCAGCAGCAGTGCAGAAGTGTTCCAGTCTCTCCACAGCCTCTCCAACATTTATTATTTTGTGTTTTTTGGATTAATACCAGCCTTGTTGGAGTGAAATGGAATCTCATTGTAGTTTTGATCTGCATTTCTCTAATGGCTAATGATCGTGAGCATTTCCTCATGTATCTGTTAGCTACCGAATGTCTTCTTTAGTGAAGTGTCTGCTCATATCTTTTGCCCATTTTTTAATTGGGTTGTCTTTTTGTAGTTGAGTTTTTGCAGGATCATGTAGATTTTAGAGATCAGGTGCTGATAGGAAATGTCATAGCTAAAAACATTTTGCCAGTCTGTAGGTAATCTTTTTACTCTTTTGGTGAAGTCTGTGGATGAGCATAGGTGTTTCATTTTTAGGAGCTCCCAGTTATCTAGTTTTTCTTCTGCGTTGTTAGTAATATTTTGTATACTGTTTATGCCATGTAATAGGGCTCCTAATGTTGTCCCTATTTTTTCTTCCATGATCTTTTTCATTTTAGATTTTATATGTAGGTCTTTGACCCATTTTGAGCTCGTTTTTGTGTATGATATGTGAGGTATGGTCTTGTTTCATTTTTTTTGCAGATGGTTAAAAAAAGACTGTCTTTTCCCCATTTAAGTGATTTTGGTCCTTTGTCAAATATCAACTGCTCATATGTGGATGGATTTATGTCTGGACTCTCAATTCTGTTATATTGGTCTATGTATCTGTTGTTGTACCAGTACCAAGCTGTTTTGACTACTGTGGTGGTATAACACGTTCTAAAATCAGGTAGAGTGAGTCCTCGCACTTTGTTCTTCTTTTTCAGTATTGCTTTACTTATCTGGGGCCTCTTTTCCTTCCATATGAAGTTGGTGATTTGTTTCTCCACCTCACTGAAATTTGGATCGGAACCGCATTAAATCTATAGATTGTTTTTTTGGTAGAATAGACATTTTTATAATGTTAAGTCTTCCTATCCATGAGCAAGGTATGTTCTTCCACTTATGTAAGTCTCTTTTGTTTACTTGCAGAAGTGTTTTGTACTTTTCTTTGTATAAGTCTTTAACATCTGTGGTAAGATTTATTCCTAAGTATTTTATATTCTTGGGGGCTACTGTAAATGGTATTGATTTGGTGATTTCCTTTTCGATGTTCTTTTTGTTGTTGTAGAGGAATCCAACTGATTTTTTATGTTTATCTTGTATCTCGATACTCTGCTGAACTCTTGTATGTTTCAGTAGTTTTCTGGAGGATTCCTTAGGGTTTTCTAAGTATAGGATCATGTCATCCGTAAACAGAGATACTTTTCCTTCTTCCTTGTCAATCTGGATGCCCTTAATTTCTTTATCTAGCCTACTTGTTTTGGCTAGGACCTCCAACACAATGTTGAACAACAGCAGTGATAAAGGGCATCCTTGTCTGGTTCCGGATCTCAAGGGGAATGTTTTCAGGCTCTCTCCATTTAGGATGACGTTGGCTATTGGCTTTGTATAAATGTCATTTATTATGCTGAGGAATTTCCTTCTATTCCTATTTCGTGAGAATTTTTATCATGCATGAGTGTTGAACTTTGTCAAATGCCTTTTCTGCATCAATTGATAAAATCATGTGATTCTTGTCTTTTATTTTATTTATGTGATGGATTACATTAATTGTTTTTCTAATGTTGAACTATCCCTGCATACGTGGTAGAAATCCCACTTGGTCATGGTGAATTTTTTTTTTTTTTGATGTTGAATTCTATTGGCTAGAATTTTGTTGAAGATTTTTGCATCTAAGTTCATGAGGAATATAGGTCTGTAATTTTCTTTTCTTCTGGTGTCTTTACCTGGTTTAGGTATCAGGAATATGGCGGCTTCATAGAATGAATTTGGTAGTATTCCATCCTTTTCTATGCTCTGAAATACCTGTAGTAGTAGTGGTGTTAACTCTTTGAAAGTTTGGTAGAACTCTGCAGTGAAGCCATCCAGATCAGGGCTTTTTTTTGTTGGGAATTTTTTGATTACCTTTTCAATCTCTTCTTTTTTTATGGGTCTGTTTAGTTGTTCTACCTCTGTGTGTGTTAGTTTAGGTAGGTAGTGTGTCTCTAGGAATTCATCCATTTCTTCTATGTCTTCAAATTTATTACAGTACAATTTTTCATAGTGATCTGATTCTTTTAATTTATTTGGGTCTGTTGTAATATCGCCCATCTCATTTCTTTTTTTTTTAATTAATTTTTATTAAGCTTCAAGTGAACATTTACCATTCCAATCAATCTATCACATGTAAGTTTACATACATCTTACTCCCTTCTCCCACTTGCTCTCCCCCTATTGAGTCAGCCCTTTCAGTCTCTCGTTTTGTGACAATTTTGCCAGCTTTCCTCTCTCTCTATCTTCTCATCCCCCCTCCAGTCAAGAGTTGCCAACACACTCTCCAGTGTCCACCTGATTTAATTAGCTCACTCTTCATCAGCATCTCTCTCCCCCCCACTGACCAGTCCTTTTCATGCTTGATGAGTTGTCTTCGGGGATGGTTCCTGTCCTGTGCCATCAGAAGGTCTGGGGAGCATTGTCTCCAGGATTCCTCTAGTCGCAGTCATACCATTAAGTATGGTCTTTTTATGACAATTTGGGGTCTGTATCCCATTGGTCTCCTGCTCCCTCAGGAGTTGTCTGTTGTGCTCCCTGACAGAGCAGACATCGATTGTGGCCGGGCACCAACTAGTTCTTCTGGTCTCAGGATAATGTAGGTCTCTGGTTCATGTGGCCCTTTCTGTCTCTTGGGTTCTTGGTTGTTGTGTGACCTTGGTGTTCTTCCTTTGCCTTTGCTCCAGGTGGGTTGAGACCAATTGATGTATCTTAGATGGCCGCTTGTTGGCATTTAGGACCCCAGACGCCACATTTCAAAGTGGGATGCAGAATGTTTTCATAATAGAATTGTTTTGCCCATTGTCTTAGAAGTCCCCTCAAACCATGTTCCCCAGACCCCAGCCCCTGCTCCGCTGACCTTTGAAGCTTTCATTTTATCCCGGAAACCTCTTTGCTTTTAGTCCAGTCCAATTAGACTGACCTTCCTTGTATTGAGTGTTGTCCTTCCCTTCACCCAAAGCAGTTCTTATCTACTGATTGATCAATAAAAAACCCTCTCCCTCCCTCCCTCCCCCCTTTGTAACCACAAAAGTATGTGTTCTTCTCTGTTTTTTCTATTTCTCAAGATCTTATAATAGAGGTCTTATACAATATTTGTCCTTTTGCCTCTGACTCATTTCTCTCAGCATAATGCCTTCCAGATTCCTCCATGTTATGAAATGTTTCAGAGATTCGTCACTGTTCTTTATCGATGCATAGTATTCCATTGTGTGAATATACCACAATTTATTTACCCATTCATCCGTTGATGGACACCTTGGTTGCTTCCAGCTTTTTGCTATTGTAAACAGAGCTGCAATAAACATGGGTGTGCATATATCTGTTTGTGCGAAGGCTCTTGTATCTCTAGGGTATATTCCGAGGAGTGGGATTTCTGGGTTGTATGGTAGTTCTATTTCTAACTGTTTAAGATAACGCCAGATGGATTTCCAAAGTGGTTGTACCATTTTACAATCCCACCAGCAGTGTATGAGAGTTCCAATCTCTCCGCAGCCTCTCCAACATTTATTATTTTGTGTTTTTTGGAGTAATGCCAGTCTAGTTGGTGTGAGATGGAATCTCATTGTAGTTTTAATTTGCATTTCTCTAATGGCTAATGATCGGGAGCATTTTCTCATGTGTCTGTTGGCTGCCTGAATATCTTCTTTAGTGAAATGTGTGTTCATATCCTTTGCCCACTTCTTGACTGGGTTGTTTGTCTTTTTGTGGTTGAGTTTTGACAGAATCATGTAGATTTTAGAGATCAGGCGCTGGTCTGACATGTCATAGTTGAATATTCTTGCCCAGTCTGTAGGTGGTCTTTTTACTCTTTTGGTGAAGTCTTTAGATGAGCATAGGTGTTTGATTTTTAGGAGCTCCCAGTTATCTGGTTTCTCTTCATCATTTTTAGTAATGTTTTGTATTCTGTTTATGCCTTGTATTAGGGCTCCTAGGGTTGTCCCTATTTTTTCTTCCATGATCTTTATCGTTTTAGTCTTTATGTTTAGGTCTTTGATCCACTTGGAGTTAGTTTTTGTGCATGGTGTGAGGTATGGGTCCTGTTTCATTCTTTTGCAAATGAATATCCAGTTATGCCAGCACCATTTGTTAAAAAGACTATCATTTCCCCAATTGACTGACACTGGTCCTTTGTCAAATATCAGCTGCTCATACATGGATGGATTTATATCTGGGTTCTCAATTCTGTTCCATTGGTCTATGTGCCTGTTGTTGTACCAGTACCAGGCTGTTTTAACTACTGTAGCTGTATAATAGGTTCTGAAATCAGGTAGAGTGAGGCCTCCCACTTTCTTCTTCTTTTTCAGTAATGCTTTACTTATCCGGGGGTTCTTTCCCTTCCATATGAAATTAGTGATTTGTTTCTCTATCCCCTTAAAAGATGACATTGGTATTCGGATTGGAAGTGCGTTATATGTATAGATGGCTTTTGGTAGAATAGACATTTTTACTATGTTAAGTCTTCCTATCCATGAGCAGGGTATGTTTTTCCACTTAAGTATGTCCTTTTGAATTTCTTGTAGCTAAGTTTTATAGTTTTCTTTGTATAGGTCTTTTACATCCTTGGTAAGATTTATTCCTAAGTATATTATCTTCTTGGGGGCTACTGTGAATGGAATTGATTTGGTTATTTCCTCTTCCGTGTTCTTTTTGTTGATGTAGAGGAATCCAAGTGATTTTTGTATCTTTATTTTATAACCTGAGACTCTTCCAAACTCTTCTATTAGTTTCAGTAGTTTTTTGGAGGATTCCTTAGGGTTTTCCATGTATACGATCATGCCACCTGCAAATAGTGATAGCTTTACTTCCTCCTTGCCACTCTGGATACCCTTTATTTCTTTGTCTAGCCTAATTGCCCTGGCTAGGACTTCAAGTACGATGTTGAATAAGAGCGGTGATAAAGGGCATCCTTGTCTGCTTCCCGTTCTCAAGGGAAATGCTTTCAGGTTCTCTCCATTTAGAGTGATATTGGCTGTTGGCTTTGCATAGATGCCCTTTATTATGTTGAGGAATTTTCCTTCAATTCCTATTTTGGTAAGAGTTTTTATCATAAATGGGTGTTGAACTTTGTCAAATGCCTTTTCTGCATCTATTGATAAGATCATGTGGTTTTTATCTTTTGTTTTATTTATGTGATGGATTACATTAATGGTTTTTCTGATATTAAACCAGCCTTGCATACCTGGTATAAATCCCACTTGATCAGGGTGAATTATTTTTTTGATGTGTTGTTGGATTCTATTGGCTAGAATTTTGTTGAGGATTTTTGCATCTATGTTCATGAGCGATATAGGTCTAAAATTTTCTTTTTTTGTAATGTCTTTACCTGGTTTTGGTATCAGGGAGATGGTAGCTTCATAGAATGAGTTGGGTAGTGTTCCGTCTTTTTCTATGCTTTGAAATCCCTTCAGTAGTAGTGGTGTTAAGTCTTCTCTGAAGGTTCGGTAGAACTCTGCAGTGAAGCCGTCTGGGCCAGGACTTTTTTTTGTTGGAAGTTTTCTGATTACCGTTTCAATCTCTTTTTTTTGTTATGGGTCTATTTAGTTGTTCTACCTCTGAATGTGTTAGTTTAGGTAGGTAGTATTTTTCCAAGAATTTATCCATTTCTTCTAGGTTTTCAAATTTGTTAGAGTACAGTTTTTCGTAGTAATCTGAAATGATTCTTTTAATTTCATTTGGCTCTGTTTTGATGTGGTCCTTCTCGTTTCTTATTCGGGTTATTTGTTTCCTTTCCTGTTTTTCTTTAGTCAGTCTAGCCAATGGTTTATCAATTTTGTTAATTTTTTCAAAGAACCAGCTTTTGGCTTTGTTAATTCTTTCAATTGTTTTTCTGTTCTCTAATTCATTTAGTTCAGCTCTAATTTTTATTATTTGTTTTCTTCTGGTGCCTGATGGGTTCTTTTGTTGCTCACTTTCTATTTGTTCAAGTTGTAGGGACAGTTCTCTGATTTTGGCTCTTTCTTCTTTTTGTATGTGTGCATTTATCGATATAAATTGGCCTCTGAGCACTGCTTTTGCTGTGTCCCAGAGGTTTTGATAGGAAGTATTTTCATTCTCGTTGCTTTCTAAGAATTTCCTTATTCTCTCCTTGATGTCTTCTATAACCCAGTCTTTTTTCAGGAGGGTATTGTTCAGTTCCCAAGTATTTGATTTCTTTTCCCTAGTTTTTCTGTTATTGATTTCTACCTTCATTGCCTTGTGGTCTGAGAAGATGCTTTGTAATATTTCGATGTTTTGGATTCTGCAAATATTTGTTTTATGACCTAATATGTGGTCTATTCTAGAGAATGTTCCATGTGCACTAGAAAAAAAAGTATATTTTTCAGCAGTTGGGTGGAGAGTTCTGTATAAGTCAATGAGGTCAAGTTGGTTGATTGTTGTAAGTAGGTCCTCCGTGTCTCTATTGAGCTTCTTACTGGATGTCCTGTCCTTCTCTGAAAGTGGTGTGTTGAAGTCTCCTACTATAAATGTGGAGGTGTCTATCTCACTTTTCAATTCTGTTAAAATTTGATTTATGTATCTTGCAGCCCTGTCATTGGGTGCATAAATATTTAATATGGTTATGTCTTCCTGATCAATTGTCCCTTTTATCATTATATAGTGTCCTTCTTTATCCTTTGTGGCGGATTTACGTCTAAAGTCTATTTTGTCAGAAATTAATATTGCTACTCCTCTTCTTTTTTGCTTATTATTTGCTTGATATATTTTTTTCCATCCTTTGAGTTTTAGTTTGTTTGTGTCTCTAAGTCTGAGGTGTGTCTCTTGTAGGCAGCATATAGATGGATCGTGTTTCTTTATCCAGTCTGACTCTCTGTCTCTTTATTGCTGCATTTAGTCCATTTACATTCAGCGCAATTATAGATAAATAAGTTTTTAGTGCTGTCATTTTGATGCCTTTTCATGTGAGTTGTTGGCCATTTCATTTTTCCACATACTTTTTTGTGCTGAGACGTTTTTCTTAGTAGATTGTGAGATCCTCATTTTCATAATGATTAACTTTATGTTAGTTGAGTCGTTACGTTTTTCTTGGCTTTTTTCTTGAGTTATGGAATTGATATTCCTTTTTGTGGCTACCTTATTATTTACCCCTATTTTTCTAAGTAAAAACCTAACTTGTATCGTTCTATATCGCCTTGTATCACTCTCCATCTGGCAGTTCAATGCCTCCTATATTTAGTCCCTCTTTTTGATTATTGTGATCGTTTATCTATTGGTTTCCATGATTCCCTGTTGTGTGTATTATTTTGTTTATTTATTTTTTAGAATTAATCTTAATTTGTTTGTTTTTGTGCTTTCCCTATTTGAGTTGCGTTGATATCAGGACCTTCTGTTTTGTGACCTTGTTTTGTGCTGGTACCTGATATTATTGGTTATCAGGCCGAACAATCTCCTTTAGCATTTCTTGCAGTCTTGGTTTAGTTTTTGCAAATTCTCTCAACTTGTGTTTATCTGTAAATATCTTAATTTCTCCTTCATATTTCAGAGAGAGTTTTGCTGGATATATGATCCTTGGTTGGCCGTTTTTCTCCTTCAGTGCTCTGTATACGTCGTCCCATTCCCTTCTTGCCTGCATGGTTTCTGCTGAGTAGTCTGAACTTATTGATTCTCCCTTGAAGGAAACCTTTCTTTTCTCCCTGGCTGCTTTTAAAATTTTCTGTTTGTCTTTGTTTTTGGCAAGTTTGATGATAATATGTCTTGGTGTTTTTCTTTTTGGATCAATCTTAAATGGGGTTCGATGAGCATCTTGGATAGATATCCTTTCGTCTTTCATGATGTCAGGGAAGTTTTGTGTCAGGAGTTCTTCAACTATTTTCTCTGTGTTTTCTGTCCCCCCTCCCTGTTCTGGGAGTCCAATCACACGCAAGTTATCCTTCTTGATAGAGTCCCACATGATTCTTAGGGTTTCTTCATTTTTTTTAAATCTTTTATCTGATTTTTTTTCAGCTATGTTGGTGTTGATTCTCTGGTCCTCCAGAAGTCCCAGTCTACATTCTAATTGCTCGAGTCTGCTCCTCTGACTTCCTATTGCATTGTCTAATTCTGTAATTTTATTGTTAATCTTTTGGATTTCTACATGCTGTCTCTCTATGGATTCTTGCAACTTATTAATTTTTCCACTATGTTCTTGAATAATCTTTTTGAGTTCTTCAACAGTTTTATCAGTGTGTTCCTTGGCTTTTTCTGCAGTTAGCCTAATTTCATTTGTGATGTCTTTAAGCATTCTGTAAATTAGTTTTTTATATTCTGTATCTGATAATTCCAGGATTGTATCTTCATTTGGGAAAGATTTTGATTCTTTTGTTTGGGGGGTTGGAGAAGCTGTCATGGTCTGTTTCTTTATGTGGTTTGATATGGACTGCTGTCTCCGAGCCATCACTGGGAAACTAGTTTTTCCAGGTAATCAGCTAAAAAAAATGCAGTCAGATCCCCATCTGAATTCTCCCTCTGGCTCAGGGTATTCGGATGTTAATGGAGCTGCCTGGGGAGGGTGGGGGAGGGATCAGAGAGCTAGGAGTGTAGCACCTCAGAATATAGAGCTGATCCCCGCACTCACGCTCTGCCCGCGTCCGCCAAAATCCCGGCGGGACGGCTCCCCGCCTGGGATGCTGCTCTCCCCGCTCCAAGACCAGTCACTTCTTCTCGGGGACTTCTCCCTCCAGTGCGCCGCACCGCTCGCGCGAACGGAGTGGGCGTCGCCCTCACGAACAGCTGGGCCCGCCCCCGTGGTCTATTCAGGGGATCGCGCTCACGCCCCGCCCGCTCCCGCCAAAATGCCAGCGGGACGGCTCCCCGGGCTGGGATGCTGCTGCTCTCCCCGCTCAGAGACCAATCACTTCCTCCCAGGGACTTCTCCCTCCGGTGCACCGCACCGCTCGCGCGAACTGGGTAGGCGTCGCCCTCACGAACAGGTGGGCCTGCCCCTGGGTCTATTCAGGGGAACGCGCTCACGCCCCACCCACGTTCGCCAAAATCTCAGCGGGATGGCTCCCCGGCTGGGACGCTGCTCTCCCCGCTCTGAGACCAGTCACTTCCTCCCGGGGACTTCTCCCTCCGGTGCGCTGCACCACACGCGCAAACTGGGTGGGCGTTACCCGCACGAACGGCTGGGCCCGTCCCCGAGGTCACTTTAGGGAAATATAGCTGATCCCCATGCTCGTGCCACGCCCGCTTCCCGCCAAACTCCTGGCGGGACGGCTCCCCGGCTGGGACGCTGCTCTCCCCGCTCCAAGATCAGTCACTGCCTCCCGGGTACTTCTCCCACCGGCTGCGCCTCTACGCCGCCCGCGCCAACCGTCTAGGCTCTCTCCTGGGATGAATTCGGGGGGTAGGGCTGGGCCCCTTGTCTGTGCCGTCTGCCCCCCTGGGCTCTGCCCCAGATCAGGCTCCGAAGGTCACCTGCCTGGTACGCTGGCTCCTGGTTCTGAAAACGATTGCTGTCTGCCCGTATTTGTTCGTTCTCCGTCTCTAAGTCTGTGTTTGTTGTTCAGAGTTCATAGATTGTTATGTATGTGATCGATTCACTTGTTTTTCCGAGTCTTTGTTGCAAGAGGGATCCGCGGTAGCGTCCACCTAGTCCGCCTTCTTGGCCCCGCCTCTCCGCCCATCTCATTTCTTATTCGGGTTATTTGCTTCCTCTCCTGTTTTTTTTTTTGTTTTTTTTTGTCACGTTGGCTGATGGTTTATGAATTTTGTTGATTTTTTTTCAAAGAACCAGGTTTTGGCCTTGTTAATTCTTTCAACTGTTTTTCTGCTACTTCATTTAGTTCTACTCTAATTTTTATTATTTGTTTTCTTCTGGTGCCTGTGGCTTTCTTTTGTTGCTCTCTTTCTATTTGTTCAAGTTATAGGGATAATTCTTTGATTTTGTCCCTTTCTTTTTGTATGTGTGCATTTATTGATATAAATTGACCTCTGAGCACTGTTTTCACTGTGTCCCAAAGGTTCTGATAGGAAGTGTTTTCATTCTCAATTGATTCTCTGAATTTCCTTATTCCATCCTTAATTTCTTCTATAATCCAGTCTTTTTTGAGCAGGGTATTGTTCAGTTTCCAAGTGTCTGATTACTTTTCCCTGCTTTTTCTCTTATTGATTTCTGCTTTTATGGCCTAATGGTCAGAGAATATGCTTTGTAATATTTCAATGTTTTGGATTCTGCTAAGGTTTGCTTTATGCCCTAATATGTGGTCTATTCTAGAGAATGTTCCATGTGCACTAGAAAAGAAAGTATAGTTGGTTGCTGTTGGGTGGAGTGTTCTGTATATGTCTATGAGGTCAAGTTGGTTGATTGTGGCATTTAGATCTTCTGTGTCTTTATCAAGCATCTTTCTGGATGTCCTGTCCTTCACCGAAAGTGGTGTGTTGAAGACTCCTACTATTACTGTGGAGCTATCTCACTTTTCAATGCTGATAGAGTTTTTTTTATGTATCTTGCAGTCCTGTCATTGGGTGCATAAATATTTAATATGGTTTATATGTTCTTGGTATATTGTCCCTTTAATCATTATATAGTGTCCTTCCTTATCCTTTATGATGGATTTTACTTCAAAGTCTATTTTGTCAGAAATTCATATTGCCACTCCTGCTCTTTTTTGATTGTTGTTTGCTTGATATATTTTTTTCCATCCTTTGAGTTTTAGTTTGTTTGTGTCTCTAATTTTAAGGTGTGTCTCTTATAGGCAGCATATAGACGGATCTTATTTTTTAATCCATTCTGCCACTCTCTGTCCTTTATTGGTGCATTTAGTCCACTGACGTTCAGGGTAATTATGGATAGGTATGAATTTAGTGGTATCATTTTGATGTCTTTTTTGTGTGTTGTTGAGTTTCTTTTTTCCACTTACTTTCATGTGCTGAGTAGATTATATATTGTCCTTTCCTCATATTCATTGTTGTTGATTTTTTTTCTGCTGAGTCTCTATTTTTTTCTTGTATTTTATTTTGATGTGTAGGATAGTTTGTCTCCTTTGTGGTTACCTCATTACTTAGTCCTGTTTTTCTAAATTTAAACCTAGCTTTTATTTCTTTGTATCGCCGTATCTTCGTCTCCATATGGAAGATCTGTGACTACATTTCTTAGTCTGTCTTTATTGTTTTAATGTTTTCTTCTTTTACATAATAACTTCGCTCTTACCCTGTTTTGAGCATTTTTTTTTTAATCTCAATTGGTTTTTGATTTCCCTGTCTGGGCTGACTTGTGATTGTTCTGCCCAGTGCTCTAGTCTTGGGTTGATGCCTGATATTATTGATTTTCTAACCAAAGAACTCTCTTTAGTATTTCTTATAGTTTTGGTTTGGTGTTTATGAATTCCCTAAACTTCTGTTTATCTAGAAATGTCCTAAATTCACCTTTATATTTGAGAGAAAGTTTTGCTGGATATATGATTCTTGGCAGGCAATTTTTTTCGTTTAATACTTTATATGTCATCCCATTGCCTTCTTGCCTGCCTGGTTTCTGCTGAGTAGTCTGAGCTTATTCTCATTGACTGTCCTTTGTAGGTGACTTTTTGTTTCTCCCTAGCTGCTCTTAAAATTCTCTCTTTATCTTTGGTTTTCACAAGTTTGATTATAGTATGTCTTGGTGAGTTTCTTTCAACATCTACCTTATGTGGAGTTTGTTTAGCATCTTGAATAGATATCTTCTCGTCTTTCATGATATCAGGAAAGTTTTCTGCCAACAAATCTTCAACAATTTTCTCTGTATTTTCTGTTATCCCTCCCTGTTCTGGTACTCCAATCACTTGTAGGTTATTTCTCTTGATAGAGCCCCACATGATTCTTAAGGTTTCTTCATTTTTTTAAATTCTTTTATCTGATTTTTCTTCAAATGTATTAGTGCCAAGTGATTTTTCTTCAAGTTCAGAAATTCTAGCTTCTACTTGCTCAAATCTGCTTCTCTGACTTTCTATTGAGTTGTCTACTTCTTTAATTTTATTGTTAATCTTCTAATTTCCAATTTCTGTCTGTGTATGGATTTTTCCAGCTTATTAAATTTTTCATTATGTTCCTGAATAATCTTTTTAATTTCTTCAATTGCTTTATCTGTGTGTTCCTTGGCTAGTTCTGTGTATTGCCTGATTTCCTTCCTGATGTCTTGAAGAGTTCTGTAGATTAATCTTTTATATTTCGCCTCTGGTAATTCCAGGAATGCACTTTCATCTAGAAGATCCCTTGATTCTTTGTTTTGAGAGTTTGTTGAGGCGATCATGATCTGTTTCTTTACGTGACTTGATGTTGACTGTTGTCTCTGAGCCATCTATAAGTTATTGTATTAGTTTATTTTATGTTTGCTTACTGTGTTGTAGCTTCTTGCTTTGTTTTGTTTTGATATGCTCAGATGGGTTGCTTGAGTGATCTAGCTTGATTATTTTCGCCTTTGGAGCTCTGACGTCCTTTCCCCAGATGGCTAGAGGTGTTATCAGGTGTATCAGTCTAGGAGTCCATTCTCTTTTCTTGTATAAGTTCACCTCAGGTGTCCAGGTAGCTGATCATAGAGTGTGTGGTACAAGCTCTGTCCTACAGTCTGAGAGGGGCAAGGGTGATTGGTGTAGGTACTGGTATGTGGTTGTAGCAGTGGGTCACACTCTGAACAAGGCAAAGGGCTGAGCATCATCCTTTACGTGTCTCTGAGAAAAGCGTGTCCCTGTTCCCTATAGAGTACAGGTGGGTGGGTTCTGCAGATGGACCATGGGCACCCAATGTTTTTGATTGTAAGGACTGGGAGGTACCAGTTATCCTTGCATCCCTGTCGCGGGTGGCTGTGTGACCTGAGTGGAACTACCAGTCGTTAGGCCCCTGATGTCGGTAGCTGAAAAAAAGGAGCCTGTTTAATAGGCAAAGTGGTGTCAAACATCAAACACCCACCTCTCCACCACTCAGCCGAAACGGTTGGAGTCTGCTAACAAGGACTTATTCTCCTGAAATACGCCCACACTGATTCCTGCAGAGGGGAAAGGTACTCAAAGTCCATGCACTGTTTATGCCTAGACAGGAGCCGCTTCTGTCCTGAGCTCCCCTGCTTAGTGGAGTTGGCAAATTATCTTTTCCCCCTATTGCAAATTTATTCCTTCTCCAAGGCCAGGAGGATGGCTGTAGGCGCTCAACAGGGCCTATCTCAGGCCCAGAGAAGTCAGCCGCTGAAGCTCACTTGGGAGCGGCAGGGCGGGGGTTGGGGGGGAGGCATGGTAAAATACATGCAAGTAGTTAGCTTTTCCCTAGAGTGCCGTTCTTCTCTGGTTCCGGAGGTGTCAGTAGGCTGTGCGGCTGGCTGCTTCTCCTTGAGACAACTGCTGCCAAGCGCTAGTACCAGCCTGTCACCGCCACTCCCGGGAATGGTGCCTGAGGGCTCCCTCAATTCAGGACCGGTAATGCCTCTCCGCTTCTGAACCATCTCTTCCTCCGCCTGCCCCTCAGTTCCTTTTTCTAACCTTGCCTTTGATGTTCAGAGCTCCAAGCTTGTCATAAATATATTTGTTTCACTTGTTTTTTCAGGTCTTTGTTGTGAAGAGGGCTTGCCAGAAGCGTCTGTCTATTCCACCATCCTGGCTCTGCCTTGAAATTATCACTGTGTCTCTTTATGGGTGCATTTAGGCCATTTACATTCAGTGTAATTATTGATGGGTATAAGTTTATTGCTATCATTTTGTAGTTTTCTTTGTTCCTCTTACTCTCCTGTGCTGAGTTCCTTATTTGTGGATTTCTTTTGCACTTATTTTGTTTTTGTAGATTTTGTTTTTATTGAGGCTGTATGTTTTCCACAAGGAAAGGAAGCAGTTGGGACTGGTTCTGCCAAAACTACTCATCGAGGGTAAGGGGGAAGGTTACTTTTAAGGGGTTTATAAGTAGAAAGTTCATACGTGTTACATCAGCAACATTCTTAATCATGGTATGCAGGCGCAATGGGGTTTTTACGTATAACTTCATGCATCACATGTTCAGAGATTGAGGTTAAACTCCACCTAGAGGCAAGGAATTTACTATGTATGAGGTCTAAAATGTTATCCTGAATGTCAACATGTTGCCTAAATGTTTTCTACCAATTTCCTCTAGTTTTGGGCAGCAGTTAAGGAGAGGCGGAACCAGGATTTTAATGTAAAGCTATGGGTTGTGCCAAGCAAAGGAACCAGGATTTCAATACCATCCCTTGGGTGGCCTCGCAATCTGCATTGGAATTGCAGTTCCTTTGCTTGGCCTGCCCTGTAAAAATCCTGGCGCCCGCGTGGTATGAATAAGAACGTTGCCAAGGTAACTTGTACAAACTCCCTACTCATAAACGCTTTACTATTTTTTTTTATAATTTTTATTGTGCTTTAAGTGAAAGTTTACAAATCAAGCCAGTCTCTCACAGAAAAACCCACATACACCTTGCTACACACTCCCAATTATTCTCCCCCTTATGAGACAGCCTGCTCTCTCCCTCCACTCTCTCTTTTCATGTCCATTTCGCCAGTTTCTAACTCCCTCCACTCTCTCATCTCCCCTCCAGATAGGAGATGCCAACATAGTCTCAAGTGTCCACCTGATCCAAAAAGCTCACTGCTCACCATCATCCCTCTCCAACCCATTGTCCAGTCCAATCCATGTCTGAAGAGTTGGCTTTGGGAATGGTTCCTGTCCTGGGGCAACAGAAGGTCTGGGGGCCATGACCACTGGGGTCCTTCTAGTCTCAGTTAGACCATTAATTCTGGTCTTGTGAGAATTTGGGGTCTGCATCCCACTGCTGTCCTGCTCCCTCAGGGGTTCTCTGTTGTGTTCCCTGTCAGGGCAGTCATTGGCTGTAGCCAGGCACCATCTAGTTCTTCTGGTCTCAGGATGATTTAGACTCTGGTTCATGTGGCCCTTTCTGTCTCTTGGGCTCATAATCGCCTTGTGTCCTTGGTGTTCTTCATTCTCCTTTGATCCAGGTGGGTTGAGACCTATTGATGCATCTTAGATGGCTGCTTGCTAGCGTTTAAGACCCCAGGTGCCACTCTTCAAAGAGGGATGCAGAATGTTTCCTTAATATATTTTATTATGCCAATTGTCTTAGATGTCCCCTGAAACCATGGTCCCCAGACCCCTGCCCCTGCTACTCAGGCCTTTGAAGCATTCAGTTTATTCAGGAAACGTCTTTGCTTTTGGTTTAGTCCAATTGTGCTGACCTCCACTGTATTGTGTGCTGTCTTTCCCTTCACCTCAAGTAGTTCTTACCTACTATCTAATTAGTGAATGCCCCCTCCCACCCTCCCTCCCTCCCCCCTTTCGTAACCACAAAAGAATGTTTCCTTCTCAGTTTAAACTATTTCTCATTTCTTATAATAGTGGTCTTATACAATATTTGTCCTTTTGCAACTGACTAATTTCACTCAGCATAATGCCTTCCAAATTCCTCCATGTTATTAAATGTTTCACAGATTCCTCATTATTCTTTATCGATGCACAGTATTCCACTGTGTGAATATACCATAATTTATATATCCATTCATCTGTTGATGGGCACCTTGGTTGCTTCCATGTTTTTACTATTGTAAACAGTTCTGCAATAAAGATGGGTGTGCATGTATCTTTTCATGTAAAGGCTCTTTATTTTTCTAGGATATATTCCGAGGACTGGGATTGCTCGATCGTATGGTAGTTCTATTTCTAGCTTTTTAAGGAAGCGCCAAATCAATTTCCAAAGTGGTTGTACCATTTGACAGTGCCACCAGCAGTGTATAAGTGTTCCAATCTCTCCACAGCCTCTCCAACATTTATTATTTTGTGTTTTTTGGATTAATGCCAGCCTTGTTGGAGTGAGATGAAATCTCATTGTAGTTTTGATCTGCATTTCTCTAATGGCTAATGATCGTGAGCATTTCCTCATATATCTGTTAGCTACCTGAATGTCTTCTTTAGTGAAGTGTCTATTCATATCTTTTGCCCATTTTTTCATTGGGTTATTTGTCTTTTTGCAGCTGAGGTTTGCAGTATCATGTAGATTTTAGAGATCAGGCGCTGATCAGAAATGTCATAGCTAAAAACTTTTTCCCAGCCTGTAAGGAATCTTTTACTCTTTTGTTGAAGTCTTTGGATGAGCGTAAGTGTTTGATTTTTAGGATCTCCCAGTTATCTAGTTTTTCTTGTACATTCTTTATAATGTTTTCTGTACTGTTTATGCCATGAATTAGGGCTCCTAACATTGTCCCTATTTTTTCTTCCATGATCTTTATTATTTCAGATTTTATATTTAGGTCTTTGATCCATTTTGAGTTAGTTTTTGTGCATGGAGTGAGGTATTGGTCTTGTTTCATTTTGTTGGAGATGGATATCCAGTTATGCCAGCACCATTTGTTAAAAAGACTGTCTTTTCCCCATTTAACTGTTTTGGGGCCTTTGTCAAATATCAACTGCTCCTATGTGGATGGATCTATGTCTGGGTTCTCAATTCTCTTCCACTGGTCCATGTATCTGTTGTTGTAGCAGTACCAGCCTGTTCTGAGTACTGTGGCGGTATAATAGGTTCTAAAATCAGGTAAAGTAAGGCCTCCCACTTTGTTCTTCTTTCTCAGTAATGCCTTATTTATCTGGGCCCTCTTTGCCTTCCATATGAAATTGGTGATTTCTTTCTCCATCTCATTAAAGAATGTCCTTGGGATTTGGATCAGAATTGCAGTAAATGTATAGATTGCTTTTGGTAGGATAGACATTTTTATAATGTTAAGTCTTCCTATCCATGAGCAAGGTATGTTCTTCCACTTATGTAAGTCTCTTTTGGTTTCTTGCAGAAGTGTACTGTAGTTTTCTTTGTATAAGTCTTTTACATCTCTGGTAAGATTTATTCCTAAGTATTTTATCTTCTTGGAGGCTACTGTAAATGGTATTGATTTGGTGATTTCCTGTTCGATTTTTTTTTGTTGGTATAGAGGAATCCAACTAATTTTTTGTATGTTTATCTTGTATCCCAATACTTTGCTGAACTCTTCTATTAGTTTGAGTAGTTTTCTGGAGGATTCCTTAGGGTTTTCTGAGTATAGGATCATGTCATCCATAAACAGAGATACTTTGCCCATCTGGATGCCCTTTATTTCTTTATCTAGCCTAATTGCTCTGGCTAGAACTTTCAGCACGATGTTGAATAAGAGTGGTGATAAAGGGCATCCTTGTCTGGTTCCCGATCTCAATGGGAATGCTTTCAGGCTCTCTCTATTTAGGGTGATGTTGGCTGTTGGCTTTGTATAAATGCCCTTTATTATGTTGAGAAATTTTCCGTCTATTCGTATTTTGCTGAGAGTTTTTATCATGAATGGGTGTTGAACTTTGTCAAATGCCTGTTCTGCATCAATTGATAAAATCATGTGATTCTTGTCTTTTGTTTTATTTATGTGGTGGATTACATTAATTGTTTTTCTAATGTTGAACCATCCCTGCATACCTGGTATGAATTCCACTTGGTCATGGTGAATTATTTTTTTGATATGTTGTTGAATTCTATTGGCTACAATTTTGTTGAGGATTTTTGCATCTACATTCATGAGGGATATAGGTCTATAATTTTCTTTTCTTCTGGTGTCTTTACCTGGTTTTGATATCAGGGAGATGGTGGCTTTATAGAATGAGTTTGGTAGTATTCCATCCTTTTCTATGCTCCAAAATACCTTTAGTAGTAGTGGTGTTAACTCTTCTCTGAAAGTTTGGTAGAACTCTGCAGTGAAGCCATCCGGACCAGGGCTTTTTTTTTTTGTTGGGAGTTTTTTGATTACCTTTTCAATCTCTTCTTTTGTTATGGGTCTATTTAGTTGTTCTACCTCTGTTTGTGTTTGTTTAGGTAGGTAGTGAGTTTCTAGGAATTCATCCATTTCTTCTAGGTTTTCAAATTTGTTTGAATATAGTTTTTCATAGTGATCTGATATGATTCTTTTAATTTCTGTTGGGTCTGTTGTAATGTCGCCCTTCTCATTTCTTATTTGGGTTATTTGCTTCCTCTCCTGTTTCTCTTTTGTCAGTTTGGCCAGTGGTTTATCAATTTTGTTGATTTTTTCAAGAAACCAGCTTTTGCTCTTATTAATTGTTTCAATTGTTTTTCTGTTTTCTATTTCATTTGGTTGTGCTCTAATTTTTACTATTTGTTTTCTTCTGGTGCCTGTGGCTTTCTTTTGTTGCTCTCCTTCTATTTGTTCAAGTTGTAGAGATAATTCTTTGATTTTGGCCCTTTCTTCTTTTTGGATGTGTGCATTTATTGATATAAATTGGCCTCTGAGCACCGCTTTTGCTGTGTCCCAAAGGTTCTGATAGGAAGTGTTTTCATTCTCACTGGATTCTCTGAATTTCTTTATTCCATCCTTAATGTCTTTTATAATCCAGTCTTTTTTGAGCAGGTATTGTTCAGTTTCCAAGCATTTATTTTCCCTGCTTTTCCTGTTATTGATTTCCACTTTTACGGCCTTATGGTCAGAGAAGATGCTTTGTAATATTTCAATGTTTTGGATTCTGCTAAGTCTTGCTTTATGACCTAATATGTGGGCTATTCTAGAGAATGTTCCATGTGCACTAGAAAAGAAGGTATACTTGGTTGCTGTTGGGTGGAGTGTTCTGTGTATGTCTACGAGGTCAAGTTGGTTGACTGTGGCATTTAGATCGTCTGTGTCTTTATTGAGCTTCTTTCTGGATGTCCTGTCCTTCACCGAAAGTGGTGTGTCGAAGTCTCCTACTATTCTTGTGGAACTGTCTATCTCACTTTTCAATGTTGATAGAGTTTTTTTTTTATGTATCTTGCGGCTCTGCCATTGGGTGAATAAATATTTAATATGGTATATCTTCTTGGTGTATTGTCCCTTTAATCATTATGTGGTGTCCTTCCTTATCCTTTCTGATGGATTTTACTTTAAAGTCTATTTTGTTAGAAATTAGTATTGCCACTCCTGCCTTTTTTGATTGTTTGCTTGATATATTTTTTCCATCCTTTGAGTGTTAGTTTGTTCTTGTCTCTAAGTCCACGGTGTGCCTCTTGTAGGCAGCATACAGACAGATCTTGTTTTTTAATCTATTCTGCCACTCTCTTTCTCTTTATTGGTGCATTTGGTCCATTTACATTCAGGGTAATTATGGATAGGTATGAATTTAGTGGTATCATTTTGATGTCTTTTTTTGTGTGTTGTTGACAGTTTCTTTTTCCCACTTGATTTTATGTGCTGAGTAGATTTTCTTTATATATTGGCCTTTCCTCATATTTGTTGTTGTTGATTTTGTTTCTGCTGAGTCTGTATTTTTTCCTTTGTATTTGCTTTTGATGAGTAGGATAGTTTGTCTCCTTTTTGGTTGCCTTATTATTTACCCCTATTTTTCTAAATTTAAAACTAACTTTTATTTCTTTGTATCGCCGTATCTTTCTCTCCATATAGAATGCGTGTGATTACATTTCTTAGTCCCTCTTTATTATTTGAATGTTGTCTTCTTTTATATAATCACATCGTTGTTACTCTGTTTTGGGGTGTTTTTTTTTTTTTTTAATAATCTTGCTTTGTTTTTTTTTTTTTTTGGATTTCCCTGTCTGGTTGACTTCTGGTTGCTCTGCCCATTGTTCTAGTCTTGGGCTGATACCTGATATTATTGATTTTCTAACCAAAGAACTCCCTTTAGTATTTCTTGTAGTTTTGTCTTGGTTTTTACAAATTCCCTAAACTTGTGTTTATCTGGGAATGTCTTAATTTCACCTTCATATTTAAGAGACAGTTTTGCTGGATATATGATTCTTGGCAGGCAATTTTTTTCCTTCAATTTTTTAAATATGTCATCCCATTGCCTTCTTGTCTGCATGGTTGCTGCCGAGTAGTCTGAGTTTATTGTTATTGGCTCTCCTTTGTAGGTTACTTTTCTTTTATCCCTCGCTGCTCTTATTATTCTCTCTGTATCTTTGGTTTTGGCAAGTTTGATTATAATATGTCTTGGTGACTTTCTTTTAACATCTACCTTATGTGGAGTTCGATGAGTATCTTGGATAGATATCTTCTCATCTTTCACAATATCAGGGAAGTTTTCTGCCAACAAATCTTCAACAATTTTCTCTGTATTTTCTGTTATCCCTCCCTGTTCTGGTACTCCAATCACTTGTAGGTTATTTCTCTTGATAGAAGGTTTCTTCATTTTTTAAATTCTTTTATCTGATTTTTCTTCAAATAAATTAGTGCCAAGTGATTTATCTTCGAGTTCAGAAATTCTAGCTTCTACTTGCTCAATTCTGCTCCTCTTTTGGTTGAGTTGTCTAATTCTGTAATTTTATTGTCAACTTTCTGAATTTCTGATTGCTGTGTATGGGTTTTTCCAGCTTATTAAACTTTTCATTATGTTCCTGAATAATCTTTCTAATTTCTTCAATTGCCTTATCTGTCTGTTCCTTGGCTTGTTCTGCATATTTCCTCGTTTCCTTCCTGATGTCTTGAAGGGCTCTGCATATTAAACTTTCGTATTCTGCATCTGGTAATTCCAGGAATGCAGTTTCATCTAGAAGATCCATGGATTTTTTATTTCGAGAGCCTGTTGAGGTGATCATGGTCTGTTTCTTTATGTGACTTGATATGTACTCTTTTCTCTGAGCCATCTATAATTTATTGTATTCGTTTATGCTTGCTTACTGTGTTGTAGCTGCTTGCCTTGTTTTGTTTTGGTATAGGTTGCTTGCGTGAGCTAGCTTGATTATTTTTGCCTTTGGAGCTCTTGTGTCCTGTCCCCAGCTGGCTAGAGTTGTAATCAGGTATATCAGTCTAGGAGTCCATTCAGTTTTCTTGTATGACTTCAGCTTAGGTTTCCAGGTAGCTGATGATCAAGTGTGTTGTACAAGCTCTGTCGTACAGTCTTAGAGGGGCAGGGGTGATTGGCTTATATACCAGTATCTGATTGTAGCAGGGGGTCACGCTCTGAAAAAAGCAGGGGGCTGAGAACTGCCCCCCACGTCTCTGAGGAAAATGCGTCTTTGTTCTCTAGAGCGTGCTGGTGGGTGGGTTCTGCAGAGGGACCATGGGCACCCAAAGTTTTTGGTTGTAAGGACTGGGAGGTACCAGTTATCTTTGGACCCCTGTTGCGGTTGGCTGGGTGACCTGAGTGGAGCTATCAGTCCTTAGGTTCCTGATGTAGGTAGGTGAGGACCTTGTTTAATAGGCAAAGCAATGTCAAATGTCAAACACCCACCTTTTCCCCGCACAGCTGAAATGGTTGGAGTTTCCCAACAGGGCCCATTCTCCCGAAATAAGTACACACAGGTCCATGCAGAAGGGAATGGTGCTCAAAGTCTATGGACGGTTTATGCCCAGACAGGAGCTGCTCCTGTTCTGAGCTCCCCCGGTTAATGGAGCTAGCAAATTATCTTTTCCCCCCAGTTGCAAATTTTTTTCTTTCCCTAAGGTCAGGAGGATGGCTCTAGGTGCTCACCAGGGTCTATCTCAGGCCCAGGGATTCAGCTGCTGAAGCCGGCTTGGGGGTGGGGGGGGGGGTGTGGTAAAATACATGCCGAGAGTGCCGTTCTCCTCAGGTTCCAAAGGTGTGAGTGGGCTGTGTGGCTGACTGCTTCTCCCTGAGGAAACTGCAGCCTAACGCTAGTACCAATCTGCTGCTGCCGCTGCCGCTGCCACTCCAGAAATGGTGCCTGAGGGCTCCCTGTGATTCAGGTCCGGTAACTCCTCTCCACTTCTGAACGGTCTCTTCCTTCCCTTCCCCTCAGTTCCTTGTCTAAGCTTGCTTTTGATGCTCAGGGCTCCCAGCTTGTCACAAATATACCCTTTTCACTTGTTGTTTCAGGTCTTTGTTGTAAAGAGGGCTCGCCGGAAGTGTCTGTCTATTCCGCCATCTTGGCTCCACCTCTCCTAAACCCTTTAAAATTAACTTTTTTCCCTTGCCCTCATGAAGCAGTCTTGGCAGCAGCAGCCCTGATTCCTTTCTTGCGCAATGAAATAAAAGTCACCTTTACACTCTCCGGGAAACCCTGGTGGCTTAGTGGTTGATAGCTACAGCTGCTAACCAAAAGGTCAGCAGTTTGAATCCACCGGGCGTTCCTTGGAAACTCTATGGGGTAGTTCTACTCTCTCCTGTAGGGTTGCTGTGAGTTGGAATTGCCTCAGTGGCAATGGGTTTACACTCTCCCAACTCAGTCTCTTGTTTATTGGCCAATACGAGTCATGCCAAGCAAAACCTGGGATTTCCACGTAAAACAATGGGTTCAAGATATCAAGAACTGTGAGGATAGTGCAGGACTGGGCAATGTTTTGTTCTGTTGTTATAGCCAACTCCTTGGCAACTACCAACTATGGCTCCAGAGCCAAGGCTTTCAGTCACCACTTTGCAGTCTCAGGTTAGTATTAATATAAATGATAATAAGATAATGATTATTAGTATTTAATGTTCTAACAACAAGTGCTATCAACAATGGTTTACATTTGTCCAGAACATTTTAAGTGTTTTGACTTACAAAACTCATTGCTGTAGAGTAGATTCTGATTCATAGCCCCCTATTGGACAGAGTAAACCTGCCCCATAGGGTTTCCAAGGAGCAGCTGGTGGATTCAAACTGCCGACCTTTTGGCTAGCAGCCAAACGCTTAACCACTTGTGCCACCAGGGCTCCTTTCACTTACAAAAGCTTAGTTATTCCTGAAGTCTCATTTTGCAGAGACAGGAGTTAAGTCTCAAGAAGTACTTGCCTAAGTATATACAGCTGTAGGTGGAGCTATGAAACCGCATCGTTCCTTAATAACACAATTCAAAGAATAATAAAATGCCCCACATCCCTTAGGACTTCACAATGTGATCTTACCCACATTTTAGATGGGGTAACTGAGGCACAGAGAGGCCAGCAACTTGTCCAAGACTACAGAGCAAGTAAGAATAGGAAAATTATCTTTGTTGCTTAATAATAATAATAACAATGCATTACCCTCCAGGGCTAAACAAAAAGCTTTTCTTACGGAAATCAAGCCTGAGTCTCAGGGAGGGGTGGAATTTGCCTGACCCCGCGGCTGCTTTGTGGCCCCGGGAAGGTTTGGCCCCGCCTGTGCTACCCGGCGTGTCTCTGATCACCGGGGCGGGCGCGGGGAAGTCGGGGGCACGGAGCGCGGGGCGCGGGCCGCCCCCGGCCCTGCCGCTCTGCCTGGAGCGTGGCCCAGAACGGGTGGCCCGAGGCGGCGGGCGGAGGCCCCTCCCCGGCGCGGAGTCGCCGCGCGGAGGAAGCGGAGGAGGCGGGAGCCGCGACCTCACCGCGCTCATGGCGTCGCCCGGGTGAGTGCCGCACTCGGAGCGCCGGACCGAAGCCGCTGCGTCCGCGCCGCGAAGGAGTGGGTTGGGGGGGTCTCCGGGCCCCGAGCCCACCGCGCCCGCCCGGGCCTGTGACCCAGCCCGGCCAGAGGGACTCCCTCCCCACCCGCCCCGACCGGCCGGGCCCGGCCTGCAGCCTTTCCGGCCGGGAGGCCGGGTCCTGCCGACCTTGGGCGGACGCGGTGGGCGCTGCCGTGGCCGAGGCGGTGTGCGTAGAAGGAGCGCCAGGCCGCGGGGCAGTGCGCGCAGTCACTGTGCCGAGGGCGGCTGAGGGAGAGCGGCCCGGCCCGGGGTGCGGGGCCGCGGGCCCAGGTGCGGCAGGTGGCGCGGGATGTGGGGCCTGGTGCGGGATGCGGGGCGGGGTGTGGGGTGGGGTCGCGTGCCGGAGTGCCGGGCGGGGTGCGGGGCAGGGTGCAGAGCCGGGTGCAGAGCCGGGTGTGGGCCTTCGGGCCGGGCGGGGAAGTGTGCTGAGGGAGACCTGTGAGCGGTTTGACCCCAGGGCGCCGAATACACAGGTCCTCAGATTTCTGGCATCTCTGTTTTTTAAACTTGCTCGCGTGGAGTTTATGTTTGGTTTTCGCTGTCCTTAGGACGTAACCTGAATGCCACAGAATGTCAGGCTGAGAGCGTACCGACACTTTGCTGCCAAGCGCTTCCGAAGGCGTCCCAGGGTCTCCTTGGTCAGACTGTGGCCTTGGGCCTTCCCTCAGGACTGCCGTATCCTAACATCGCCTCCCTTCCCCTGTTTTGGTGTTAAGAATGCGTTTTCTTTTAGGAAATGGTGGTGACAGACATAGTTTGTAATTTTTTTTTTTTCCCCTAATCTTCTCTTGGCAAAATAAAAACCCCAGAAATCCGTTATTATTACTTTTTTGTTTTGGTTAGTGGTCCTTTAAATCTGGGGATGACACTTAATCTAATGTCTTCATTTTATAGAGGAGGAAAATTAGGCCCCCAAAGCAATGCCTTGGTTGGCAAATTCTTCATTTGGTTGTTGCCCACCACTCAGAGGGTCTTAGGCCTAGTGACTGTGAACAATTAAAGTTGTACATCTTTATAGTTCACAAAGGGCTTTCACAGATATTACCATCAGGCCTGTGAGGTAGAAACTATGGGTACTGTAATGCCTCTTTTACAGGTGCAGTGATTTGGCTCAGTGAAATGGGCCTTAGTGAGCAAGCTGGGATTTGAAGCCAGGCCTCCAGACTGTAGCCAGGCCTTGGGCAGTTTCCATCTGCCTGCTGTCTCTCTAGGCTTAGAGGGCAATGGTCAGTCCTGGGCCAGGGAGTCCTTGCTTGGCTTTCTTAAAACTACTAGGACTATTCCTTACCTGCCTGACCAGATTCTCGTTTGCCTGGTTGTTCAGTGTTGGCTTTTCCTTGTTTCTGTAGTCAATCTCTGCTACAACACGTTCTTTCTGCATGATCATATCCATCTCTATGGCTTTAACTGTCATCTCGGTCTGGGGCTCTTAACCTAGGGTCCATGATTCATGAATGGGCTTCTGGGGTCTCTGTGTTCCCTGTAATTGTATGCAGCGTTGGGGGTGGTGTGTGTTTTCCTGGGACCAAAGTCTGTGGCCTTTATCTGATTCTTGAAGGGACCCTTAGCCTTAATGTTACACCGGTCCAGCAGAGTACCCAGTACTTTGACCTCATAAATGGAATAAATAGGCCCATCCCTGGGAAGTCTAGACCAATTTACTCAGGGGTTCAATGTCCCCTGCATTCCTGCTCTGTTTATCAGAAGAGAGTGAGGCTGGCGAGCCTAATGGCAGCAGCGATGGTGTTGGGGCCTGTGTCAGGCTGCTGTGATGCTTTTCTTAAGAATCATGATGAACTGTGGCTAGTCCAGGCCATGTAGGCTTTGGCACCCAAGTACATTGCTTTGTAGACATGGGTCAGAGGTGGACTTAATGCTGGGCTGGCACCCCTTCTGTGAGCCAGATAGGTCCTAAATGATATCTCTGTAGTAGGTAGCATGAGTGCAGATTTAATATTTACAATTTCAACTATTTGTGAGTTACTCCATGAGTCAGCAATCTGTAGTAATCTGTAGTTTTCTGAGTGGCACCCATTGCAAAGCTAGGGTCACAAAACTTTCAGTATGCTTTAATTCATTTTAGGGGAGAATTATGCTCTTATTATGGTACATACACATTTGGGGACAGTCCATGTTTCTGGACCTATCTAGGTTGTCCACTGTATAGGCTTCGCTGGTGGGCCCAGTCCAGCCAGGGAGACAGTCTCCTGGGATTCTGTGGCCTGTCTTGGTCAGCTAAGCAGCTAACCTTAAGCCTACTAGACTAGGTGCGGTAGAAAAAAATTTCAAGGGACAGGCAAGGGTAGGAGGGGAGTGGTGAGTCTCCAAAACCCGTTCTTTTCTGTGTGGCAACCTCCATGAGAGAGTTGGAGAGGAAAGAGGAAATCCTAACAATTTTTGAGGACCTTCGTAATTGTGCTTAAGGAAATGGCAAGAATGTAGACTTCAGAGGGAAAGATATGTTTGAGAGGTGACCCACTGACCAGTGTATTTGGAGCTAAGTGGAGACAAGGCCAGAGGAGGAGGCAGGGACCAGACTGGGAGCTGGCCTGAGGTTGCCTAGGAACCTTGTTTATGGGCAGTGAGCACTCACTGGTCGGGAAATGACACTATCACATGGGAGCCTGAGGAAAACTCATCTGACAGCAGAGTGGAGGAGGAAGTGGAGGCAGGAGAGGGACAGGTGCCAACAGCTCATCCACCTGTTACCATCTGGTCTCCAGCCCTGCCCTCTCCTGAAATTGCTCTTCCATTATTCACGATCCTCTCAGAAGTATGTGACACTGTTTACCAGCTCCCACTCTGTGTAGCCCCCTCTCTTGTCACTCCTGGACCAGGGAGTCCTTGCCTGGCTTTCCTACAACTGCTGGGACTGTTCCTTACCTGCCTGACCAGTTCAGCTCCTCCTCTGCCAACTCCTTCAATGTTTGGGTTTCCTTGGCTTCTGTAATCAATTGCTGCTAATCTCAATATTCTCTCAGCATGACCACACCCATTTCTGTGGTTTTAACTGTTGTCTTGATCAGAGGCACTTAATTTAGGGTCTGTGATTCAGGGATGAGCTTCTGGGGTCAACTACTAACAGAAAGGTCTGGTGATCTACTTAAAGGTCACAAACTTGAAAACCATATGGAGGACAGTTCTACCCTACAATACATGGGGTTGCCATGAGTCGAATCAACTCAATGGCAACAGGTTTGGTTTTGGTTTTGGATCCCTACACACCTTTTCTTTTGCATTTACACTTTATGTTTGTCCTTCCCTCTGCTTTGAGTGTGGATTTTTTTTTTTAGACATAAATGTTATACTGTTCTATAGCTTGCTTTATTTGCTCAGCAGTATGCAGTATGCCTTGGAATCCTTTCCGTGTCAGAATGAGGAACAGATCTAGCTAAATTTTCAGATATATAATATTCTATGACATGGTTTTACTATTGTGTAGTTAATAATGTTTCCGGTTTTTCTCTGTAAGGTAATGCTGCACCCTCTGGACAGGTGAAAGTGTTTTTCTAGAGTAGATACAAACACTTGGACTTCTTGGTCAGAGGGCCTGCCCCATTTTTAATCGATACTACCAAATTATTCTCATAAGTAATTGTACCACTTTACCCTTCAATCCAGGTTTTAAGGGTCCCTACCCTTCCCAACACATGATGACGTGAAACTAAACATTTGGCCTGCCTGATGGGTGAAAAATTAGATCTCGTCTTTATCTGCCTTTTCGTGCTTACTGATGGGGTTGAGCATCTTTTTATGTTTACTGGCCGTTTGTATGTCCTCTTTTTTTTTTAATTTTCTCTGGGTTGATGTTTCTTATTGATTTGCAGAGACTTCTCATTGTTTGACTATTGGTTGCTTGTCTTTGTAGTTTGGTTTTTTACATTCAGTTTTGAAACCTTCTGGAATTAATTGCAGCAAATGATATGAAGGGGGGTTCTACCCTCTACCCCCACCCCATGTCTCATTCCATTTATTGACTAGTTTGTCATCTCTCTACAAAAGAGCCACTTTTGTAATAGTTTCAAGTTCTCATAGAGAAACTTTTTTTTTTTTAACACAAATGCTGTCATACTGTTGGGTAGCTTGCTTTATTTGCTCAAGAATTTGCCTTCAGATTCTTTTCAGGTCAGAACAAAGACCTCCTGGATTGTCTCCGATTCACCCCGTTGGTGAGGGAGGGATTCCCACCCTAAGATTATGGGGGTGGTCGAACACACAACACCCAACACAGCTCAGATGAGATTGACAGCAGTTTATTAGTCACTGATCTCACAGCCTGGGGGAGAAGGACACCGCACACCATACAGGGCCACACGGGGGCTGCACTCAGCAACAAAGTGAATAACCACGGCTTGTGGGCGGCAGGCTTTGTACTATCAAGAGGGTGAAGTGCCCCCTGGTTCCTGTGGGAGGATGTGACTGGCTTGTTTGGATGGTTCTGTAGACTGGCAGGGAACTGAAATCCAGGACTCAGGGATAAGCGGGAACTACGCTTGGTCCCTTGATAAGGAGGCTGGTTTGGCTAGGAGACCTTATCTGCAGTAGCCATGGGCAAGGGAAGTTGCAGCTGGGCCATTCAACGGACAATTTCACTGAATGTCAAAGCAGCGTGTAATATTAGGCCTTAATTTTATAGGCCTTATACCATGGCTGAGGTCAGTTTAAACCTTGGCGATGACTGAGACTTCTAGGGAGTAGAAGTTCTTCCTTAGGAAGCAAGGTAGCACTTGATGAGGAGGGAGAGGGCCACATGGGGAGGTGGTCATCAAAAACCATGAACTTAGGGTTATCCCCTTTATTATAGTCAATGAAGATAATTGAGCGACCTGTGTGGCACTGGTTGGCGCAGGGAGTGCGTGTTTCCAGAGCATGAATTTAGACCAATAAATGTCTGTGGCAGTAGTGACACCCAGGAGGGGATCCTTTTGCCATTTTGTGACTTAAATAGGAGTTCTTTGAGAAGCCCCCTGGGCCCATCAATTAAACCAGCTGCCTACAGCCTATTAAAAATATATATATATATATATATATTTTTTTTTTTTTTATAGAACGAGAGCTGAAATTTCCACTGAATGTCTACTTAGGAGCCCAGCATTGTGTATTTTGAGTAGCGAAGTGAGTGCCTAAGTTATGACGTCTAGAACACAGAAGGGGAGAAGAATGTCCTGATCAGGCCTTGTATTTTGAGTTCTCAGTACATGTAGAGACATGTATGACCCTTTTTTGTATTTTGTCTCTATGAGGCAAGAGATTCCCAGAGTTCTTTACCCCAAAGGGGGCAACATTTAGGCCATGGCCTAAGGTTTTGTAAAAATGTACACATGGGACCATTTGTTGACCAGGGCATCCAGTGACTGCTTCAGGTTTGACCAGTTGTGCTGACCCTTGGGTTGGGTTCATCAAGGACATCCTGGTTAAAGGATGGAAGGCAGCTACATTCCCACTGAGCTCTGCCGTGGATGAGGGTGATGATGCTGCCATGAAGTATACGAATTCTTATCATTGTTTACTCAGTTGATCGTGAAGGGCTCCCCAAGGTCACCAAGGAATCTGGGAGAGGATTGACCTCCTCTAGAACCATGGCATCTGGCAAAAGACTGAGGACAGGGGAGGCCATCCCCTCCTGCAGGTGGGATATGCCAGAAAGCCCAGGTTTGGCTCTATCATATAGCAAGGAGGCCTCATTATCCATGCTGAGCTTATGGGGTGTTGCTTCCATGACCCAATGCTAAATGGGGAGCTGGGTATGGAGGGTCATAGGCTCAGAGCCCGTGAGTACCTCTATTTCCAGGAGAGCTCAGTATGTGGCCAGCAATTTCTAGACCATTGGCATATAAGTTTGGGGCTGAGGATGGCAGTTTCTTTCATCAGAAGTCGATGGGCAACTTATGACTATCATAGGTGGTCCAGAGCCTCCAGGAGGCATGAGAGGAGATTGCTGAGTTCTCCGCAGTGGAGTCTCAGGTGCACTAACAGGGAGTGCCTGTTTTATGGTAATTTGGACAGATTCTAGAGCCTTTTGTTAGAGGGGTCCCAATTCAGGGTAGGTTGATCTGCGAGTAACAGCATCAGTAAGATTACGTAAAATTTATAAATGAGGAATATGTTGCTGCCAGAAGCCAAAAGGCCTAAAAGATGTTGGACTTGTACTAACATTGTGGTGCTAGAAGGTTAATAGCTGTTTCTTGAGAGTGTCAGGGATGGAGCAACCCTCCGTTTACCAAATAATTCTCTGGAATTTAACGGAGATGGCAGGCCCTGCATTTTTTGTGAGCACCCTTTCCGTTGTTTGTATGAGTGTGTCAAACGAATCTCCTCAAAAGAGATGTCTTCCATGTAATGTCATTCCTGTGCTCCTAGAGACAGTTGGATACAGTTAAAATCTTGCCTGCAAAGACTGTGTGTTATGGCAAGGCCGTGGTGACTGAGAGGCTGTTGGAATAGACACTGAACAGAGCATATTAGCCAGTCTGTAACAGCAAAATATTTACTAGATGCTGATTGGATGGAGTCAGTAATTTCAATAATGTTGGGTGTCGGGTCTGGGGGACTTAATGTGCAAGACCACAGCATGAAGGTTGTGGTAATCCACTGTTGGGTGCCGTCTTTCCAAGTTTAAGAACAGGCCAAGATGTGCTGTAAATGGAAAAGCAGTGGGGGTAATCATCCCTTCAGTTTAATAGGTCTCACATTCTGGATTTCAATCCTTGAAGGCCCTGTTTTAATTTGTTTTGGGCCATATTATTTATTTTATCTGGAGGTGTATGGGGTCCCATTTTGCCATGCTAAATTGTAAGTGCCAAAGATTTAATTTAATGTTAACTTGTTATTCATTGGGTCAATGTGTTCCCCAATGCGGGAATTTTTAGGGCAGTGGGTACTGTGAGTATGGAGCATTTAGTAAGACAAAAGTTCTGATGATTAGGGTGAGGCATACCTGTATCTTCGCTATTGGATGTTCAGTAACTCCCCTAAAAATATAAGGGGTACCATGATTAAATTTACTGGGATCCCCAGCTATAACTGTAATTTGGGCTTTAGTATTAAACCCATGAACTCTTGCCAACTGGTGCATTTCAGCAGATGTTGAAGTTAATTCAGAACCTAAATTGTGGAGGTGCAAAAGCCAGTCAATGCCCTTTTAGTTGTGTGAATTCTTTTAGTAAAATTTTAATTTCTGGTTGGGTTAAATTACAGACCTTTGCCTCAGTTTCTTTCCTTTTTTTTTTTTAATTTATTGTGTTTTCAGTGAAGGTTTACACAACAATTTAGGTTCCCATTCAACAATTTCTACACAAATTGTTCAGTGACATCGGTTACATTCTTCATAATTTGTAAATCTTCTTAGTAGTTCCATTCTGGTTATTCTGTTTCAATTTACTGTTTTTTAGAAATTTCCTCTGCCTATATCTAGATTGGTTGGTTTCGTTCTCGTTCTTCGTGTCTGTCTGGTTGGTCACTGAGTATACTTCAGGGAGCAGTTCTTTCTACCCTGCTCATATTGATAAATTTCTTCCTTCAAAGAGACTCAAATCATTATTGTCAGGGGTAGGGACCTTCCTCACGGCCATGGATGCTTTGTTGGGTTTAAGAACCTGAGACTTAAGTCAGGTTTGTATTAACGCCCTCACTATGTTGTAGGAGTGAGTCGTGTTTTTCTCTTTGTTGCGGCATAGGCAGAGGTAGCAGCAATAGAGGTATTTAAGGGTTCTGGTGAACTGTCTGCCCTCAGGAGTGTGGACCTCAGCACACCACCTAATGGGTACTCTCCCCCCGCCCCCTTTTCTCTCTATACAGATTCCCTCAGCGTATTTTGGATTGCTAGCCATGAAAAGTCATGGCTTTCAGTTTCTGTTTCCATCTTGATCACCTGTAGTGTGGACCTTCTGGGTAGTTATGGGAAAAGTTTTGAGAGCCTGGTGGACCATCTTGTAGGCAGCCACTTCCTCCTCTTGGGAGTGCCAATCAGTATCCCTGGGTTGGGTTCCGCATCTCGTCAGGCCATTTTGTCTGTGGCCTAGTTGGGGGCCGTCAAGCCGGAGATGGTAAGGTTAGCCCCTTTGCCATGCTAATAAGCAGCAGTGCTGAGCAAAGCCTAGAAGCACTGGCTAGGGGTTTTGCATGGGGACAGTGGTTGAGTGCTAAATGCCACCCCCCCCTCCCTTTTTTAAATCACCAGCGTGTGTACAACGGGCTGCCAAGATGAGATCACAGTCCAGGGGAGGAAGACAAGACACACACCACTTAGGACCACACAGGGATGCCTTGGGAATAAAGTGAACAACCAAGGGCTGTGGGAGGCAGCTTTTGTAGTAACAAGAGGGTGATGTGACCCCTGGTTTCCACAGGAGGATGTGATTGGCTTGTTTTTGAGTAATTCCACAGGCTGGCAGGGAACTAACACCTGTTACTCAGGGATGAGCAGGAACTCTGGTCCCCCTGATGAGGAGGACTGTTTGGCTAGGGGACCTTGTCCTTGGGAGAAGAGTAGGGAGGGGACCTCGCAGTTAGGCCATTCAAGGTCCTCTTGGCTTCACATGTCAAAGCAGCACACGGTTTTGTTCCTTAATGTAGCACCATACACCACAGAAGCAAACCTGCTTCTGGATCTCTTCTGATCAGTTGGTTTTTATTTCTGTGTGAATATCACATTATTTAATATTTCTGCTTTATAAAATCTTTTGGTATCTGGTAAAGCAAGTTTCCCCTCATTCTTTTGTAGAATTATGCTAGCTGTTCTTGCTCATTAATTGTTCCACATGAACTTTAGAATCAGATTACCAACCAAATTCTGTGAAAAATCATGTCGGAAGGATTGAATTTAGTTTATGGATTTATTTGTCCAATCTTTTTTTTTTTTTTTACAAAGACATCTTTATTGCAATAAGTTAATCCAGTGGTTATGTCCGAAAAAGCCAGATCAGCTAGTTAGGGCAATAAGAGCCTCTACCACATTGCACATGTACTCCTGCAAGCTCCATTCAGCTGCTGCTCTCTGTTATCAGCTTCAGATCTGCCTTTTTGATGGTGACTTTTGCCAGTTCCTTCTCTCACTCGTGTTTGGCTTCTGGGACTTCCTGTCTCCAGTCACAGACATTGCCTCACCGTCTCCACATTAGAACTCTGGGCCTCCTTCTCCTCAGCATAGTCGGTGACCCACTCCTGGTCTGCTGTACCATCATGCTTATGTGACATCTTGGGAGGCTACTCTGGGCCACTGGTCTTAGTCTCCAACTCCAGCTTCACATCCCCTTTGGTCGCCATCTTGATCACCTGTCCAATCTTTTTAAGCGCATATGTGTGTGAGATACTTTAAACTGAGGTTAATTTATTGTTTCAAAACAGCTTTTTTTTTTTCATTTACAGTATATTGTGATCTTTCTCCTATGTCCTTACACACGTTATCTTCTTAATGTGAGTGAAGTGCTTGCAGGATACTCCATTGTGTTGTGTAATTTACTTAAACTATCCTTTCTTGTTGGACATTGTGTTAATAAAAATCAAGACTAGTAAAGAATGTCTGCCTTGAGCATTGTGCTTTTTTAAGATCTATGTATGGGATCAAATTGACAACAGCAACTCAAAAGATTAGATAGGAACCTTAGGGGCAGTTTATATTAATGGAGAGGAACAACTCAGAAAAGGAGGGTGAGAATGTAATCTGTGTCACTGATATACGGCTGTGTAGAAACTTGATTTGGTGTTGTTTTCTGTGTATATTCCCAACAACAAAAATTAAATTATTTAAAAAAAAAAAAATGACAGAAGACTGATTACCAGAATGCGAAGATAACTCACATCCCCACTTTTTTCCCGTTTTTCCATCTCTGACGCCAGCCGCCCACATGGCACTTTCTCTGACCTTACCACCCAGAGTTAGATCAGACCTTATAAGTTAGATGGACTTTCTCCTGACCAGTAGCCACCCAGAGCTAGGTCTTCACGAGTTAGGACACTGTCATTTTTGATCATCAGATAGGCAGATAGGTACCAGCCTCTGCTGGTTCTCACTGCTCCCAGTTGGTTCAACAATTCGCTAGAATTACTCATGGAACTCACAGAAAAGGCTATACTCACTATAACAATTTTAATATAACCACAAAAGGATATATACAAAAACATGCACTGGTGAGATCGGGAGGGGGTTTTCAGCATTGTTATGGATTGAATTGTGTCCCCCAAAAATGTGTATCAACTTAGCTAGGCTATGAGTCCCAGCATTGTGTGGTTGTCCACCATTTTGTGATCTGATGTGATTATCCTATGTGTTATAAATCCTAACCCTATGATGTTAATGGAGCCCTGGAGGCACCGTGGTTAAGAGCTCAGCTGCAAACCAAAAGGTCGGAAGTTCGAATCCACCAGCCACTCCTTGGAAACCCTATGGGGCAGTTCTGTTCTGTCCTTTAGGGTCATTATGAGTCGGAATCAACTTTACAGCACCGGGTATTGGCTCTTCAGATACAGCTGAGTTTATCTCATCAGATGGGAGTGGAAGGGCTAATGGTTTTGTTGGCAGGAGTGATTCAGCAGTATTTTGGGGCTCAGTGTCCCCAGCATCCTGATTATCTGCCATATGGCCCCATCCCAAGTTTCAGGATTCCTTTTCATGCCAGTCAATGTCCTCACTTTCACTTCAGACAGTATTCAAGGCTGGGAATTTAATTGGTGTTGTAATTCAGCCACTCTTACAATAAGAGTCTCAGTTTGTTTTTTGGGGGCAATATTAGCTCTGTTACTACCAGAAATAAGAGTCTTTTCAGGTCACAAGTGGCAACTTCAAAGTCATTCATGCACCACTTGAGCTTTGACTCTGAAGCCCTGAGCTCATCTCTTTCTTTCACCATTTTATCTAGCGAAAGTAGGACCAACCAACCAGCTTCCTTATACTTCTCATTCTGACAAAATTGTGGAAAAGTATTAAACATGCAGTAACCCAGAGCCTTGCCTCTCAGCAGCACTTGATCTATTGGTGGTGATATTTTCCATATTTCTTTTGCCACCTCACACCATGGATTAGCAGTGCCCCCTTTACTACTCGAACCAGAGTCATCAACATCTTTAAGGCTAACCAGACTTGAGAACCAATTTAGAAAACTCATCCTTACAATTTTGTTTCTCTAGACCCACTTTACTACTGGAACCAGAGTCATCAACATCTTTAAGGCTAACCAGACTTGAGAACCAATTTAGAAAACTCATCCTTACTATTTTGTTTCTCTAGAACCACTCCTGGTACCAAAGGTCTGAGTTGTGTTCTCTAGAGAAGCAAAACCAGTGACGTGTGTGTGTGTGTGTGTGTATACACGTATATACATATATGTATATATTTATAGAAAGAGAGAGGGAGGGAGAGAGAGAAAGGTTTATATCAAGGAAATGTTTCGCATGATTGTAGAGGCTGGCAAGTCCCAAGTCCATGCATGGGACAGGTATCAGTCTGGATGCTTCTCCTGACTCACATATCTGCAGGGGCTGATGAACCCAAGATAGGCAGGTAAGATGGCAGGCTGCTGGGATTATTCTTTTTGAAGTCTTTAATGTTTTCTTTCAGCACATTTTTTGTTTTGTTTTTTGCATTCAAATCTTAAATCCAGTTGATACTCATTTTGATGAAAGGAGTAGTAGGGATGTGCCTTTATATTTTTGTTAGATTGTTGTAATTTAACAATCGTCTGATACTGAAAGCCACCTGGATCATAGACCACATTTCTGATGCATTTGGGCCTATTTTTGGATTCTTGTTTTACTGAACTCTGTCTATTCATTAACTGGTACTACAAGCTTAAATTATTATAGCTTGTAATGTGTTTTGTGGTCTGGAAGGTTTTGTCCTGCTTCATTACTATTCTTTTTCAGAATTTTTTTGATGGTTATTATACAAGTACTTTTCCGTAGAATCAGCTTATCTGTTTTTTAACCTAAACTCATTTACAGATTAATTTAGAGAGAATTGACTTTAAAAATTATCTTAAGCCTTCCTTACCAAAATCAAGATATGCCTTTTCATTTGTTCATCTTTTGTATTCTTCAGCATTTTTCCTATAGATCTTGCACATTTATTATATATTTATTAAATATTTTGTTGTTACTATTGTAAGTGGGAGTTTTGTTTTCACCTTTTTAACCTGCTATTTGTATATAGAAGGCAATTGGTTCTATATTTTAATTTCATATGTCCCCAGTTTACTGAATTCTTTCATTGTTTGTATTAGTTTTCTGGTTGATTCTTGCATTTTCCAGGTATATCTGCATAATCTCTGTTTTCATGGATAAATAGCAAGTTGATTCTGCCTTTGCTGTGGCTAAAGTCTTGGTGTTAAGTGGAGTCGTAAAGTGTGTGTCGTTATAGAAAGGGCAGACTTGTGCTTTTCCGGTGCTCAGTGCAGGGTTGGCCTTTATAGGCCCCAGCACCCCAAGTCTGGGTGCCAGCCCTGCTTCTCCGCTCCATATCCAGGAACCACCCTGAGTTCCCTATGTTGGCCCTGTTGGGCTGACCCTGCCTGGCTGATGATCTCCTCAAGCCCTTCTTTACCCATAACCCTCTCCATCTGAGGCAATAGCAACTCTGTTGAACCCCAAAACTTGGAGTTATCCTTGATGCCTCTCGTTTTTACACACTCTGTGTTCAGTCCATTGAAATCCTTCAAAAATATGTTCCGACTCCCATGATGTGCACCTCTGGTGCTGCCGCTCAGGTCTGTGCTGTCATTGTCTTGTGTGTTCTCAACCCTGTAGCCGATGGCAGAAGACACATGCCCCCTCTACTCAGAACCTCCTCTAGAGTAAAAACCAGATTTTCTGTGGCCTATATATATTTTTTTTATATAAAGCTCTGTCTTATCTGCTGCCTTCTTCCTGCCCACCATCTACTTGCATCGCACTAGCCACACTGGTGTTTCTGCTGCTCCACGATACCCAGGGTGCCCCCCACTTTGGGTCTGTGCAGCAGCTGTGCCTGTTCCCTCTGCAGGAGCTTGCACCCCCAGGGAGCTGCACAGTTTGTGCCCTCACCGCCTTCTAAGGCTTTGCTCACATGTCGCCTTCTCGAGGAGCTCCAGTCTGTCCCTCACCTTATCCCAACCCCCACTTACCCTATCTGCTTTTTCTTTTTTCATAGCACTTAACATCTTCAAACATAAAAAACCCAAAACCCAGTGCCGTCGAGTCGATTCTGACTCATCGACCCTGTAGAACAGAGTAGAACTGTCCCATAGAGTTTCCAAGGAGCGCCTGGCGGATTTGAACTGCCGACCCTTTGGTTAGCAGCCGTAGCACTTAACCACCACGCCACCAGGGTTTCCATCTTCAAACATATTCTGTATTTTTAAAAAATATTTTCATTGTTTATTGTCAATCTCCCTTAGTCTTGTAAGCTCCACAAGAATGCGGTTATTTGTTCCATTTACTGATGTAGCTTAGACTCCTAGAAAAGTTCTTGTTGTTGTTATGGGCTGTCGAGTCAATTCTGATTCGGAATGACCCTATATGATGGAACAAAACTGCCCCATAGGGCTTCCTGTGCTGAGATCTTTATGGGCACAGATCACCAGGTCTTTTTACCTACAGAGCAGCTGGTGGGCTTGGACTGCTTTTTTGGTTAGCAGCTGAGCACTTCACCATTGTGCCATCAGGGCTCTGTAGAAAATTCTTGTTTTTGTTGTTGGGTGCTGACTCATAGTGACCCTGTGTACAACAGAAAGAAACACTGCCCAGTCCTGCACCATCTTCACGATCGTTGTTATGCTTGAGCCCATTGTTGCAGCCACTGTGTCAGTCCATCTCATGGACGGTCTTCCTCTTTTTCGCTAACCGTCTATTTACCGAGCATAATGTCCTTCTTCAGGGACTGGTCCCTCCTAATAACATGTCCAAAGTATGTGAGATGAAGTCTCACCCTCCTTGCTTCTAAGGAGCTTCTGGCTGTACTCCTTCCAAGACAGATTTGTTTGTTTTTCTGGCAGTCCGTGGTACATTCAATATTCTTCGCCAACACCATAAAATTTAAAGGTGTCAGTTTTTCTTCAGACTTCCTTATTCGTTTTCCAGCTTTTGCATGCATATGAGGTGATTGAAAACACCATGGATTGGGTTAGGCACATCTTAGTTCTCAAAGTGAAAAGTTCTTAGTGGGAAATAAGTACCTGGATAAATCCAAGAGAACATTGACTGTCTTATGTAAACTTGCTTAATGTATGTAAATGTCTCTGAATCATCACAGCAATCTTTTGAGCTGTGCAGGTATGGTAAACCTGACTTTATGGATCACCAACGTGTGTTTTATAGTTTGTGATGTTAGTGTAAGCTCTTGGAGGATTAGGACCATGTTTTAGAGCACTGTTTCCCATTGTATGGTGTACCTTACATGGGATCGAACCCTTGCAAAGACTTTATGTTGTTGTCATTGGGCGCTGTGGAGTCAGTGCCAACTCATAGCAACCCTGTGCACAACAGAACCATCCTCACCATCCTGCACCATCCTCAAAATCATTGTTATGCTTGAGCCCATTGTTGCAGCCACTGTGTCAATCCATCTTGTTGAAGGTCTTCCTCTTTTTCACTGACCCTGTACTTTTCCAGGCATGATGTCCTTCTCAAGGGACTGATCCATCCTGATAACATGTCCAAAGCATGTGAGATGAAGTCTCACCATCCTTGCTTCTTGGGATCATTCTGGCTGTATTTCTTCCGAGACAGGTTTGTTCTTTCTTTAGGCAGTCCATGAAAAAAAAATAGTACATTCAATATTCTTCGACAAAACATAATTCACAGGCATCAATTCTTTGGTCTTCCTTATTCATTGTCCAGCCTTTGCATGCATATGAGGTGATTGAAAACACCATGGCTTGGGTCAGGTGCGTCTTAGTCTTCATGGTGACATCTTAGCTTTTTAACACTTTAAAGAGGTCTCTTGGAGCAGAGTTGCCCAATGCGATATGTTGTTTGATTTTCTTGACTGCTGCTTCCATGGGTATTGCTTATGGATCCAAGTAAAATGAAGTTCTTGACAACTTCAGTCTTTTCTCCATTTATTGTGATGTTGCTTATTGGTCCAGTTGTGGGGATTTTTGTTTTCTTTATGTTGAGGTGTAATCCATACTGAAGGCTGTAGACTTTGATCTTCATCAGTAAGTGATTGAAGTGCTCTTCATTTTCGGCAAGCAAGGTTGTGTCATCTGCATAACGCAGGTTGTTAATGAGTCTTCCTTCAACCCTGATGCCACATTCTTCTTCATATAATCCAGCTTCTCGGATTATTTGCTCAGCATACAGATTGAATAAATATGGCAAAACCATATGGTGCACACTTTTCCTGACTTTAAACCATGCAGTATCCCCTTGTTCTGTTCGAATGACTGCCTCTTGATCTGTGTACAGGTTCCTCATGAGCACAGTTAGGTGTTCTGGAATTCCCATTCTTTGCAATGTTATCCATAATTTATTATGATCCACACAGTCAAATTCCTTTGCATAGTCAATAAAACACAGGTAAACATCTTTCTGGTATTCTCTGCTTTCAGCCAGGATCCATCTGACATTAGCAGTGATATTCCTGGTTCTATGTCCTCTTCTGAATCCGGCTTGAATTTCTGGCAGTTACCTGTTGGTGTACTCCTGCAACTGCTTTTGAATGATCATCAGCAAAATTTTACTTTTGTGTGATACTTATGATACTATTTGATAACTTCCGCATTCTCCTAAATCACCTTTCTTTGAAATAGGCATAAATATGGATCTCTTCCAGTTGGTTGGCCAGGTAGCTGTCTTCCAAATTTCTTGGTATAGATGCGTGAGCACTTCCAGCGCTGCATCTGTTTGTTGAAACATCTCAATTGGTAGTCCATCAATTCCTGGGGCCTTGTTTTTTGCCAATGTCTTCAGTGCAGCTTGGAGTTCTTCCTTTAGTACCGTTGGTTCTTGATCATATGCTACCTCCTGAAATGATTTAATGTCAACCAGTTCTTTTTGGTAGAGTGACTCTGTGTATTCCTTCCATCTTCTTTTGATGTTTCCTGCGTTGTTTAGTATTTTGCCTGTAGAATCCTTCACTATTGAAACTGTAGGCTTGAATTTTTCTTTCAGTTCTTTCAGCTTGAGAAATGTATAGTGTGTTCTTCCCTTTTTGCTTTCTAACTCCAGGCCTTTGCACGTTTCATTATAATACTTTACTTTGTCTTCTCGAGTTGCCCTTTGAAACCTTCTGTTCAGCTCTTTTACTTCATCATTTCTTCCATTCGGTTTAGCTTCTCAACATTCAAGAGCAAGTTTCAGAGTATCTTCTGACATCCATTTCAGTCTTGCCTTTTTTTCCAGTTTTTTAATGATCTCTTGCTTTCTCATGTATGATGTCCTTGATGTCTTTCCATAAGTCATCTGGTCTTTGGTCATTAGTATTCAATGCATTAAATCTATTCTTGAGATGGTCTGTAAATTCAGGTGGGATATACTACTCAAGGTCGTACTTTGGCTCTTGTGGACTTGTTCTAATTTTCTTCAGCTTCAGCTTGAACTTGCATATGAGTAATTGATAATCTTTTCTGCAATCGGCCCATGGCCTTTTTCTAGCTGATGATATTGAACTTTCCCATCATCTCTTTCCACAAATGTAGTCGATTTGATTCCTGTGTGTTCCATCCAGTGAGGTCAAAGTGTATAGCCACCGTTTATGTTGCTGAAAAAAAGGTGTTTGCAATGAAGAAGTCATTGGTCTTGCAAAATTCTATCATGCTACCTTTGGCATCATCCTTCTTTGTTTCCAACGTTCATTCCAGTCACCAGTAATTTTCAATCCATCCTGATTGCATGTTCAATCAATTTCAGACTGCATAAGTTGGTAAAAAATCTTCAATTTCTTCATCTTTGGCCTTAGTGGTTGGTATGTGAATTTGAATAATAGTCTTCTTAACTGGCCTTCCTTGTAGGTGTATGGATGCTATCCTATCACTGACGCGTTGTACTTCAGGATAGATCTCGAAATGTTCTTTTTGATGATGAATGCAATGCCATTCCTCTTCAAGTTGTCACTTCTGGCATAGTAGACCATATGATTGTCTGATTCAGAAAGACCAATACCAGTCCATTTCAGCTCACTAATGACTAGGATATCGATCTTTATGTGTTCCATTTCATTTTTGACCATTTCCAATGTTCTTAGATTCATACTTTATACATTCTTCATTCCAATTATTAAAGAATGTTTGCAGCTGTTCTCCTCATTTTGAATCGTACCATATCAGCAAATGTAGGTCCCAAAAGCTTGAGTCCATCCACATCATTAAGGCTGACTCTACTTTGAGGAGACAGCTCTTCCCCAGTCGTCTTTTGAGTGCCTTCAAACCTGAGGGGCTCATCTTCTGGCACTGTATCAGACAGTGTCCCTCTGCTATTCATAAGGTTTTCACTGGCTAATCTTTTTCAGAAGTAGACTGCCAGGTCCTTCTTCCTAGTCTGTCTTAGTCAGGAAGCTCAGCTGAAACCCCCACATGTCAATCAGTTTTTTGTACTTTGGGGGGTTTGCATGTTGCTGTGATGCTGGAAGCTATGCCACTGGTATTCAAATACCAGCAGGGTCAGCATGATAGACAGGTTGCAAAGACTAGCTGCTGATTAAAACAGTTCTCACCTGCTATGAGGCTCTTACACTGGAAATGTTGTAATGACTGGCATCCCAAGGTCCAGCTGGCCTCTGTAGCTCCCACTTCCTGCTGAAAGGGAGTGTCACTAGCAGCCAAGACATTTTGCACACTGCAGTGGGTTGGGTTTGGTTTGGAATAACACCTAATAAGCAGTCAATGGAAAGACATTTTAAGACCGGGCAAATACCTCGTTCCTCATCAGCGCTTTCCTCTGAGAGTTAGCAGTTGTGTTTCCTTGCTGTAACCAATCTTTATTATGAAGGTTGCGAAGTGGTACCATTCCATCTGGAACACAGCCTCGACATTTAGCATTCTGTTGTCAGCAAGAGCCTTCCCTTCTCCCCATCAATATATCTATTTATTATCTGTTTGGACTCATTAATTCCTTTTTTCAATATTTTCTAATTAATGTTGTTGTTGTTGTTAGGTGCCTTCGAATCGGCTCCAACTCAGCAACCCCATGCACAACAGAATGAGACACTGCCTAGTCCTGCGCCATCCCCACAATCATTGTTACACATGAGCTCATTGTTGCAGCCACTGTGTCAGTCCACCTCATTGAGGGACTTCCTCTTTTCCGCTGACCCTGTGCTTTGCCAAGCATGATATCTTTCTCCAGGCACCAGTCCCTCCTGACAGCATGTCCAAAGTATGTAAGATGCAGTCTCACCATTCTTGCTTCTAAGGAGCATTCTGGTTGTAATTCTTCTAAGACAGATTTGTTTGTTCTTTTGGCAGTCCATGGTATACTCAATATTCTTCGCCAACACCACGCACAATTCAAAGGCGTCAATTCTTCTTCGGTCTTCCTTAGTCATCGTCCAGCTTTCACATGCATATGATGTGATTGAAAATACCAAGGCTTGGGTCAGGTGCACCTTAGTCTTCAAAGTGACATCTTTGCTCTTCAACACTTTAAAGAGGTCCTTTGCAGCAGATTTATCCAGTGCAATGCATCTTTTGATTTCTTGACTGCTGCTTCCATGGCTGTTGATTATGGATCCAAGTAAAATAAAATCCTTGACAACTTCAGTCTTTTCTCCATTTATCATGATGTTGCTCATTGGTCCAGTTGTGAGGATTTTTGTTTTCTTTATGTTGAGGTGCAATCCATACTGAAGGCTGTGGTCTTTGATCTTCATAAGTAAGTGCTTCAAGTCCTTTTCACTTTCAGCAAGCAAGGTTGTGTCATCTGCATAATGCAGGTTGTTAATGAGTCTTCCTCCAATCCTGATGCCCCGTTCTTCTTCATACAGTCCAGCTTCTTGGATTATTTGCTCAGCATACAGATTGAATAGGTATGGTGAAAGAATACAACCCTGACGCACACCTTTCCTGACTTTAAACCAATCAGTATCCTCTTGTTCTGTCTGAACAACTGCCTCTTGATCTATGTAAAGGTTCCTCATGAGCACAATTAAGTGTTCTGGAATTCCCATTCTTTCTAATTAATACTCTGCTTAAAAAAAAAAAAAAAAAATTTTTTTTTTTTTTTTTAAATGTGTGGGTGCTCAAATTATCCCAGGTATGGCCAGCGGGAGCCCTGTCCAGCTGGCTTCTGTGTCCTTTGACATGCCCCATCTGGTTTTTGAGCACTTCCTCACTTTCTGAAATCAGACGCTCCAGGGTCAACTGGTACTTACCCTGCCCTAGCCCTGGAATCAGTCGTTTCTCCAAGGAGACCTGGTGTGCTCATTGCTGCAGTAGTGTCTTTGCTTCTTGGCTCTTTCCGTGAACAGAGCTAGGAAATATATGCATGGCTATTGTCTTAGTCATCTAGTGCTGCTATAACAGAAATACCACAAGTGGATGGCTCCAACAAACAAGTTTATTCTCTCACAGTCTAGTAGGTACAAGTCCAAAGTCAGGGCATCAGCCCTAGGGGAAGGCTTTCTCTCTCTGTTGGCTCTAGAGAAAGGTCCTTCTCGTCAATCTTCCTCTGATTGAAGAACTTCTGAGCACAGGGACCCCAGGTCCAAAGGATGCACTTTGTTCCCGGTGCTTCTTTCTTGGTCGTATGAGGTCCCTCATGTCTCTCTGCTCGCTTCTCTGTTCTATATCTCAAAACAGATTGGCTCAAGACACAATCCAATCTTGTAGATAGAATCCTGCCTCATTAAACTAACTGCCACTAATTCCATCTCATCAACACCATAGAGATAGGATTTACAACACACAGGAAAATTACATCAGATGACAAGATGGTAGACAATCACACAATACTGGGAATCATGGCCCAGCCAAATTATACACATATTTGTGGGGGACACAATTCAATCCATGACAGCTATATACATACATACATGCATACGGATATGTATACACACACATGCATAAACATGTGCACATAAACTTGCATTTAGAAATCAGGAGTTCACACCAATGCCTCCAATTCCAATCTGCCTACGTAGAGTTCTTTTTGAGTTCCTCCATTTCACATTTGTATGTCCTTTCTTCTTGTCTCAGGATAGATGAGGCTGTGGCTCCTGTAGGCTGTTAGCCCAGTAGACTAGTTTCTTCTCAGAGGCTTTGGTTTCCTTCTTTCTCTTTTGCTCCAGGTGAATAGAGACCAATAATTATATCTTAGATGGCTGCTTTCAAGCTTTTAAGACTCCAGATGCTACTCATCTCACCAGAATGTAGAACATGAACTTTGGGAAATATATTATGCCAGTTGACTGAGTTGTCCCATAAGACTAAGGACCTAAGTCTTCAAACTCAGAGAACCAATCTCACGAGGTGTTTGATTCTATCTGGGGACTATCTGTAACTATATCCTCTATGAATATGTGTGTGTACACACACATATCTGTACGTTCACATGCGTGTAGATACTGCTATCTGTGCACACACGTACACACCTATACTTACCTGTACACATTATGCCTATACACATACATGTGACTGTGCACTGGTTTTTTGGTTATTTTTGGTGTTGTTGCCAAATTATGTATGTCATATCCCTTAGCACAAGCACCCTTTTCTCTGTGTGCTGGTTAGTCTGCCTACGCTATTTGCCTTTGATGAAAATTTTCCTAGGTCTTTCTCTATATATATGTAAAACCCATTGAGATACATAAAATTATACTGTACATGTTTGTCATGGATTGAATTGTGTCCCCCAAAAATATCTGTCAACTTGGCTAGGTCGTGATTCCCAGTATTATATGATTATCTACCATTGTCATCTGACGTGGTTTCCCTATGTGTTGTAAATCCTGTCACTGTGATGTAATGAGATGGATTAGCAGCAGTTACATCAATGAGATGTACAAGATTAGATTGAGTCTTAAGCCAGTCTCTTTTGAGACATAAAAGAGAGAAGCAAGCAGAGAGACATGGGGACCTCATACCACCAAGAAAGCAGTGCCAGGAGCAGAGTGTGTTCTTTGGACCTGGGGTTCCTGTGTGGAGAAGCTCCTCGACCAGGAGAAGATTGATGACAAGGACCTTCCTCCAGAGCCGACAGAGAAAGAAAGACTTCCCTTGTTGCGACGCCCTGAATTTGGGCTTGTAGCCAAATTTACTTCTATCCTAAGGAAATAATTAAGGTATTGTTACAAACATGTTGATGTGAGCTTTATGTGTAATAGTGAAAAAATTGGATGCCTTTTAAAATCAAAGTACAATAATAGGGAATTATGATACAGTCTTACTCTGTAGCCATTACAAAATATTCTGTGGATCTTTTTGCAGACATGGAAAGATGTTATGATATGCTAATTAGCAGGAGGAGTCAGGTTATAGAGCAGCATCTACAGTATATACGGGCAGTGAGAGAATTCTTGTGAGAGAATAAATTTCTCTTTGTTAAAAGCCACCCACTTGTGGTATTTCCATTATAGCAGCACTAGATGACTAAGACAATGTTGTTGTTTTTAGCTGCCATTGAATTGGCCCCTGACTCATGGCAGCCTCATGCACAATGGAATGAAACGCTACCCAGTCCTGCAGCATCCCCATGATCAGTCACAGATCAGACCTTTGTGATCCATAGGGTTTTTACTGGCTTATTTTCAGGAGTAGATTGCCAAGCCTTTCTTCGTAGTCCATCTTAGTCTGGAAGCTCTGCAGAAACCCGTTTAGCATCGTATCAACACTTAAGCTTCCACTGACAGAAGGGTGGCAGTTGCGCATAAGGCATTGGCTAAGAATTGAACCTGGGTCCCTGCATACCCATTGCTGTTGCTGTCACTCTCGAGTCGATTCCAACTCATAGCGACCCTATAGGACAAAGAACAGCTCCCACTGGGTTTCCGGGGTGAAACTGGTGGATTTGAACTTCCAGCCTTTTGGTTAGCAACTGAACTTTTAACCACTGCGCCACCAGGGCTCCGGGACTCCTGAATGGAAGATGGTAATTCAAATACTGAACCATCACTGCCCGTATATACTGTAGATACTGTTCTAGAACCTGACTCCTCCTTCTAATTAACATATCATTAACATCTTTCCATGTCTGCAAAAAGATCCACAGAATATTTTGTAATGGCTACAGAGTAAGGCTGTATCATAATTCCCTATTATTGTACTTTGATTTTAAAAGGCGTCCAGTTTTTTCACTATTATACATAAAGCTCACATCAACATATTTGTAACAATATCTTAACTATTTCCTTAGGATAGAAGTAAAATTGCTGGTCAAAGGGTGTGTACGTTTTTACGTCTTTCTGAAAGGCTGTGTTTTTCTTCTGGCCAGTTGACAAGAGTGCTGGTTTTTCTAGACCAGTGTTTCTCAGCACATCAGAGTCATTCAGAGTCCTTTTAAAAGCAGCGATACCCAGACCTGGCTCCCTGAGACTCTGATTTTGTGGATTTAGGATGGGACCCAGGGTCTGTAATTTTTAAAAGCTCCCCTAGCCCTAGTGATGCTCAGATGCAGCCAATTTGATAGATGAAAAGTGGTATTTCATTATTTTAATTGTAATTTTCTTCTGAAATTGTTTCAGACATTCAGACTTGGGAGAAGTGACCTCGGAAATAAAAGCGTCAGAAAGAGGAACAGCCCTGGCCATTGCAGGTAAAGCTGAAACATGGGCCTGCTCAGAAACAGAGGTGTTTCTTTCTGTCCCATGGGGATTCTGGGTACTAGCATCACGCTGGGCTGGGTTCATGGATGTCAAAAATAAATAAGCTTAAAGCTTTTGTTTTTCCTTTTGCAAGAAGATTCAATTCTAAGGGTCTTTTAAGGGTCTGTTACACATTCAGACTAGGACTCAGTTTTAAACAAGGGATTATCCGGAACATATCCCAGTTTGAGCGTATGGCAGCTGCCACCCTGGACCAAGTTTAGGGTGACTGTATGCTGTATCTTCTACATGAGGGCACTTTTGAGGTGTTATGCTGGAATCCTCCATTGCCATTGAGTTGATTCTGACTCATAGTGACCCTATATGATAGAGAAGAACTGCCCTGTAGGGTTTCCAAGGCTGTAAGTCTTGACAGAAGCAGACTGCCACATCTTTCTGCCATGGAGTGGCTATTGAGTTGGAACTTCTGACTTCTTGGTTTGCAGCTGAGAGCTTACTCACTGTGCCACCAGGGCTCCTATACACAGCAGAACATACAATTCAACAACTTCTACATGTACAATAGTGGCATTGATTTCATTCTTCGAGTTGTACAAACTCTCACTGTCCTTTCCAAGTTGTCCCTCCTCCATTAACATAAACTCACTGCCCCCTAAGTTTCCTTTTTCTTTTTTGGTCACTAACATCTTCATATATGTGTATATATATATATACACACACACACACACACTCCTAACTGCTCTCCCTCTAGTGAGACAGCACACTCCTTCTCTTCACCCTGTATTCCAGTGTCCATTCAGCCAGTTCCTATCCCCCTCTGCCTTCTTGTCTCACCTCCAGACAGGAGCTGCCCACACAGTCTCATGTGTCTACTTGAGCCAAGAAGCTCGCTCCTCACCAGTATCATTTTCTATCCTATAGGCCCCCTAAGTTTCTTATCTGATCTTTTGAGTTGCTGTTGTCAGTTTGATCCTATATAGATAGATCTTAAAAGAACATAATGCTCAAGGCAGGCATTTTTTACTAGATAAGCTAAAGTATTGTTTGGTTTTAAGAAGGCTTCAGGGGATATTTTTGGTTTAAGTTTTAAAGATTATCTCAGGGCAACAGTTTTAGGGGTTCACCCAGCCTTCATGGTTCCAGAAAGTATGGATTCCATGAGATTTTTAAATTCTGTTCTGCATTTCCCCCCTTTTGATCAGGATTCTTCTATAGAATCTTTGATCAAAATGTTCAGTAATGGTAGCCAGACACTATCCAGTTCTTCTTGTCTCATGACAAAGGAGGCAGCTGTTCATGGAGGCAATTAGCCACACATTTCATTTCACTCTTCTATTCCTAACTCTTCTTCTTCCCCTTTTGCTCCAAGTGAGTAGAGACCAATTGTTGTACCTTGAATGGCCACATGCCGGCTTTTAAGACCCCAGGGACTAGGCAACGAACAAGGAGGTATAACAGAAACACTGAACATGATATTAGGCCAGTTAACTGAGATGTTGAATGAAACCATGACCCTAAACCTCCAAACCAAGGAACCGAATCCCATGAGGTGTTTGGTTGTACATAAGTAGCCTCAGCAGCATCTCTTTTTATTGTCGTTTGTTGTTGTATTGACAGCAAACACATTTTCGTCTGTGCAACCCTATCCTTAATTGATTTTCCATCATCATAAACCAAAAGTCAGTATTCATTCCACAAGCAATAGCTCTTCTTTTCCCCCTCCTCTCCCACCCCAGTAACCACTAATAAACTTTGGTATTTGTACATTTTTGCCTGTTCTTGTCTTTTTATATCAGTGAGGTCATGTAATATTTATCTTTTTGTGGTCGACTTATTTCGCTCTGCATAATGTCTTCAGGCTCCATCCATATCGTAACATGTATCAAGACATCATTTCTCTTACTGGCTGCGTAGTATCCATTGCATGCATGTATCACATTTTGTTTATCCATTCATCTATTGATGGGCATTTAGATTGTCTCCACCTTTGTCTATTGTGAATAGTGCTGCAGTGAACACTGGCGTACAGGTCTCTGTTTGAGCCTCTGGTTTCAAGTCTTTTCAGTATATACTTGGGAGTGGAATTGCTGGGTCACATGGTAGTTCATTTTTAGTTCTTTGAGGAACTGCCACACTCTTTTTCACAACAGCTGTACCATTTTACATTCCCACTAGCAATGGGCAAGGGTTCCAATTTCCCCACATTCTTGCCAACATTTGTTATTTTCTTCTTTTTTTTTAATTTTAGCCATCCTGCTAGGAGTAAAGTGGTATCTCATTGTGGTTTTGATTTACATCTCTCCAATGGCTAATGACGTTGAGTATCTTTTCATGTGTTTGGTGGCCATTTGAATGTCCTCTTTGGTGAAATGTCTGTTCATGTCCTTTGCCCATCTTATGGTTGGGTTGTCTTTTTGTTGTTGTCAAAATTTTATATATGTTTTAGTTATTAGGTTCTTATTAGATATGTGGATTCCAAAGATGTTCTCCCAGTCAGTAACTTTTCTTTTCACATTTTTGGCAAAGTCTTTTGATTAATAAAAGTTTTTAATTTTTATGAGGTCCCATTTATTTGTCTTCTGCTGTTTGTGCTTCTGTTATTGTGTTAGAAAATCCATTATTAAAAGCTAGGCCCAACAGCATTGCCTCTGGTTGTTGTTCTAAGAATTTTGCGGTTTTAGTTTGCACGTTTAGGTCTTTAATCCATTTTGAATTTGAATTTGTTTTTGTGTATGGTGTGAGGTATGGATCATATTTCATTTTTCTGCATGTGGAAATCCAGTTGTCCCCAAACCATTTATTGAAGAAACACTTCTTTCCCCATCTAATGAACTTAGCACCCTTGTTAAAAATCAGTTGACCATAGATGTGTGGTTTTATTTCTGGACTCTCTATTCTATTCCATTGATCTGTGTGTCTTTTGTTAACACCAGTACCAGGCTGTTTTGATTACTGTAACTGTGTTGTGTGTTTTAAAATCAGGAAATGTGAGTCCTCCTACTTTGTTCTTCTCTTTCAGTATTGCTTAAACTATTCAGGGCCTCTTGCCATTCCATATAATTTGAGGATTGGTTTTTCCATTTCTGCAAAGAAGGCTGTTGGAATTTTGATTGGATTGTTTTGAATGTATAGATCACTTTGGGTAGTATTGACATTTTAACAATATTAAATCTTTCAATACATAAACATGGAACTTTTTTCCATATATGTAAGTCTTTAATCCCTTTCTGCAGTGTTTTATAATTTTTACTGTGTAAATTTTTCACATCCCCGGTTAAATTTATTCTTAGGTATTTTGTTCTCTTAGATGCTATTGTAAATAGAATCTTTTCCTTACTTTCCCTTTCAGATTTCTCATTGTTGGTTTTTGTCTGTTAACATTGCACCTTTCAACTTTGCTAAATTCCTCTTTATCTTGTGGACTCTTCAGGATTTTATATATATATAGGATCCTGTTGTCCACGAATAGAGATAATTTTACTTTTTCTTTTCTGATTTGTATGCCTTTTATTTCTTTTTCTTGCCTTTTTGCTCTGGCTAGGACTTCTGATACAATACTGAAAAGAAGTGGTGAGAGCGGGTACCCTTGTCTCATTCCTGTTTTCAAGCGGAAAGCTCTCAATCATTCTCCATCAAGTGTAAGGTTGGCTGTCAGCTTTTCATATAGGCTCTGAATCGTATTGAGGAAGTTCCCTTCTATTCCAAACTTCTGAATGCTTTTTATCAAGAAAGGTTGTGGATTTTATCAAATACTTTTTCTGCATCCAGAGAGATGATCATATGGTCCTTTTCCATTGTTCTCTTGATGTGGTATATTACATTGATTGATTTGCTAACGTTGAGCCATCCCTGCATTCTTAGAATAAATCCCACTTGGTCATGGCGTATGACTCTTTTAATATGCTCTTGGATTCTGCTTGCTAGTATTTTGTTAAGGAGTTTTGCATCTATATTCATAAGGCATGTAGACTGTAGTTTTCTTGTGGTGTCCTTGTCTTGTTTTGGTATCAGCGTTATGTTTGCGTTACGCAATGAATTAGGGAGTATTCTTTCCTTCTCTTATCTTTTGGAAGAGTTTAAACAGGGTTGTTACCAATTTTTCTCTAAATATTCCCCAGTGAAGCCATCTGGCCCAGGGCTTTTTTGGGGGGGGGGGTGGGAGGGAGTTTTTTAATCACTGATTCAATCTCTTCACTTGTCAGTCTGTTGAGATTTTCTATTTCCTCTAGAGTCAACTTGGGTAGGTTATGTGCTTCTAAGAATTTGTTCATTTTATATAGGTTATCCTGTTTGTTCTCATACAGTTGCTCCTAGTATTCTTTCATAATTCTCTTTTTTTACTGTTGCGACAGCTATAATGTCTCCTCTTTCATTTCTTATTTTGGTTATTTGGATCTTTTCTCTTTTCTTCTTTGTCATTCTAGGTAAAGGTTTGTCAGTTTATTGATCTTTTCATAGAACCAACTTCTGGTTTTGTTGATTGTATTTTTCTGTTTTCAATTTTATTTCTGCTCTGATCTTTGTTATTTCCTTTCTTTTGCTCTTTTTAAATTTCCTTTCCTTTTCTTCCTTCCTAAAATTTAGGTTTAGTTTGCTCTTCTCTTTCTAATTCCTCAAGTTGTAGACTTAGGCTGTTGATATAAGATCATTCTTTTTTCATGTATGCATTTATAGCTCTAAGTTTTTCTCTGATGCTTTCACTGCGTCCCATAAGTTTTGGTATACTAATTGTATTTGTATTTTTTGTAAGGCTAGTCTGGTGGAAATGAACTCTCTCAGATTCTGTTTATCTGGGAGTGTTTCAGTTTAACCCCCATTCTTACAGGACAGTTTTGCTGGATATGGTATTTTTGGTTGACAGTTTTTTTTTTTCTTTCAGCACTTTAAATATATCATTCCATTGCCTTCTGGCCTCTGATGTTTTTGAGGAGCAATCAACACAATCTTATTGGGAGATCCTTTATATGGTTATTAATCCCTTCCTTCTCTGTTTCTGCAACCACGTTTTCAGTTGGAAATCCCATACCTAGCGAGCCATCTTCAGGCCTGGGTGTTGCCTTCAGGTTTTGCCTGAGTCTGTCTTCTCTCCTGTGTGTGTGCTGCTTATATCATAGTTGGCATTTAGGGGAAGCATAGGCTGACATTCTTCTGTTTCAGAGCGGGGGGGACTGGCAATCCCCAGATGAATCTTCAAGAGATCTGTCTTGTTGGTTTCAGATTCCCCAGAATCCCTGTGGTGGTTGGATGAGCAGTGCCCTCTTAGGTGACTCACCTCCTGGCTCTACTGTAGGGAACCTTCTGTAGGAAATCATATCAGTCCAGCACCTGATAGTTACCAGGTAGGAGAGGGACTGTCATGCTACGAACAGACCCAGGGAGGTCTGCCTTGTTATATTAGAGCACCCCTTTGTTGTTTGTGGATGTGGCCTCCACTCAGGACACCTCCTTCCTAGCACACAGCAGCCTCAGTCAGCAGTCCTCAACACTGACTGGAAGGGGAAACAGACAGACCCAAACTGACCCTCAGGGATGTCTTTCCTGATGGATTCAGAGGCTTCAGGTGTAGGGTGTGCAGGGAGGCAGATAGGGTACTGACTAAGGAAGTGGCTCCCACTGTAGGGTGCCTTCTGTAGCAGTTCACAACGGTCCAGCAGCTGCCCATAACTGGGTAGGGGAGGGACTGACTTGCTCCAGTTAGACCTCCTGGGAGGTCTGCCTTGTTGGTATCAGAGTCCCCCTGGAGGATTGTTGGCTGTGAGTGCGGCCTTTACTTAAGACACCTGATTCCTAGCACATAGCAGCCTCAGTCAGTAGTCCTCAGTGCCATTCGGAAGTGGGGACAGATAGACCTAAACTGACCTCCAGGGAGAACTGCCCTGTTGGTTTTGGGGGCCTGAGGTACGGGATGTGTAGAGAGGCAGGTAGAGTGCTTCCTATGGGAGTAGGCTCCACTGGAGGGAGCCTTCTGTAGCAAGTTGCAGCAGCCTTGCAGGCAGCCATAACTGTGTAGGAGAGGGGCTGTCACACTCTGAATGGACTCCCAGGTAGGTCTACCTTGTTGCTAGCAGAGCATCTCCCTCCATAGTATGTTGGCTGTGGGTGTAGTCTTCACTCAAAGACATCTGCTTCCTATCACACAGCAGTCCCAGTCAGCAGTCCTCAGCACTGACTGGAAGTGGGGACAGTCAGATCCCAAATGTCCTCCAGGGAGGTCTGTCCTATTGGTTACAGAGGCCTGAGCTATGGGTATGCAGGGGGCAGGTAGAGTGTTGACTATGGGAGAAGAGTCCACTGCAGGGCTCCCTGTAGCAATTTGCAGCAGACTTGCAGCCAGCAGTGTCCAGGTGGGGGAGGTGCAGGCACACTCTGAACAGACTCCCCAGGGAAGCCTGCCTTAGTGATTTTACATCGGAAGCTTGGGGTCTTGTCTCTTTGTACAGGCTGGAGATGTGATGGTTAGGGAAGCAAGCTCTTTTACTGGAGTGGCTTGGCTTTCCCAGTTCATAGCAAACGGCAGCCTGTGTGGCTTGGGAGAGGGGCAGGGATGGTGGGAGAAGCAATTTTCTTACTGTGTTTGATTTGTTGTTGATTCGTTAATTCTTGCCTATCAGCATCTCCCTGCTGCTGTCTTCTGCTCCTCAGTTCAGAGTCCCTCAAGGCCAAGCACCATTTCCTTGTATTTGTGGGGGAGAGTTAGGATGGTTGGTCTGTTTACACCACCATCTTCCTAGAATCTCTTCTTCGATTATTTTTTTAACAATTTTCTTCTTGAGGAATGTGGATTTCTCTTCAAGATATGTTTTATTTTAAGACTTAAAACAACCTCTTCAACCTTTGAAATAAAAGGTTGCAATGAGTTACGTGTACAGAAAAGTGCCTATATTACAGGTTTATAGCTTGATAAGTTTTCACAGACATGAACCTACCCATGTAAACCCTCATGCAGATCAAAAAGCTGAACCTAACCTCCACCTCAAGGCCCGTTTCAACCACTTCAATCTCCTCCTCCAGATTGATCACCGCCTTCACTGCTCATAGCATAGATAAGTTTTGCCTGATTAATGCTTTACATAATAACCTTATAGAATTTATCATATCTCTGTTCTGAAGGACTCTGATAACTTCATGGCTCATTTTAAAAAATTTTGGGGGGGATATGAATATATTCCTTTGTATCATTTTTTATTGTGATAAAATAAAACTTGCCATTTAAACCGTTTTAATTACATTCACAATGTTGTTTAACCATCACCACTATTTCCAAAACATTTTTATCACTTCAAACAAAAACTCTGTACCCATTAAATAACAGCTTCCATTCTTCTCTACCCCCAGGCTCTAGAAACCACTAATCTACTTTCTGCCTCTACGAATTCGCCTATCGTAGTTATTTCAGATAATATTTGTCATTTTGTGTGTGGCTTATTTCCGTATCATAATGTTTTCAAGGTTCATTCAGGTGGTAGCATGTACCAGTCGTATGGTAATTCTTTTGAGGAACCACCAAACTGTTTCCTACAAAGGCTTCACCATTTTACATTCCCACCATGAGGGTTCCAGGTTTTCCACATTGTTGCCAACACTTGTTATTTTCCGTGTTTTTTTAAATACAGAAAACACCATCCTGGTGGTTGTGAAGTGGTATCTAATAGTGCTTTTGATATGCATTTCTCTAATAACTGATGATGTTGAGCATTAAATGAGGAAGAGACAGTCTCTAACAAACGGTGCTGGAAAGACTGGGTATTCGTTTGCATCTGAATGTCTTCTTTGGTGGAGTGTCTGTTTATGTCATAAGCTACACACAAAAGGACAAATATTATATGATCTCACTCTCAGCAAAGGACATATATACAAGAGTGGATGTTGGACTTTATCAAATGCCTTTTCTGCATCGATTGAGATGATCATGTGATTCTTGTTCTTTGTTTTATTTCTGTAGTGGATTATGTTGATTGATTTTCTAAGGTTGAACCATCCTTGCATATCTGGTATGAATCGCACTTGGTCATGATGTATTATTTTTTTGATAAGCTATTGAATTCTATTGGCTAGAATTTTGTTGATAATTTTCATGTCTATATTCATGAGGGATATTGCTCTATAATTTTCTTTTTTTAATACTGTCCTTGGTTTTGGTATCAGGGTTATGCTTGCTTCATCAAATGAATTCTGGAGTTTTCCCTCCTTTTCTGTGTTCTGGAAGAGTTTGAGTAGTATTGGTGTCAACAATTCTCTGAATGTTTGGTAGAATCTGTCAGTGAAGCCATCTAGATCAGGACTTTTTTTTTTGTTGGGAGTTTTTTTTTTTTTTTTATGACTGCTTCAATTTCTTCTTTTGTTATGGGTCTGTTCAGATTTTCTACGTCAGTTTGTGTTAGTTGGGCAGGTAGTGTGTTTCTAGAAATTTGTCTGTTTCTTCTAGGTTTCCAAATTTGTTGGAGAATAATTTTACATAATATTCCATTATGATCCTTTTTATTTTATTTGGTTCTGTTGTAATGTTACTCATCTCATTTCTTATTTTGGTGATTTGTGTCTTTTTTTGTCAATTTGTCAAATGTTTTATCGATTTTATTCACTTTTCAAAGAACCAACTTCTAGTTTTGTTAATTCTTTCTGTTGATTTTCTGATTCATTTATTTCTGCCCTAATCTTTATTATTTTCTTTCTTCTGGTAGCTGTTGGCTTCCTTTGCTGTTCCTTTTGTATTTGTTTGAGTTGTAGTGTTAGGCATTTATTTTTGCCCTCTCTTCTCTTTTGATATGTGCACTTATAGCTATTAATTGACCTCTGAGCACTGCTTTTGGTATGTCCTAAAAGCTTTGGTATGTTGTGTGTTCCATTCTAAGAGTTTTTAAAAAATTTCTTCCATTACCCAGCGGTTTTTAAGTGAGGTATTATTCAGTTTCCATGTATTTGATTTTTTTTTTTTCCTTGTTCTTCCTGTTAACTGATTTCTGATTTTATGGTATTATGGTCTGAGAAGATGCTTTGTATTATTTCAGTATTTTTTAATTTATCTGCGTTTGCTTTGTATGTAGAATACGGTCTATTCTGGAGCATAATCCATGTGTATTGGAGAAGAATATGCACTGCGCTGCTGTTGGGTGGAATTTTGGGTATATGTATGTGAGGTCAAATTGCTTGATTATGATATTTCAATCTTCTGTATCTTTGTTGAATTTCTTTCTAGTTGTTCTGTCCTTCCTCAAAAGTGGTGTGTCAAAATCTACTGTTATTGTAGAATTGCCTGTTTCTGTTTTCAATAGTGTTAGGGTTTGTTTTATGAATTTTGGAGCTCTATCATTGAGTGCTTTCTTCATGTATGATGTCCTTGATGTCATTCCTCAACTAGTCTGGTCTTCAGTCACTAGGGTTCAGTGCGTCTAATCTATTCTTCAGATGGTCTCTAAATTAAAGTGGGATATACTCAAAGTCCTATTTTGGCTCTCGTGGGTTTGCTCTGATTTTCTTCAGTTTCAGCTTGAACTTGTGTATGAGTAATTGATGGTCTGTTCCACAGTTGGCCCCCGGCCTTGTTCTGACTGATGATATTGAGCTTTTCCATCATCTCTTTCCACAGATGTAGTCAGTTTGATGTCTGTTTGTTCCATCTGGCGAGATCCATGTATATAAGTCGCTGTTTATGTTGGTGAAAGAAGGTATTTGCAATGAAGAAGTCATTGGTCTTGCAAAATTCTATCAGTCAATCTCCGGCGTTGTTTCTGTCACCAAGGCCATATTTTCCAAATACTGATCCTTCTTTGTTTCCAATTTTCGCATTCCAATCACCAGTAATTATCAATGCATCCTGACTGCATGTTCAATCAATTTCAGACTGCCGCGGCTGATAAAAAATCTTCTATTTCTTCATCTTTGGCCCTAGTGGTCGGTGCGTAAATTTGAATAATAGTCGTATTAATGGATCTTCGTTGTACACGTTTGGATATTATCCTACCACTGACAGTGTTGTACTTCAGGATAGATCTTGAAATGTTCTTTTTGACAATGAATGCAACACCATTCCTCTTCAAGTTGTCATTCCCAGCATAGTAGACTATATGATTGTCCAATTCAGAATGACCAATACCAGTCCATTCCAGCTCACTAATGCCTAGGATATTGATGTTTATGCGTTCCATTTCGTTTTTGACGATTTCCAATTTTCCTAGATTCATAGTTCGTACATTCCAAGTTCTGATTATTAATGGATGTTTGCACCTGTTTCTTCTCATTTTGAGTCATGCCACATCAGCAAATGAAGGTCCCAAAAGCTTTTCTCCATCCACATCATTAAGGTCAACTCTACATGAAGAAAGCAAGAGGTCATTGAAAAGACAGAAAAGAAAGAAAAGACAAAGATGGATGTCAGAGACTCTGGAACGTGCTCTCAAATGTCGAGCAGCTAAAGCAAAAGGAAGAATTAATGAAGTAAAAGAACTGAACAGAAGATTTCAAAGGGTGGCTCGAGAAGACAAAGTAAAGTATTATAATGACATGTGCAAAGAGCTGGAGATGGAAAACCAAAAGGAAGGAACATACTTGGCGTTTCTCAATCTGAAAGAACTGAAGAAAAAATTCAAGACTGGAGTTGCGATAGTGAAGGATTCTATGGGGAACATATTAAATGACGCAGGAAGCATCAAAAGAAGATGGAAGGAATACACAGAGTCATTATACCAAAAGAATTAGTCGATGTTCAACCATTTCAAGAGGTGGCATATGATCAGGAACCGATGGTACTGAAGGAAGAAGTCCAAACTGCTCTGAAGGCATTGGTGAAAAACAGGGCTCCAGGAATTGATGGAATATCAATTGAGATGTTTCAGCAAACAGATGCAGCGCTGGAGGTGCTCACTCACCTATGCCAAGAAATATGGAAGACAGCTTCCTGGCTAGCTGACTGGAAGTGATCCATATTTATGCCTATTCCCAAGAAAGGTGATCCAACCAAATGTGGAAATTATGGAATGATATCATTAATATCACACACAAGCAAAATTTTGCTGAAGATCATTCAAAAATGGCTCCAGCAGTATTTCGACAGAGAACTGCCAGAAATTCAGGCCGGTTTCAGAAGAGGATGTGGAGCCAGGGATATCATTGCTGATGTCAGATGGATCCTGGCTGAAAGCAGAGAATACCAGAAAGATGTTTACCTGTGTTTTATTGACTATGCAAAGGCATTCGACTGTGGGGGTCATAGCAAATTATGGATAACATTGCAAAGAATGGGAATTCCAGAACACTTAATTGTGCTCATGAGGAACCTTTACATAGGTTAAGAGGCAGTTGTTTGGACAGAACAAGGGGATACTGATTGGTTTAAAGTCAGGAAAGGTGTGCGTCAGGATTGTATTCTTTCGCCATATCTATTTAATCTGTATGCTGAACGAATAATCTGAGAAGCTGGACTATATGAAGAAGAACGGGGCATCAGGATTGGAGGAAGACTCATTAACAACCTGCGTTATGCAGTTGACACAGCCTTACTTGCTGAAAGTGAAAAGCACTTGAAGCACTTACTAATGAAGATCAAAGACCACAGCCTTCAGTATGGATTGCACCTCAACATAAAGAAAATAAAAATCCTCACAACTGGACCAATGAGCAACATCATGATAAATGGAGAAAAGATTGAAGTTGTCAAGGATTTCATTTTACTTGGATCCACAATCAACAGCCATGGAAGCAGCAGTCAAGAAATCAAAAGATGCATTGCACTGGGTAAATCTGCTGCAAAGGACCTCTTTAAAAGGTTGAAGAGCAAAGATGTCATTTTGAAGACTAATGTGTGCCTGACTCAAACCATGGTATTTTCAGTCGCATCATATGCACGTGAAAGCTGGATGATGAATAAGGAAGACCGAAGAAGAATTGATGCCTTTGAATTGTGCTGTTGGCAAAGAATACTGAATATACCATGGACTGCCAAAAGAAGGAACAAACCAGAATGCTCCTTAGAAGCAAGAATGGCGGACTGCATCTTATATACTTTGGACATGTTGTCAGGAGGGATCAGTCCCTGGAGAAGGACATCATGCTTGGCAAAGTACAGGGTCAGCAGAAAAGAGGAAGACCCTCAAAGAGGTGGATTGACACAGTGGCTGCAACAATCAGCTCAAGCATAACAACGATTGTAAGGATGGCGCAGGACCGGGCAGTGTTTCATTCTGTTGTGCATAGGGTCGCTATGAGTCAGAAGCGACTCAATGGCAACTAGCAACAACAACAACGTTGGGTGCGTAAATATTTATTATGGTTATGTCCTCTTGGTGGATTGACCCTTACATAGTGCCCTTCGCGGCTCTTATTTTGGGTTTTGCATTACAGTCTACTTTATCAGAGATTGATATTGCCATTCCTGCTCTCTTTTGGTTCCTGTTCGCTTGAAATACTTTTTCCATCCTTTGATTTTTAGTTTATTTTTATCCTTGTGTCTCAGGTATGTCTCTTGTACACAACATGTTGTTGGGTCTTTTTTTTTTTAATCCATTCTGTTACTTTCTGTCTCTTGATTGGTGCATTTAACTCATGTTTAGTGCGATTATTGACAGGTATGAATTTATCACTGTCATTTTGTTCTTTTTTTTTTTGGTGGTGTTGATGGATTTCTTTGTTCCACTTACTTTTCTGTACTGGGTTCTAGTTTTTATGGATTTTCTTTTCATTTCCTCCATTGTTGTTGATTTTGTATTTACTGAGTTGTTATTTTCTTTTTATTTTGGTGAGTAGGTTTATTAATTTTTTTGTGGTTTCTCTCAAATTTGCCTTTGTCTTCCTAAGCTTGAAACAGTCTATTATAGCTTGATATTTTCTTGACTTCCTCTCCATATGGAAGTTCTGTACTTCACCCATTTATTTCTCCTTTTTGTTTTGAAGCTGTTGTCGTCTACAGATTACGTCTTTGGTTCTCTGTTTTCAGTCTTGTAGCTTTATTTTATTTTTGAGAATTCTTTGTCTTGGTTGGTATGCGGGTGGTGTTGTCATGTGTCTTAATCTGAGATTGTTGTCTGATCTTGTTACTTCTCTGTCTGAAGAACTCCCTTTAATATTTCTTGTAAGATTGCCTGTTTTCTACAAATTCCCTTAATTTCTGTTTCTCTGGAAATGTCCTAGTTTCACCATCATATTTGAGAGACAGTTTTACTGGATATATAATTCTTGGTTGGCAATTTTTTTTTCAGGATTTTGTGTATGTCATCCCGTTGCCTTTTTGCCTACGTGGCTTCTGTTGAGAAAACAGAACTTAGTCATAGCGGTTCCCCTTTGTAGGTTACAGTTCGTTTTTCCTGCACCGCTCTCAGGATTCTTTATCTGTGGTTTGGTAAGTTTGATTATGATATGTCTTGGGGACTTTCTTTTGGAGTCCTGTGTGGGGCTTGTTGAGCTTCTTGTATGGATATCTTCTTGTCTTTCATGACATTAGAAAAGTTTTATGCCAACAAATCTTCAAAAATTTTCTCTGTGCTTTTTTTTTTTTTTTTTTGTCTCTCCTGTTCTGGAATTCCCAGCATGTAAATTATTCCTCTTGATAGTGTTCCACATAACTCTTTGGCTTTCTTCATTTTTCCTTATTCTTTTTCTGAGTGTTCCTAAGACAAATTAGTATTAGGGAATTTATTCTCTGTTTCACTAATTCTGTCTTGCATTGATTCAATTCTACTCCTATGTCCTTCCATTCGTGTCTGTTTTTGAGATTGTATTGTTAATCTTCTGGTTTTCTAGTGGCTGTTTTTTTATGGTATCGAATTGTCTATTTTGCCATTTTGTTCTTGTATTTTTTCCTAAATTCTAGAGTTTTGTGCTTTTCTTGATTTTGTCTGTGTTTTCTTTGATCTCTTTCTTGATCTCTTGGAGGATATAAGTCTTCTGAATTCCTTATCAGGTAGTTCCATTACCATTTCTTCCTCAGAAATGTTTTCTGGCCCTTTATTTTGGTCACTTGGTTGAGCCATCTTGTCCTGCTTCTTTATTTGATTTGATATTGTCTGTTGTCTCCGAGCATTAAGGTGTTGTGTTGGTCAAGGTTGTGTGTTAACTTGGCTTGGCAATGATTCCCAGTGGTTTGGCAGTTACGATGTGGTTTGGCAGTTATGATGTAGTTTGGCAGTTGTGTAATGATGTAATCACATCCATGATGAGATCTGATATAATGTAATCACCTCCATGATGAGATCTGCTATGAGCAACCAGTCAGTTGAAAGGGAGTTCCTTGGGGGCATGGCCTGCATCCAATATATCTGAACTTTCTGACAAAACTTGCTGGCTTTGGCTCTGTGCTGGATCCTGTGTTCAACTCATCATCATCTGACCTCTGGTTCTTGGGACTTGAGCCAGCAGCCTGCCACCTTATCTGTCAGTCTTGGATTTTTCAGCCTCCACAGCCCGTGAGCCAGCAGCTTGCTGATCTTGAGTTTGTCAGTCCTTTTCTGGGACCTCTCTGAATGACAACGGTGAAGAGAAATCCTCCCAACAGGCAGAACTTCAAGCAGTGTCCCTGGTTGTTCACTTTGATTGGAAGGAGAAATGGCCAAATGTGTGATTATGTACTGATTCATGGGCTGTGGCCAATAGTGTGGCTGGATGGTCAGGGAGTTGGAACGAACATAATTAGAAAATTGGTGACAAGGAGGTATAGGGAAGAGGTATGTGGATAGACCTCTCTGAATGGATCAAAGAAGTGAAGGTATTTGTGTCTTATGTGAATGTTTACCAAAGGGTGACCTCAGCAGAGGAGAATTTTAACAATCAAGTGGATAGGATGATGCGTTCTGTGGAAACCAGTCATCATCTTTGGCCAGCCACTTCTGTCATTGTCCAACAGGTTCATGAACAAAGTAGCCATGGTGGCAGGGATGGAGGTTATTCATGGGCTCAGCAACATGAACTTGCACTCATCAAGGCCAACATGGCTGTAGCCACTGCCGAATACCTAATCTGCTAACAACAGAGACCAGCACTGAATCCCTTATACAGCACCATTCCTTGAGTTCCTCAGCCAGCAGCCTGGTGGTAGGTTGATTACACTGGACTGCTTTCCATCATGGAAAGGGCAGCATTTTGTTATTACTGGAATAGACACTCTGGATACGGATTTGCCTTCCCTGCACACAGTGCTTCTTCCAAAACGACCATCCTTGGACTCACAGAATGTCTTATCCACTGTCATGGTATCCCACACAGCATTGCCTCAGATGAAAGGACTCACTTTACAGCAAATGAAGTGTGCCAGTGGGCCAGTGCTCTTGGAATTCACTGATCTTACCATGCTCCCCACCATCCTGAAGCAACTAGCTTAATAGAATGACGAAATGGCTTTCTAAATATACAATTACAGTGCCAGCTAGGTGGCGGTATCTTGCAGGGTTGGGGCAGTGTTCTCCAGGAGGCTGTATATGCTCTAAACCAGCATCCAATGTATGGTGCTGTTTCTCCCATAGCTAGAATTCATGGATCCAGGAATCAAGGGGTGGAAATGGGAGTAGCACCAGTCACTATTATCATTAGTGACCCACTCGCAAAATTCTTGCTTCCTGTCCCTGTTACCCTATGCTCTGTGCATCTAGAGGTCTTAGTTCCAAAGGGAAGAATGCTCCCAACAGGAGACACAACACTGATTCCATTGAACTGGAAGTTAAGAACGCCATGTGGCCTCTTTGCGCCCCTCATGCTTCTGGATCAGAAGTCAAGGGATGAAGTTACTGTATTGGCTGGTGTGATTGATCCTGATTATCAAGGCAAAATCAGATTGATAGTATATAAATGGAGGTAAAGAAGACTATGTCTGGAATACAGGAGATCCCTTAGAATGTCTCTTAGTGATACCATGCCCTGGGATTAAAGTCAGTGGAAAACTACAGCAACCCAATTCCAACATGACTACTAATGGCCCAGACCCTTCAGTAATGAAGGTTTGGGTCACCCCACCAGGCAAGGAACCACAACCAGCTGAGGTGCTGGTTGATGGTAAAGGGAAGACGGAAAGGGTGGTGGAAGAAGGTAGTTCTAAATCCCAGCTACAACCATGTGACCAGTTCCAGAAACGGGGACTGTAATTGTTATGAGTATTTCTTCCTTGTGTGTATACTTCCAAGGTTTTTGTTTTCTTTCCTTATAAAGTGTAAATGGGGCTAGTGCATTTTCAGTTGTACCCATGTTAGTTGTATCAAGTTAGGCACAAGTATGAAGCTTTATGATTGTCTTTATTTAGAGATTATGTATTGTTTAAGGAGATGTGTACAGGTGCTAAGTTGACAAGGTGTGGACTGTGATGGTAAGATTGAGTGTCAACTTGTCTGGGCCATGATTCTCTGTGGTTTGATAGTTATGATATAGTTTGGCAGTTATTAATGATGTAATCACCTGAATGATGAAATCTGCTATGAACAGCCAGTCAGGTGACAGGGAGTTTCTTGTTGGTGTGGCCTACATTCAATGTATGTGGATTTTCTGGCAAAGCTCGCAGGCTTTTGCTCTGCACTGGATCCTGCATTTGGCTCATGATTATCTGACCTCTGGTTCTTGGGATTTGAACCAGCATCCTGCTGATCTTGAGTTAATCAGCCCCTGTAGCTACGTGAGTCAGGAGAAGCCTCCATCCTGACACGTGATCTGCTAACTTGGGGCTTTCCAGCTCTACAACCACATGGGCTGTTTTCGTGATATAAATCTCTCTCTCTCTCTCTGTGTATATGTATATACACCTAAGTGGTTTTACTTCTCTAGAGAACCCAGCCTAAGACAGGTGTTACTGTATTTATTTACTGTATGTTTGTTTAGTCCTGATGTTTTGTTTTGATATATCTAGGTGTGTGTGCTACTCTGGTCACTAGTTTGGCAGCCCTTGGGCACTCTCCACCTGTTTCTGGGTGGGTGGGGTTTGGCGGCTGGGAGTATGAGCACAGGTGTCTATTCTCTGGTCATGTGGGGCAGCTGAGAGTGGGTTGGGTTGGCAATGGCCACCAATTGTCAATCCAGTGGTACTGGAGTGGATGGTGGTATTCGCTGGGTAGTGGGATGGGTGTGGTGAGTGAGTGGGGATCGCAGTCACCTCTGCTTGCCAAATGGGGGCAGGGGGTGTGCGGTGAGTAAGTGTACATGCGGGCTCTCGGTCACTGCTGCTTGCTAGGTCTGGGGGGGTGTGGGTGGCTGGTGGGTACGAGTGTGGTTGCTGCCACCCACAGGTTCAGGGCAGAGAGTGAGTGGTAGGCAGGTGTACATGCAAATCATTGACGAATTTTGAGTTCTGGTATGTATATGGTGTAAGGTATGGGTTCAGCTTCATTTTTTTGCATGTGGATATTAGTAGCTCATTGTTAATACTAACAGCCCCAAGGTGTGAAATCATATCTTAGATGTTCATTTACTACCCAAAACCAAGTATTCCAAGATTTGTTGTAAAGCTCTACACGACCTCATCAGTACTGCACACTGTAATAATTGGAAAAATAAGTCTTTCAAGTTGATGGGACAGACTGGTTTTAATGTGCCTGTTTTTTTTTTTTTTTTTTAACAGGCTCCTAATGGTTCTTACTGGACTTTTTAGTGGAAAGGATTGGGCTTCACTTTGTTCCCTTGTTTTCCATTTGAGCCCAGTGCCACCATTTAGCCATAGCCCACACCTGTTCCACCTCTAGACCAGTTCCTGCCCCAGCAAGAAGTATATTGGAGGCTTTGGCTTGGTAGCCATGACTCTCTTGTCAGTTTGTCCATTCTTGCTCTCAAACACTTGTCAGCTATTCGAATCCAGATCTAAGCTTCCTCATCGCTAAACCAGCAAAGCCGTGTTGTCCCTGGGTCTAAAGTTTACTCCTTGGTTCCTGATGAAAACTGCTCTCTCAGAACCACCCTGATGCCATCTCTGTCATCTTTAAATTTTCCCATTCTCTTCTTGTTTTGTTTTCCTATAAGAAATTTTTCTCTTTTCATGAGAAATTTTTGACTCCTTGGAGAAATTCTTCTCATTGCTTTTCATGGTTTTGCATAATTTTTTACTTGTTCTGTATTGTAGTTTGATTTATGTCGATAATACTGTCTCTTATCTAATATTTCCATGCTTTCCAAAGCCCTGCTTTTCTTTTTCTTCTTCTTACTCTTCACAAATCTGCCCTGAGACACCATTAAAGAAGACTGAAATATTAGATTTATGTACTGTATTGTATCCAAATCATGAGAGAACTGCTACATCTGTAAATATCTGAATGTTTTCCTTTTTTATTTTTTTGAACCCTGGTGGTGCAGTGGTTAAAGTGATTGCTAACCAAAAGGCCGGTAGTTCAAAACTACCAGCAGCTCTATGGGAGAAAGATGTGGCAGTCTGCTTCCATAAAGCTTTACAGCCTTGGAAACTCTATTGTGTCGCTGTAAGTTGGAATCAACTCGATGGCAGTGGGTTTGGTTTTTGGCTTTTCTTTTTTAGATATTTTATTGTGTTTTCAGTAAAAGTTTACACAGCAGTTTAGGTTCCCATTCAACAACTTCTACACAAATTGTTCAATAACATTATTTACAGTCTTCGCAATGCATGAATAGTCTCATTATTTCTGTTCTGGCTGCTCCATTTCCATTAATCTAGTTTCCTTGCCCCATTATATTATCTTTGTTTTAAAGTAATTGTTGACCATTCGGTCTCATACAGGTGATTTTTTTAAAGGCGCACAGTACTTACGGGTGATATTCATTATTTTTTCAGCCAATTTGTTATTTAGCTATAAGGTGACCTCCAGGGTTAGTTTTGGTTCAGTTTGAAGAGCATCTCAGGGCAGTAGCCTTGGGGAGTCTTCAAGTCTCAACTAGTGCAGTAAGTCTGGGCTTTTTTTTTTTGGAGGGGGGATTTGAGATTCTGTTGGTGGTACAGTGGTTAAGTGTTCAGCTACTAACCAGAAGTTCCACAGTTCAGGTCCACCAGCCACTCTTTGAAAACTCTATGGGACAGTTCTATTCTGTTCTGTAGGGTTGCTATGAGTCGAAATCAACTCGAAGGCAATGGGTTTTTTGGTTTACTCCACATTTTGCTCACATTCTATCAGGGTCCATCTCAGCTTGATTAAAACGGTGGTAGTAGTAGCCAGGTACCATCTAGTTTTTCTGGTCTCAGGATAGATGAGGCCATGGTTTATGTAGACTATTTGTCCTGTAGGCTAGTTCCTTCTCTGAGTTTTTGCTTTCCTCCTTTCTCTTTTCCTCCAAAGAAGTAGAGACCAATAGTTGTATCTTAGATGGCTGCTTGCAAGCTTTTGAGACCCCAGACACTACTCGCCAAACTAGAATGTAGAACATACCTTTATGAACTATGTTATGCCAGTTGACCTAGATGTCCCACGATACTATGGTCCTGATCCTCCAAACCCAGAAATCCAGTCCTGCGAGGTGTTTGGTTATGTCTAAGAAGTATCTGTAACTGTGCCCCTTGTGTGTTTTATTATGTGTATGTATGTATGTGCATAGTCACATAGATGCATATACCTGTGTATATACATATGCATATATCTACATATACATACGTATATACATACCTGTACACATATAGGAGCCCTGGTAGCACAGTAGTTAATCCACCAGCTGCTGCTTCGAAACCCTACAGGGGCAGTTCTGTTCTTTCCTTTAGGGTCGCTATGAGTCAGAATTGACTTGACAGCAACAGGTTTTTTAAACACACGTATGCCTACATACATACATATATACCCACACATATATTTTTGTTCTTGCTCTTGTTTCAAAATTATATATGGCATAGCATTTACCAAGAGGTCCTTTTTTCTTGTGTACTTTTTAATGAAACCATTTACTTTTATCAAGCTGTTTACACCTCACCTTCATTTGGCGTTACCTTTCCCATCACCAAAAATAATAAGCGTCTACTATCTAGTTTTATCTAGAGAGAGAGTCCTCCTCTTACCTCCACCCCCCAACCTTGGTAACCACTAATGAATATTAGTTTCTATACATTTGCCTGTTCATGTTGTTTCATAAAAGTGAGATCATACAATACTTATCTTTTTGTGATTGATTTATTTTGCTCAACAAAATGTTCTCCAGGCTCACCCATGTTCCAAGATGTTTCAGGAATTCAGTTTTCTTTATTGCTGAGTAGTATTCCATTGTATGTATGTACCACATTTTACTACACGTTCGTCCATTGATCACCACTTAGGTTGTTTCCATCTTTTTGCTATTGTGAATAGTGCTGCGATGAACATAGGTGTGAATATGTGTTTGTGGTGTGAATATGTCTGTTTGTGTCACGTCTATTAGATGAGAACTTCTTTTATGTAGGAATGAAATTTGCTAGGTCATGTGGCAGCTCTAAGGAGTCCTGGTTGAGCACTTGGCTGCTAATTGAGAGGTTGATGGTTTGAGCCCACCAGCCACTCCATGGCAGAAAGATGTGGCAGTCTGCTTCTGTAGAGATTACAGTCCTGGAAACCCTATGAAGCAGTTCTGTCCTGTCCTGTAGGGTCGCTGTAAGTCATCATTTACTTGATGGAAATGGATTTGGTTTTTTACTTTGTTTATCGTAGCTTTCCCTCCAGTTTTTTGAGGAACTACCGGACTGTTTTCCACAACAGCTGTACCATTTTGTATACCCACCAACAATGGATAAGGGTTCCAGTTTCTCCGTATCTCCTCCAACATTTGTTATTTTCCATTTTTGTTGTTGTTTTTATCTTGGCCCTCCTAGTTGTTGAGAAATGTTATCTCATGGTTTTAATTTGTATTTCTCTTACGGCTAATGACGTTGAGCATCTTTCATGTTAGCCATTTGAATATCATCTTTGGTGGAGCGTCTGTTCATGTCCTTTGCCCCATTTTTGACTGAGTTATTTTCCTTTTTGTTGTTAAGTTGTAGAAGTTTTCTATGTATTTTAGATATTAGACCCTTATCGGTTATATCCTTCCCAAAGATTTTTTGTTGTTCTGTTGGCTGTCTCTTTACTTGTTTGATAGTCTTTTGTTGAACATAAGTATTTAACTTTTATGAAGTCCTGTTATATATTTTATTTTCTGTTGCTCTTGTATTCGTTGTTGTATTTGATAATCTATCACTGAAAGAAATTAGGTCCCAAAGCTTTGCTCCTAGATTTTCTTCCAAGAACTTTATGGTTTTAGATTTAACATTTAGGTTCTTGATCCATTTTGAATTTGTTTTTGTGTATGGCATGAGGTATGGATCTTGTTTCATGTTTCTGCATGAGGAAATCCAGTTTTGCCAGCACCATTTGATAACAGGATTGTTCTTTCCCCATTGAATGTATTTGACACCCTTGTCAAAAATCAATTGACCGTAGGTGTTTGGATTTATTTTTGGATTTTCACTTCTATTCCATTGGATTTATTTTTGGATTTTCACTTCTATTCCATTGGTCTGTGGGTCTGTTATTAAACCAGTACTAGGCTGTTTTAATTACTGTAGCTGTTTAGTATGTTTTAAAGTCAGGAAGTTTGAGGCCTCCTACTTTGTTCTTCTTCAAAATTGTTTTGGCTATTCAGGATCTCTTGTTTTCCTATATAAAATTGAGGGCTAGTTTTTCCATTTCTGAAAAGAATGCTGTTGAAATTTTGGTTGGGATTCTGTTGTATCTGTAAACTGCTTTCAGTAGTATTGACATCTTGACTATATTGTCTTCCAATCTGTGAGCATGGAATGCCTTTCCCTGTTTTCAGGTGTTCTTTAATCTTTGTCAGCAGTGTTTTATAATTTTCATTATATAGTCTTTCAAATTCCTGGGTAAATTTATTCCTAGATATTTCGTTCTCTTAGATGCTATAGTAAATGAAGTTGTTTTCTTAATCTGCTTTTCAGATTTCTCATTGCTGGCGTATTGAAACCCAACTGATTTTTGTGTGCTGACCTTATATCCTGCAACTTTGTTAAGTTTTCCTGTTAGTTCTTGAAGCTTTTTTGTAGAGTCTTTGGAATTTTCTGTGTATACGATCATGTTGTTTGCAAATAAGGATAGTTTTACCTCCTCCTTTCCAATTCGGATACGTTTTATTTCTTTTTCTTGCCTTACTGCTCTGGTTAGGACTTCCAGTACAATACTGAATAGGAGTGGTAAGAGTAGACATCGTTCTTCCTGTTTTCAAGAAGAAAGTTCTCAATTTTTCTCTGTTGAGCGTAATGTTGGCTGTTAGTTTTTCATAAATGCCCTTAGTCATGTTGAGGAACTTTCCTTTTATTCCTATCTTGTTAAGAGTTTTTATCAAGAAAGGGTACTGGATTTTATTGAGTGTCCTTTCTCTATTGGTTGAGATGAAAATATGATTCTTTTCCTTTGTTCTGCTAGTGTGGTATATTACATTGATTGACTTCCTGATGTTGAACCAACCTTGCAATGCTGGAATAAATCCCACTTGATCATGATGTCTGATTCTTTTAATATGCTGTTGGAGTCTATTTGCTAGTATTTTGTTGAGAATTTTGGCATCTATATTCATAAGAGATATTGGTCTGTAGCTTTCTTGTGGTGTCTTTGGTTTTGTTATCAGAGTAATGCTGGCTTTATAGAAAAAGTTAAGGGAGTATTCCTTCTTTACTTTTGGGCATTGGGTTTGGTTTTTTGTTTGGTATGTGTCTTTAGGAATTTGTCCATTTCATCAAAGTTACTGATTTTTTTGGAGTATAGGTATTCATACATAATATTCTGTTATGATCCTTTTTACTTCAATTGGGTCAGTTGTAATGTCTCCATTTTCATCTCTAATTTTGGTTATTTGTGTCTTCACTGTGTTTGTCAGCCTAGCAAGTGGTTTGTCAATCTTACTGATTTTTACAAAGAATCAACTTCTGTCTTTGTTGATTTTCTGTACTGTTTTCCTGTTCACTATTTCATTTATATCTGCTCAGATCTTTATTATTTCTTTTATTCAAGTAGCTTTAGGTTTAGTTTGCTCTTCTCTTTCTAGTTCCTCAAGCTGTAGAGTTAGACCAGTGATTTGAGATCTTTCTTTTTTATAATGTAGGCATTATTGCTGTAAATTTTTGGAATGTTTTCTTGATTTACAAACTTCTAAGGATCTAACTTATATTTTTGAATAGGTAATGCTTTTTATTTGAATCAAAAGTCACAGTAAAAATAGATACACAGAGAAGTCTTGCTCCCACTGTCCCCAGCCAACCTGTTCTGTCATTTTTATTATGGATTTGCAAGCAAATATATAGAATTTCTAAGGTCTTCCTCCCTCCTCCCAGTATAAGTATTTGTATAGCACTAAAAGGTCACCAGTTCAAATCCACCAGGCACTCCTTGGAAACTCTATGGGGCAGTTCTACTCTGTCCTGTAGAGTCACTATGGGTTGGAATTAACTCAATGGCAATGGGTTTGGTTTTTTGGTGGTTTTATATAGTCTGTGGAAACCCTGGTGGTGTAGTGGTTAAGCGCTGCAGCTGCTAACCAAAAAGTTAGCAGTTCGAATCCACCAGGCACTTCTTAGAAACTCTATGTGGCAGTTCTACTCTGTCCTATAGGGTTGCTCGATAGCAACAGGTCTTTTTATACAGTCTGTGGAAACCCTAATGGCGTAGTGGTTGAGAGTTTGGCTGCTAACCAAAAGGTCAGCAGTTTGAATCTACCAAGTGCTCCTTCAAAACCCTATGGGGCTGTTCTCCTCTGTCCTGTAGGGTCACTATGAGTTGGAATTGACTCGACGGCAATGGGTTTGGTTTTTTGTAGACAGTCTGTATTTAAAATATTAATGTTGATGGACATATCATGATATTAGAGATTTTGGACAAATAAGTTTACTTGTAAGTCACAGCCTTTCCCCTAGTCTGCTGCCTCACCCCATGCATACTGTATTACACTCTGGTATAAGCACCACTTTAAGCAATTACAAAAACTATGATGGAATAAAAATAATGTTGATAAGAAGTGGTTGAAATTGAGCTGAGGAATTTATCATCAGCATACATTTTAAATATTTCTAAAATCAAAGATTATATAAGGTTTATATACATTATAAAGATTATATAGGTTAATAGCTATATTTTATTTTCATAAAATTTAGTAAATTCTACAAGGAGTATATCCCAGAACAAATCATTGTCTTGTGTGTAGCTGTTGTTACTTTTTATCCTATTTTCAGTTGGAAAAAAATTATGTAACAAAAATTGAAGCTAATAATAGCACTAATTTTTTTAAAAATCAACCACTATAGCCTTTTTTTGATGGAAAAATTCTAACTCGCTCATGAAACTAAATATGTGTTTTTTGTTTTCTTCCAGATTTGGAATGGAGAGAAATGGAGGGAGATGATTGCGAGTTTCATTATGGAGGTAGAAACTGCAGGATTTAACTACAGATTGGATTGGGGGAAGATAGGGAATGAGTAAAGTGGAAAAAATAAGAAATTTCCCATTTTGAACACTTGGGAGGAGTTGCTTGTTAGTAAGAAAGAAGGCGGGTTCTGCGTTTAGCTCAACTTTCTTTTTGTCAAACAAAGGCATATTATTTGATATTTTGTTTTTTCTCTGCTTTTGCCATAGATGGTACAAACGAGGCTCAGGACAATGACTTTCCGACAGGTATGCCATTCTCTCTCTAATTTTTCCATCTGTGTTTTAGTTTCCTGTTCTGTTGAGAAGGGAATGTTATCTAGACTGGTGGGATGCATCAAAATCACCTGGGGAGGCAGGTAAGGCGGGCCACTCAGATTGAGGATGCCCTTGTGCGTTACCCCTTTCTGCATCATTTACAATAATGTATTGCCCAAATAATATTCCTGGGAGCTCATTAACAATATAGAAATACCGGACTCCACCACGACATTGTAGGTTAGCATCTTCACAGGTGAAGGCAAGGAGGCTTTTATTGTTCACAAGTTCCCAAAGTGATTCTAATGCATAGTGAAGTTTGTAGCCATCTGGCCTACTGGCTACATTTGCAGATCAGAAGCCCCAGGCCCAGAGCTGCCAAGCACCTTGGCCAGGGTCACACATGGGGTGTGAGTGCCTATATAAATAGGTTTTGCTTGCTCTGGCTTTTCCCCATTGCCCCTGACTACCATGCCACTGAAAAGTAAAGACAGTTGTCCCATGCCTGGATAAGAAAACAATGTCCCTGGTTTCATTCAGGCAAAACTCAGAACCCTGGGTAGCATCTGTACAGGATTTCTGCTACAGTGTGAGTTTGCCACACGGTGCCCTGTGGTTTTTGCACCATGTTCATCAGTGCCGTGTCCTCTCTGGGGGTGGCACTGTAGCCACACTGCCCTGGGTGCTGAGCCCCTTGAGGAGTGCTGAGTCTAAGAAAAGAGACATTAGGTAGTAGACGGAGGCCCTGCCAGGGAACACAATACCCATGTTACCATGCTGTGAGTCCTGTTTGTCACCGAGGGTGTGTCTTGGGTCAGTCACCTGACCTCCTTGGTAGATATCAGAAGATGGCTAGATTGACCTGTGCTCATGCTGGTGGTCTCCTGTGAGCACCTAAGGCAGCAGGGTACAGTACGGCTTCCTTATTTGAGAAAGGACCTGGAGAAAAGCCTGGGGCTCAGAGGCACTTGGATTTATTATTTTGTGTACGTACACTTAAAGTTACTAATTACAGGCAATGTAAAAATTGGTGAGGGACTGGGAACAGGCAGGAAATGAGAATGGCGGCCCTAGCCCTTTGGAAGAAGCGTTACTCACCTGGGCACTTAGTAGCTGTAAGAGTTCATGTTGTGTTGGGTGCTGTTTGAAGATCTGCACAAGTAAATGCAGACTTATTAACAGTCTGCACCAAAAATTTTAATATAGTAAAAACTCAAAACTGTGTTATTGGTCTCAGATTTTATAAAATGGTTGTTTAGCTCTGATTTGTGATAATCTGTGCCTAGTAATAAAGAGCCCTGGTGGCGCTTGGCTACTAACCAAAAGGTCGGTGGTTTGAATCCATCAGCAGCTCTGTGAGAGAAAAGACTTGATGATCAGTTCCCATAAGGTTTCAGCCTAGGAAACCCTATGGGGCAGTTCCCCTCTCCCCTACAGGGTCACTGTGGGTTGGAATCGACTTGACAGCACACAGCATGCCTAGTAATATCTCCCTTTTCATTTTTCTTTTTAAAATCCTCCAACTTATTTGCAAAGAAGACATAACATTAACTAGAAAATCACAGAATGAATCGGAAATTCCTGGTGACAGATTGAGGGAGCCCACTGCTGGGCCCCAGAGTGTGGGGCTGGGACTAGGGAGCCACTGCTGGACCCAGGAAGATCCACGAGGGAGTGGGGGTGGGGGACTGGGAGATGGGACTGCACACCCGTCTAAGGGGAAACTGCTGCTCACTCTAGCCAATTAAATTTGCACTCAGTGTTGTTAGATCGTTCAGTTTTTCAAGAGGAACCAGAAGTCCAGATTTTTTACATGAAATCTCCCAGTTCTTAAACGTGGCCGACAATTTCCTTTTTCTTGCCAGTTTTTGATGCCACAGTGTCTGTGGTTGGACTCAGCACATGGGCTGAACCTGTTTTACCTCCAGTGTCAGGGTCCAGAGCACCTGCCCTGGTCTCAGGCCAGCCTGCTGTGACCTGCTCTGTGACCTGGCACAGCCTTCGTCCACTGCCCCCTTCCCCCGAATTGAGGCCTTGGGAGCCCTTCCCTTGTGTTGGGCTCTCCTTCCTCAGCTCCATCCTGGGCTCCTGATGTGGGGACACAGTGTGGGCACTTACGTATTCACTTCTTTTGACAGTGGAGAGAAGCCGCCTTCAAGAAATGCTGTCACTTCTGGGACTTGAGACGTACCAGATCCAGAAACTCAGCCTCCAGGATTCTCTGCAGATCAGTTTTGACAGCATGAAGAACTGGGCCCCCCAGGTACCCAAAGACTTGCCTTGGAATTTCCTAAGAAAGCTGCAGGCCCTCAATGCTGAGGCCAGAAACACCACCATGGTGCTGGATGCCCCCCCGGACGCCCGGCCCGGGGAGAAGGAGGGCCAGATGGAGGAGGAGGTCCTCTACTGGGACACGGCCGATGACGTCGCGGCTGACATCTACTCCTTCTCCGAGCTGCCCACCCCAGACACGCCGGTGAACCCCCTGGACCTGCTCTGTGCCCTTCTGCTCTCCGCAGACAGCTTCCTGCAGCAGGACATCGTCTTAAAGATGTTCCTCTGCCAGTTCGCTCTCCCTCTGGTGTTGCCCGACTCAGAAAACCACCACCACACGTTCCTGCTGTGGGCCCTAAGGGGTCTAGTGAGGACGTGGTGGTCGCAGCCCCCGAGAGGGCCAGGGAGTTTCAAAGACGACAACGTGGTCCTCCCCAGGATGCCCACCTTTGCCTTTGTGCGCATGGACGTGAGCAGCAACTCCAAGTCTCAGCTTGTCAATGCCGTTCTCAGCCCAGGCCGCCGGCCGCGTGACTGCTTCTGGCATCGGGACCTGAACTTGGGCGCCAGTCCGCGGGAGATCGCAGATGGGCTTGTTGAAATCTCCTGGTTTTTCCCAAGTGGCAAGGAGGACTTGGACATCTTCCCTGAGCCTGTGGCCTTTGTAAACCTGAGAGGCGACATCGGGTCTCACTGGCTGCAGTTTAAGCTGTTGACAGACATCTCCTCCGCCGTGTTTATACTGACTGACAACATCAGTAAGAAGGAGTACAAACTGCTGTTATCTATGAAGGAGTCGAACACGAAATACTATTTCATCCTGAGTCCCTACCGCGGGAAGCGGAACACAAACCTCAGATTCCTGAACAAGTTAATCCCTGTGCTGAAAATCGACTACTCACATGTTCTGGTGAAGGTCAGCAGCACAGACAGCGAGAGCTTCGTGAGGAGGCTGCAGTCCATTGTGCGCTGCGTGATGAGGTCCCCCTGCAGGAGGTTGTCCGTGGAGGACATGGCCAATGCGGCCCGCAAGCTGGGCCTCAGGGTGGACGAGGACTGTGAGGAGTGCCAGAAGGCCAAAGAGCAGATGGAGAAAATTACCAGGAAAATCAGAGATCCCGAGGCCTACAAAAAGGAGGAGCTGCGGCTGCAAGGAGAGCCTTGGAGGAAGGTGGCGCAGGTGGAGAAGGAGCTCTGCCAGCTTCAGTGGGCTGGAGACCCTCCCGAGAAGTGCAGGTCTGAGCTAAGGGGTAGGTTGCTGGAGCTCCGGGCGCAGCAGAACAGCCTCGACCCCACCTGGGGGGTGCAGGAGTTTGTCAGGGGCATCAGCAGCCCCTCGCCGGGTGAGAAGCAGTACTTCCTGAGGTGGATGGAGCTGGGCCTGGCTCGCCTGGCCCAGCAGAGGCTGAGGCCTCCTCCAGAGACTCTTCTCAGCCTGAGGTCCAAGCATTGTGGGGCCGTGGACGCCACAGAGCCACTCTGGCCTGATCCCCTGGGGGTGGAACACTTTCTGCGGGAAATGGGACAGTTCTACGAAGCTGAAAGCTGCCTGGTGGAGGCGGGGAAGCTGCCGGTGGGCCAGCGGCGGTTCGCCCACTTCCCAGGCCTGGCTTTGGAGCTGCTGCTGAGGGGGCTCCCACTGGAGCTGGTCGACGGGGGCAGCCTGAGCGTCCCCCTGCGCTGGGTCACTGGGCTGCTGAAGGAGCTGCACACCCGGTTGGAGAGAAGGTCACGCCTGGTGGTTCTGTCTGTGCTGGGGGTACCAGGCACGGGCAAGTCCACGCTGCTCAACACCATGTTTGGGCTGCGATTTGCCACTGGGAAGAGCAGCAGCCCTCGGGGGGCCTTCATGCAGCTTGTGGAAGTGGCTGAGGGTTTCAGCCAGGACCTGGGCTGTGACCACATCCTAGTGATAGACTCGGGGGGTTGGATCGGTGGGGCCCTGACCACAGCAGGGGAGAGGTTTGAGCTGGAAGCCTCCTTGGCCACTCTGATTATGGGACTGAGCAACGTCACCGTGGTCAGCTTAGCAGAAACGAGGGACGTCCCACTGGCTCTTCTGCACGCGTTTCTGAGGCTGGAAACCACAGGACACACTCCCAGCTATCAGTTTGTGTACCAGAACCTTCATGGCACATCTGCCCCCAGCCCCCAGCTGAAAGATGGGAGGCAGTGCCCAGAGCTGCTGAGTGAGAGGGGCCTGGCTGTGGGCTGTGGGGAGGTGCGAGGGGATGGTATCCGGACACTGGCTGACGTGGCCTTTGGTGACCCTGAGAAACAGCACGTCTGGCACATTCCTGGCCTGTGGCATGGGGTGCCCCCCATGGCTCCTGTGAGCTTGGGATACAGCGAAGCCATTTTTGAATTGAAGAGATGCCTGCTAGAAAACATCAGGAATGGCCTATCCAACCAAAACAAAAATATCCAGCAGCTCATTGAGCTGGTGAGGAGGCTGTGAGTTCAGAGAGAAAGGAAGCTGAGCAGCAGAACACCTGCTACGTGGGGCCTGTGTGAACAGGAGTGGGCTTCCACATGGGGGTGCACCCCAGGCGGTGACACCCCAGCCCTGGACCGAGGCCTGTTGAGATAGTGTCTGGTGCCTGATCCAGCATGAGAAGGAAGATAAGCAACAGATTGGGAGCCTGGTGTCTCCTGAAAAATGTTTCGAAAGGAAGTAACCTCACAAACAAGTACCTGGGGGGAGGGGGCAGCGGAGAGACACAGAGCAGGAATTTGTTTTCTGGCTCTGAGCCCCCTGAAGGCTCCTCTGAGGCTGGTCTCTTGTCCAGCTGACCTCTTTCCTGTAGCCCTGGGTGGTGAGTAGCTGCCTTCAGTCCCTCCATGCCTGGCAGTCAGGGACACCCAGGAGAGAGGTGGGGGACATCATCCTGAGCACGCAGGAGTAGGCCCCTCCTCCACCAGCCCCAGGGGCTCCACGTGGATCGGGCTGTGGCTCTGCTAGCACCAGAGAAGTTTGGGTGACATGACCTGCCCCGTTGGGTGTGTGCCATCGCAGCATGCAAGGCACGGCTGGGCACTGTGTGTTGACTGACGGTGAAGCCTTCCCTGACACCTCCTTCCCCAGGAAGAGTTGCTTGCTCCCTCGTGTGCCCCACAGCACTATGTTTATACCTCTATGATGACATCAACACAGCATATTGTAATTTATCTGTTTACATGTCTGCCCCTCCCCCTAGACTGTGAGCTCCTTGAGGGCAGGGGCTGTGTATTACCCAACTTTGTATCCCCAGCGCCCAGCACAGTGCCTGGCACATTGTAGGCACATAATAAATGTTTGTTGAATGAAAGACGTGAATGAGCACATCAATGGCAATGATGGGCAGCTCCTGCCTCTCTCAGCCTGAACTCAGGGTAACAGTTGGGGGGCGGGGGGAGGAGGTGTAGAGAGTGTCTGACATGGTGGCCACCACATTTAAAAGTCATTTAAAAAATGCCTGCTGTTCCTCTCTCTTAAGTAGGATTTTCTGGAAACCAGCGCTCTCACAGATAGCAAAGGCAGGCTGGGAGTAACAGACGAGGCATGGTGCCAGGAAACGGATTTAATAGGATTCAGTTAAAATGTGGTCTGAGTATCTGATGGTAAATAGGACGCTAGCGATATAGGTTCTGTACCTGAGAATGCAAACACGTGTTCAGAACCATGCATAGGCAGACACGCCGTGCCCCTCCACATGTCTCAGGTCTCAGACACTCGGCCTCCAGCCTTCTAACAACCATACCAAGGCTGGCTCCCAGCTAAAGGACATGGTTATCATGCTTTGGTACAAATTCTCTGTCATGTTAGGGTGACTTGGTGTCATCAGCCAAGAGCTGCTTGCTGCTCCTGCATCAATATTTCTTTCTATAATCATCATCTAGCCCAGGGGTCAACTATTTAAAAATGTTAAAACCACTCGAAGCTTGCAGACCACAAAAAGCTGGTATGGGCCAGATGTGGCCCATGGGCCATGGTTTGCTGACCCTTGATCTGGTCAAAAGAACTCCTTGTATTCTCCATAGAAGTCCCACACTTCTCACCTCCCTGCCTCTGCTTGTATTGTTCCTTTGGCTAAAATGCCCTACGTCCCCATCCTAGACACCATTTTTAAAGTCCAGCAAACATGCTGCCTCCTCCCTGAGACCTCTTGTCCTCTCAGCGGGAAGCAAACCACTTCCACAAATTCATAAGCACTCTACCCCACTCTTTTCATAGAATCCATTCCTCATCTCCATTTTTTTGGATTTGGAAGCCAAAGCTCCCAACCCCCAACTCAAGCCCCCGCCCCCCCACCCCCCCTTCCTCCCCACCAAAGGCATGTTTCTCAGCTTCCTCTAATCAGGTCCAACACAGGGCCCCTGTCTTTGTCTTCTGTCCCCTATAAGCTGTGGGGTTCTTATGGGTATGATCCGTGTCTGATTCATGTTTGTATTTCTCAAGTGTCTGAAGTTTCAGTACTTTCTCTTTGTCTCCTTTGTGAGGTTTGCCTTGTCTGGTGTGCTTTCTTGACTCTTTGTGTCAGCCAGACCCACACTCAAATTAGTTAAGGTCCTTGGCAGGAAATACTTGGGACTGGCTGACTCAGACAGCTTCTGGCTTGGCTTCAAATTATTTTCTTGTTATTGAAGCCTAAAATCTTCTTGCCTGTTCTCTTGACTTTGTTTCAACTGGGTGCTGTTTGAGTTGATGCATGACAACCGGCGTCATCAGGATAAAACCACCCAGGAAAAGGCAGGTGCATGGCTGGGGACATTCCCTTGTCAATGTGGGACAAGGGGGCATCTTGGGCAAATGTTACAAAGCTCTTTCAGCTCTGCTGATAACTACCCACTTTGCCAGTGAGCCTCTGCCCAGAGGTGCTCAGCTGTAGCTCTGTGGGTCAGCAAAGTGCCCAAAGGCACCCTGCTCCACCGGCAAGTCTCCTGCCCACGGGCACTCAGCTTTCTTGCTCTGTGGGCCTGGAAGCCCACTGCGCCGTCTCCTGCTGGTCTCCTGCCAGTCTCCTGGTGCTGCTGCCTCTACCACTGCTTCTTGCTGTCTTGCTGTCTTGCTGTCTTGCTGTCTTCGGTATCACAGCTCCCTCTCTGTCTCCTGGGTCTAAGAGGGTCTCAGTGCAGGAATCCTAGGCCCAAAAGATGCACTCCACTTCTGGCTCTTCTTCCTTGCTGGTGCTGAGATCTTCTCTTCCCCACCTCTGGGATGGCTCATTTTAAGCCTAGTGGCAAAACTGACTAATCCCCTTGGTGGGCCATAATTACCTTATTTGCACAGTCCCACCCAATCGCTTGGGTGGCAGTTATAAGACCATCAGCAACAAAAGCAATCCATCACAATGTAGGCTGAATGAGGCCCAGACCCAGGACACCCTGACATTGCTGTGGTTGGTCCCTGTGCCCAATTTCTTGGACTTCTGCCCTTTGTCCAGATCTGTCTATTGCTTGGCAGTCCAGACTCTTGGTCTTTTGCCCCCCTCTGACTTTGGAACTGAACCCAGCGAATGTCTCATGTCTGCAGCGTCACGATGCCTCCTGGTGCCTGACCTGCCTAGCTCTTGGGGAGAGATGGGTGCCACCAAGAGGATGCACTATCTAAAACTCTCTGGCTCAGGTGATAATGGGGCTGCCTATGGAGCATTCCCTACAAGTGAGATGGCCACAATGGCATGATTGGTTGGCCAAGTTACATTTCTTGTAAATTTATAAATTATCACTCTGGTTTATGTTGAAGTATCCATTTTTGTTAAGATTGGTTAATGTGAAGTCCCTTTCCTGAGAGAGTTTTGTGTTTGTTGTACAGGAAAAAAAAAAAAAAAAAGCTTTTCATCTAAAGCTGGGGACCAAATCTTGTCCCTTGACAAATTCACCAGTATAAACGATACCTTTGTGAGGCCTCAGGACAGTGGGCCAGGCCTTCTCACCTCAGATTCTTGCCAGGCAAATGGTTAATGTGCCTGGCTGCTAGCCCAAAGATAGGAGGTTTGAGTCCATCCAGAAGAAAGGCCTGGCAATGTACTTGCAAAAAATCACCCATTGAAAACTCTGTGGAACAGTCTACTTTGACACACATGGCATCGCCATGAGCCTGAATAAATTCCATGGCAATGAATTTTTTTTATCCATTGTCTAAGATACAGTTCTGTCATTGAATCCCTGAAAATTAGGTGAATGCATTCCATTATGGGGAGAGTTCATAGCTTTCATCACATTCCCAAAGGAGTGCAGACCTTAAAGAGGTTAATAACTCCTGAGAAATTAGGCAAATTATTCCATATACTCTCAGGACCCAAGATACTATGAAATTGCATCAAATACTTGCCCAAAATATTTAAACTTTTTAAAACAGACCAATCTAAAGACCATAGATTTAACAGACTTGGAGAAAGAGAGCTTGACCTGGACAGCCTCCAGCAGGACTGCCAAAGCACTATGGAGGATGCTTGGAAGAGCTACGAAGAGTCCTGGGAAGGCCTGGGTGGTCCTGCAAGACCGTCACCTCTAATGGATGTAGGAGCCAGAGAGAGGCTGAGCAAATTTTCCACAGAGTCTCCCAGGGTGCTTCCTTTGCCTTTTTTCAGGAATTGATGCTGAAATTCAGACTCTGAAGTCTGCTGCTCTTATGATTCAAATTTCCACAATACCCAGGTCTTGCAGTGCAGCCTGAAGCTCAAGATCCTGAAAGTCAGTTTGCCATATTCCATAGCCAGAGGCCCTCCTACATTAGACTTGGAGATGTCTTCAGGGCATTAGAGGCCCCAGAACTTTCCATGGGGCAATTGGGCACTAAAGCTCTGGAGCTGAGCTTGAGGGTGAGTCACCCTGAGTGGAGCAGGGAACCTGAGATGCAGCAGGTTGCTCACAAGAGAAGGCCATAGGTGCTTTGATGAAAGCGTGAACCAAGTAAATACAGTCTTGGAGTAAATGGACCTATGTGCTAAGCTGGGTTTTCTAGAGAAGCAGAACCAGTGAAGCATATATGTGTGTGTATGCCTTCAGCTGGATTCTCTAGAGAAGCAGAACCAGTAAAGCATAGAGAGATTTATATCAAGGAAATGGCTCATGCAGTTATAGAGGCTGTAATGTCCCAAGTCAATGAGTCCAGAATAGAGGCTTCTCCTGAGTCACATAGCTGCAGGGGCTCTGGTGAACCCAAGATCAGCAAGTCAGAGAGCAGGGCTTTTGCTCACAGGTTGCAAAGATCAACAAATCCCAAGATGGGGAGGCAAGACTGCTGCTAGCTCAAATCCCAAGAACTGGAGGTCAGACAAACAGGAGCCAGCTGCAGGATCCAGCACAAGCAAAAAGCCCCCAAGTCTTGCCAGACTATCCACTTATATTCAATACAGGCTACATGCCCAAAAAAACTCCCTTTCAACTGATTGGCTACTCACAGCAGATCCCATCATGGAGGTGATCACATAATAATCAAATCTGAACATGGAAGTGATCACAACATCTTAAGACTGCCAAACCACTGAGAATCAAGGCCCAGCCAAGTTGACACACAACCTTAACCATCACTATGTGTGTGTGTGTGTGTATACTAACATGTATACACACACACACGGAGAGAGAGAGACTTATCTCAAGGGAATGGCTCATGCAGTTTTAGAGCTGGCAAGTCCTGAGTCCATGGGTCAGGCATCAGGCTAGAGGCATCTCCTGACTCACGTAGCTGCAGGGGGGCTGACAAAACCAAGATTGGCAGGTCAGCTGGCAGGCCACTGGCTCATGGGCTATGGAGGCTGATGAATCCAAGAATTCAAGGTCAGATGATGATGAGACAAATGTAGGATCCACAGCAAGCAAGTGAGCTTTCCCAGAATGTACACATACATGTATATTCGATGCAGGCCACACCTTGGAAGAAACTCCCCTTACAACTGATGGGCTGATCACATCAGATCACATCATGGAGGATGACTACATCATTACATAACTGCCAAACTACATTATATAACTGTCAAACCACTGAAAATCATGGCCCAGCCAAGTAGACACACAACCTTAGCCATCACAGCCTGGAGTATTTGAGTCAAGGAGCAAGATCTCTCTCCCAAGTGCCCTTAGTGAAATGGAGGCAGGGTGGTGCTCACTTAAGTATGTGGGGTACCCTGCTTGGTTCTAAATCTTGAACTTCTTTCAAGGAATTACATGACCCTTGAGCGAAGTTACTCAACTTCTCTAAGCCTTAGTTCCCCCTACTCATATCTGCTTAGGAACGGAAAGTGCTTGCCCAGTGCTTGCGACACAGTGAGTGCCCCACAAAGGTTGGCTTTGGAGAAGCCTGCTGGTGCGCAGGACTGGCACCAGCTAGCTGGTCACAGACGAGTGGTGTCTGCCACCATCTTCACACCAAGGGAACTGCCACCTCTACATCAGTCTCTAACCTACTGTATTGGATCAATTCTAAGATGCATATTTTTTTTAACATGTCGAATCAGGATTCACCTTACCTTAAAATTAATTTGCAACCATTTTTCTTTCTTAATGGTCTATAAAACAGTGGCCCATCTTCTAATCAATGTTATCTTAGATTTATTCAAATACAGCACCTAGCAGGGCTGGTAAGAGAAATATTTACCAATGTAAAATTGTACTTGACATGGTAGCTATCCCCAGTTCCTCAGGAGAGTGAATTAGAAAAAATCACTTCTCTTTTTCCGAGTCAGTAATAAAAAATTATTTTGGCCATAAACCTATCCTAAGTTCCTCTAAGGTTCCAACAAAATTACATCAGGATGAGGCTTTATGAACATTGTGAGTCAGGACTGCCAGAAGAGAGCCCAAAATGATCCGGATTCTGGTTCTCCTGACTCTCCACTTGTCACCCACGGCAACCACTCCCTACACTCCATGACTTCATCCATGCTGCTCCTTGCCAGGAGCTTCCTTCAGCTTTCCCGGCCCTGGTGGACCCTGCTCTTCCTTTATGACTCAGCACAGCACCAGCTCCAGACACCCAACCTGAGGATGGCTATAATGGGGACTTTTTTTTTTTTTAATTAATTTTTATTGTGCTTTAAGTTAAAGTTTACAAATCAAGTCAGTCTCTCATACAAAAATTTATATACACCTTGCTAGACACTCCTCATTGCTCTCCCTGTAATGAGACTGCACTCTCATTCCCTCCACTCTCTGTCCTCGTATCCATTCGGGCAGCTTCTGGCCCCCTCTGCCCTCTCATCTCCCCTCCAGACAGGAGATGCCAACACAGTCTCATGCGTCTACTTGATCCAAGAAGCCCGTTCTTCACCAGTGACATTTTCCATCCCATATTCCAGTCCAATCCCTGTCTGAAGAGTTGGCCCTTGGAATGGTTTCTGTCTTGGACTAACAGAAGGTCTGGGACCATGAGCTCCGGGATCCTTCTAGTCCCAGTCTGACCATTAAGTCTGGTCTTTTTACGAGAATTTGGGGTCTGCATCCCATTGCTCTCCTGCTCCCTCAGAGGTTCTCTGTTGTGTTGCCTGTCAGGGCAGTCATTGGTTGTGGCTGGGCACCATCTAGTTCTTCTGGTCTCAGGCTGATGTAGTCTCTGGTTTACGTGGTCCTTTCTGTCTCTTAGGCTCATAGTTATCTTGTGCCTTTGGTGTTCTTCATTATTCCCCGCTCCAGGTGGGTTGAAACCTATTGATGCATCTTATATGGCTGCTTGCTAGCGCTTGAGGCCCCAGACGCCACTCTCCAAAGTGGGATGCAGAATGTTTTCTTGATAGATTTTATTATGCCAGTTGACTTAGATGTCCCCCGAAACCATGGTCCCCAAACCCCCACCCCTGCTACGCTGGCCTTGGAAGCGTTTATTCAGGAACCTTCTTTGCTTTTGGTTTAGTCCAGTTGTGTTGACGTCTCCTGTATTGTATGTTGCGTTTCCCTTCACCTAAAATAAAACTTATCTTTACTATTTCATTAGTGAAAACCCCCTCTCCCTCCCTCCCTCCCTCCCTCCCCACCTCGTAACCATCAAAGAATGTTCTGTTCTCTGTTTAAACTATTTCTCGGGTTCTTGTAATAGTGGTCTTATACAATATTTGTCCTTTTGCAACTAATTTCACTCAGCGTAATGACTTCCAGATTCCTCCATGTTATGAAACGTTTCACGGACTAATCATCGTTCTTTATCGATGCATAGTATTCCATTGTGTGAATATACCATAATTTATCCATTCATCCATTGGTGGCCACCTTTGTTGCTTCCAACTTTATGCTATTGTAAAGAGTGCTGCAGTGAACATGGGTGTGCATATATCTGTTCGTGTAATGGCTCTTATTTCTCTAGGATATATTCCAAGGAGTGGGATTGCTGGATCATATGATGGTTCTATTTCTTGTCTTTTAAGGACGCGTAACAGGGCCTTTTTTATAGGCTCCCTTCATGGTCATTGTCCATTTTTCTGTTCTGCCCAACAGAGCTCTCTGAGAGAAGCAAGGTGACTCACTCATCCTTGCGTCCAGATCGAGATCGGGGAGAGCAGGGGCGGCAGGTCGCAGTTGCCAGCTAACATGAGGCCCTTCCCTCTGTCTTGTCTTTCTTGGGGCAGATTATTGCCTGTCTACTCCCAGCCCTAGTTTGGCCCCTTTGAGTTCTGACGTTAAGCCCAGAGTCCCAGTGTGGCACTGACAACTTGGTTCTTGTTCCTCATGGGCCTGATACCAGGGGAGAGGACTGCCTTAGGATCCCTGTCACTGGGTGGAGGAAAATATGGCCCAAAGCTAAAGTCAGTAATTATGGCTTGGTAGATTTACAGTTAGGAACCTAACCTCTGCCCACAGCTTCTACTCCTATCTCTGCAGAGGGAACGTGGGGGTGGGAGAACAAGCCCCAGCTCACAGGGTGAGTATGTGACCAGAGCTACTCTGGTTGCCTGTGTGTGAGAGACAGGACAGTTCTGAGACACCTCTCTGCTTCAGCTCAGGGGATCCAGCAGTTGTTGGACTATTTCCCAAAATAGAGCTAAGAGCCTCTGGGATTCTTCTTGGTGAATGGGTTGGTTATTAGGAGAAAATGAATTACCAAGGATATTGTAAAACATATGGATTTATAAAACTTAAAAGGTCAGCATTTCTGAGTTAGGGTAACTCAGACATAGTAGAGAACCAGCATGAGGAGAGTTGTCTGGCTAACCTTCCTGGCCAGCAGGAGGAAGGTGTCACTCAGCCTGGGGTACCCCTTCCCTGAGGCTAGGTTTCTGGGGTGTTGCTCACAGAGAAGGCCTCGGGCCTAAGGTTGCTCTTGTGAGCAGCCTACCACATCATGGGTATCCTAGTCACTGGGTGGAGCCACTCCCTCCTCACACAACTTACACACTGTGTTCAAGACTGGAGTGTGCCCTGGAAATGCAGGTGGCCCAGAGGGACATCCCCATCCCTCCCCCGTCCCCCCAACACACACAGTATCTCTACACAGCCAGCCAGCACTACATCTGCTCTATCCTGAGCACTGCTCTAGGTGAGCCTGTGGCAGACTGCACTGGACCCACCCGGACAGACCACCTAGCAGTCTCCTCATCTACCTTGTGGCTCAAGAGTGGCAGGCCTGGGTGAAGGCCAGTCACCTCAAGATGAGAGCTGTTCCTTTGTGTCTTCTTCCATCCAGACCTAAGCTGCCAGGGTCTCCCAGGACCATGAGAGAAAGCATCCAACCAGCCTTCTCCCCCAAAGGCATCTCTGCAGATACCAGTTCTGGAAGTCTCTCAAATAAACTTGGACTTTAGGGCACTAGTTCTCAACCCTGGCTGCAAATTGGAATCATCTAAGGAGTGTTTGAAAAGTACTGGTGGCTGGGCCCCACCCAGGAGTTCTTATTTAATTGTTCTGTTGTGGGACCTGAGCACCAGGCTTTTTTTAAAAAAGCTTTCCAAGAGACTCATGCAACCAGACATGAGAACCACTGGTTTCAGAGCACAGAATTGACTCTTGGCTGCTGGTTATCACACGGAGAGCAAAGAGGCTCATGTCTGACAGAGAACCGCTTCGTATCTCTGTCTTCCTCACAGATCCCCCAGCAGGAACATGGGGGGCCCTGTAGTGTGGGGTCACCATTGGGGGGTTTCACTTGGTCCTGGATATGGCTGCTACATATCCAGTCTGGAGTGGTCTGCTCTCAGTCACAGAGACCCAGGGCACCCCCATCCTAACATCATTCTGGACCCCCACCTCACCCACCAGTGATGCAGTGAAACCCCAGAAGTGGAAAGAGCATGTGCTTTGGAAGAAGACGGGTCTACTATTTATTAACTGTAATCTCAGGGGAGTTTCTCAGCCTCCATCTTCCAATCCGTAAAACCTGGATAATATTGCCTCTTTTTCAGAATAATTGGGAGAAGCAAAGTGCATCAAAACAAAATGGAAGTTACACAAAAATAAAATGTCCCACCAAAATTTTTTCCACTGGTGATTTAAAACCATGGGTCTTAGTTATCAAGCACTATAACAGAAATACCCCAAGTGGATGGCTTCAACAAAGAGAAGTTTATTCTCTCACAGTCTAGTAGGCTATAAGTCCAAATTCAGGGCATCAGCTCCAGGGGAAGTCTTTCTCTCTCTCTGTCTGCTCTGGAGGATGGTCCTTGTCCTCGATCTTCCCTTACTCAAGGAGATTCTCAGGTGCAGGGACCCCGGGTCCAAAGGACATGCCGTGCTCCTGGTGCTGCTTCCTTGGTGGTATGAGGTCCCCCGTCTCTCTGCTGACTTCTCTTTTCTATATCTCAAAAGACTGACTTAAGACAGTATCTAATCTTGTAAATCTCATCAGTATAACTGCGTCAGCATTGACTCGATGGCAATGAGTTTGGTTTTTTGGGGGTTTTAATCCATCTCATTAACATTATAGTGATAGGATTTACAACACATAGGGAAATCATATCAGAAGACAAAATGGTAGATAATCATACCTAGCCAAGTTGACAGATATTTTTGGGGGACACAATTCAATCCATGACACCAATGTAACAACTCAACCCCCGTTATATATACCCATTACCACTGATTCTGACTCAGTGACCCTATAGGACAGAGTAGAACTGCCCCATAGAGTTTCCGAGGAGCTAATATATAAAAAATGTCACTTTAAGTTATTTTAATCATGCAAATGCACTCACATGACCTCCCCGCCCCCAAAGAATTAACTGAAACTTTTTGCAACAAGACAGGATGTAAGCAAAGATAATAAATGAAGGGTAGGTAAAAGAGTATTTGAACCATGGAAATGTTTGCTGGTCATTGTAATGCTTGGAAAGACCTAGATCAGTTTGGAATTCTGGGGGATACTTCAGGCCTAGGAAGAGTGGCTTGAATAGGGAAAACACAGATTTGATCATGTTATTGCCTGCTTCTCAAGGACAAAATGTGAACTCCCAAGCACAGCTTTCAAGATGTGGCCTCTGTTCAGCTTGCCAGGTGACCCCAACAGGTGTTTAGGCCTTTGTCACCTGGTCAGGATGGGCTCCTATGAGTTCTTTTACAACTCTCAATAGCTGGTTCACCTCCCTGACTAGGAAGACGTAGATAACGGGGATTATGTTCTCTTTAAGAAAATATTAACTGCTCACTTTGTGCCAGGCATTTTGCAATGTAATTTTCACAACAACCACTCTTGTCCCCATTTTACAGGTGAGGGAAACTAAAGCTTGGGGAGTTTAAGCCACAGCCGGGAAGCAGCAGGTCCAGGATGTGCATTCAGACAATTCAGACGCCAGAGCTCATGTTCCTTACCATCTTGGAGCAGGTTTACAAAACTTACCAAATTATAAAATTACTAACCTTTATAGAAACTTTAAAAAGGAAAAGCTACTGTCACTCTACAAGGATTTTTTAGAAAAAAGCTGAGTTCTTACAGAAAGCATTGTGGCTGAAGAACATCTCCTTGCCGTTCTGTACCCTGATACAATCCACAGAACATTTCAGGCCATACTTTTCAAAATTAAGAATAACATATTCCTAGTGAATGCACAGTAACCGTGTTCCTTATCAAGGGGTTTCATGAGGACTCAGCTTTATGCGTGGTCAGAGGCATCATGAGGAAGCTGTATAAGATCAAGAGGTAGTCGTTCCAACGGAACAAGGAGATACTGTGTGGTTTAAAATCAGGAAAGGTATGCATCAGCGTTGTATCCTTTCACCATACTTATTTAACCTGTATGCTGAGCAGATAATCCCAGAAGATGAACTATATGAAGAACATGACACCAGGATTAGAGGAAGGCTCATGAACAACCTGCGTTATGCAGATGACACAACCTTGCTGAAAGTGAAGAGGACTTGAAGGACTTAACTGATGAAGATCAAAGACTACAGCCTTCAGTATGGATTACACCTCAACATAAAGAAAACAAAAATCCTCACAACTGGACTAACAAGCAACATCATGGTAAATGCAGAAAAGACTGAAGTTGTCAAAGATTTCATTTTACTTGGAACTACAATCCACACCCATGGAAGCAGCGGTCAAGACATCAAATGATGTATTGCATTGGGCAAATTTGCTACAAAAGATCATTACAGTGTTAAAAAGCAAAGATGTCACCTTGAGGACTAAGATGTGCCTGATCCAAGCCATGGTGTTTGCAGTCACCACAATACATGCAAAAGCTGGACAATGAATAAGAAGGACTGAAAAATTGATGCCTTTGAATTATGGCGTTGGCAAAGAATATTGAATATACCATGGACTGCCAAAAGAATGAACAAATCTGCCTTGGGAGAAGTACAACCAGAATGCTCCTTAGAAGGAGGGAAGGCAAGACTACATCTCACGTACTTTGGACATCATGCTTGGTGAAGTAGAGGGTCAGCAAAAAAGAGGAAAACCCTCAATGAGATGGACTGACACAGTGGCTGCAACAATGGACATAGCATAACAACGATCATGAGAATGGTGTAGGACCGGGCAGTGTTTTGTTCTGTTGTACATAGGGTCTCTATGATTCAGTACCGACTCGACAGTACCTAACAACAACAACAGAGGCATCACGGTAATGGAAAATGTGCTGGAGAGAAGGAAGGCAAGAGGCTTGTGTCTTGGTCCCTTTCTGCATCTCTCTAGTGTGACCTTGGGCGACTCACTGTCCACTTTGCCCCATTTCCCTGCCTCCCATAGATGATAATCAAGTCTCCTCCTCCACAGGAAGTAATGGAGAAAACACTCCGTAAACCACAGCAGTATTCAAATGACGTTACGGTGAACCATATGAAATTGCCATCTTTGTAGGTCAAAAACTGCCAAAGTATTGGCGATCACACACGATTCAACCTAATACAAAGAATAACAGCTATCATTTGTTAAATACTTTTTCTTGATCCCTAACAGCTCTATGAGGTAGGTAAAGCCCATTTTACAGATAAAGGAACTCAGGCTTAACTGTACCAAGATTGTTATACCTGGACCTGAGTCCAGAGCCCACATTTGTTTTTACTGTAATGAGTTTTGAAGGAAGAAAACCAGTGTCGCTATTTTCCCTCTGACATTAATAATTAAAGCAAAACCCAAACCTGTTGCTGTCCATTTGATTCTGACTCATAGCGACCCACCAGGACGGAGTAGAACTGCCCCATAGGGTTTCCAAGGCTGTAATGTTTACCGTAGCAGACCGTCAGATCTTCCTCCTGCGGAGCAGGCGGTGGGTTCCAACGTGGACCTTTCTATTAGCAGCCAAGCCCTTAACCACTGTACCATCAGGGCACCTTACATTAATGACTAACCAAAAAACCCAAACCCATTGCAGTCGAGTGGATCCCGACTCACAGCGACCCTACAGGACAGAGTAGAACTGCTCCATTGTGTTTCCAAGGAGCTCCTCGTGGATTCCAACTGCCGACCTTTTGGTTAACAGCCAAACTCTTCACCACTGCGCCACCAGGGTTTCCTACGTTAATAATTACTGGACGCCAACTACAGTGCCAAGGTTTTGGTTTAAATTCCATAATATCCCCATGACTTACCTTGCTCTCAGGCCCTTTCCTCCTTAAAAATTTCCCTTCCCCAAAGGCCAGCCACCCACCAGGCTTATGGTCTTAATGTAGCCAGACCTTACCCTCTGCGTAACTCATCATTGAAGAATTGGGTAAAGCTTTAACCACGTTTCTTCTTATACTAGGTCAAAGCGGCAGTTTTGTTTTGTTTAAGAATATTATTTGGAGATGGAGAGGTCCAGCCCCGGTTTACCTCCTTATCTTGCCTCAAAGGCGCAGAGCTCAGCAGCCCAATTTCTAGGACCCGAAAAAAAACCAGGTTGGACGAGGTCAGGGGTCCGGTGGGCGCCGGAGACGCTCTGGCGGAGCCTCGACTTTTTCCCTTAGCCCTTCTCGTTCTTCAGAACATCCATCGTCCTTCCTTCGCCTCTTTGAGGGCGAAACCTCATTTTTCGCATCATCAAATTTCCGGATCTGAAATCTGATGCAACGCCGTGGCGGAGCGGAGAACTGCAGGCAAGAGCATTTACAAGGGCTGTGGAGGGGAGGCCGGAAAAACCCCACTTCCAGCTCCCAGACCTACCGGGACCAGGTCCAGCGGGTCTAACAGCAGCCGAGCGGCGACTTCCGCTCTCGGAGCCCACCCACACACGGGATAGGCCCCCGATTTCTCCGCCCCGGCCGAGCCCTGCCCCCGCTGAGCACGTCCCGCGCCTTTCGTTCGACCCAAGATGGCCGCGCCTGTGTGCGGCGGAGGGTTCCGGCTGCGGGTGAGTGGGCGACGCGGCAGGGGCCGCGGCGGGGGCCGAGGGGTCGGTGGGCTCTGGGTTTCGTCTTACACCCCTCTCCCGCAGGTCCTGGCAGGGAGCCGACAGCTGCTGTGCGCCTGGCGCGCTCTGCACACTTCCTCGGCCTGCGCCAAGGTGAGCGCGCGGAGACGGCGGGAGGCGGGCGCGCGCTTGCCGGGGCCCGTGCGCGTGCGGGGTTCACGGCTCCTTTTTGCTTTTAGAACCGGGCAGCCCGAGTCCGCGTGGGCAAGGGGGACAAGCCAGTGACCTACGGGGAGGCGCACGCCCCGCACTACATCGCCCACCGCAAGGGCTGGCTGTCGCTGCACACAGGTGAGGGGACAGTGATGGAGAGGGGGGCGGGCGGGAGAGGACGGCGACCACAGGGCTCAGAAAAAGGAGTTCTCAAAAAAAAAAAATTTTTTTTTTATGTTAAAGGACAGTTTTAGAAAAATGACTGTCATATAAAAATAAGACGAACAGGTGACAAAGATTTTATTTAATTCAGTAATTAACGAAGGAGTCAGAAATCTCTTAAAACCGGTTCAAAGGAGCAATGAGAAAGCTGAGATTTGTGTAGACCCAGTATACCCGGTGCAGTAGAAACGATTCTGACTCATAGCGACCCTATAGGACAAGGTACAACTGCTCCATAGGGTTTCCAAGGAGTGGCTGGTGGATTCGAACTGCCGACCTTTTGGTTAGCAGCAGAACCATTGTGTCACCCGGGCTCCAGATCCGGTATACCTGAATGAATTTGAAAATGGATGCAAAACTGGCTTTTTCTATAGGGTGGGGAATCAAATCATTTTGCGTTGTTATCGGTTGTCTGAGGAGCCCCGGTGGCACAGTGGTTAAGAGCTGGTTGCTAACTCAAAGGTCAGAGGTTCTAACCCACCAGCGGCTCTGTGAGAGAAAGATGTGGCAGTCTGCTGCATAAAGATCATACCCCTGGCAACCCTGTGGGGCAGTTCTGTTCTGTCCTATAGGGTCACTATGAGTCAGAATCCACAGCAATGTGTTTACCAGTTATTTACAGATAAAAGAGATGTAATTAACAGCTCAGTGGCAGTGAAAGGAGGTAAGCCCCAGTAGAATCAGATCACCGGGAAGAGTGCGTTCTAAATAACACAGTTTTCCATCCTCTGTCGTTCGCTACCGTAGCCTCGATTTCGACTCATAGTGAACCCATGTGACGGTAGAACTGCCCCATAGGGTGTTCTAGCTGTGAGTCGGAATTGTTTTGTTTTTAATAATCTTTACAGCAGCAGATCACCAGGTCTTTTCTACTGTGAAGTTGCTGGGTGGGTTCACACTGCCAGCCTTGTGAGTTAGCAGTCGACTGCTAAACTGTTCTCTACAAAGTGTGTATTTTGTTCAGTAAGAGAGTTCTCAGCTTGGATGTTTGAGATGCACCTGGAGAATTTACTTAAAATACAGATTCCTGTGCCTATTCCCTTTCAAGTTCTGGTTCTAAGTGGGCATAGAAAGGAGTCCAGGGGCCCAGGACCACATTATGAGAATCCACTGATGAGGCAGCAACTCTGGCTCCTGAGAGAGCGTGTGTCCCTAACCTCAGAAAAGTAAAGTAGACAAGAACACGTGGAAAGGGGGCTAGATGTGGAGGGATCACCTGAGTTTTGTGCCCTGGCTTCAGGCCTCAGTCTTCCATTTTGTAAAACAAGGGTAATGATTGTCCTTTTTTCACAGGATTGGTCTGGGAATTTAATGAAATAATGTACCTTGAGCTTTGAAATGTTGTTCTTCTGCATCCACGCGCAGAGGAAAAGCGAAACAGCTGTGTAGGGTGGGTGAGGGCATGCCAGGTTTGAGTGCCCAGTGCTTTCAGGTGTTACCTCTGGAGTTTTGGCAAGTTCCGAGGCAGCAGGGCTGATTCTTGATGGTAACCTCACTTCAGGTAACCTGGATGGGGAGGACCACGCTGCGGCACGAACAGTGGAAGACGTCTTCCTTCGCAAGTTCATGTGGGGAACCTTCCCAGGCTGCCTGGCTGACCAGGTGATCCTAAAGCGTCGGGCTAACCAGCTGGAGATCTGTGCCCTGGTGCTGAGGCAGCTGCCTGCCCACAAGTTCTACTTCCTCGTGGGCTATAGTGAAACTCTGCTGTCCCACTTTTACAAGTGTCCTGTGCGTCTGCACCTCCAAACTGTGCCCTCCAAGGTGGTATATAAGTACCTCTAGGACAATCCCCTGTTTTGCTTCAAGCCCTGGCCTACAAGGGACAGAAATGGGTGGGAAAGGAATGAAGTAGAACATGGGGAGATACAACCCATCAGAGGGCCAAGGCGTCATTTCCAGAGCTGCTGCTGAATAAATCCCTCTGTGTTGTCTTGCCTCTCGGTCTGTCTACTGCTTAGGTGAGTGAACTAAAGCAGGGCTTTTCTGGAGGCTCCAGGGCTCCCAGGAAAGCTGTCAGTTGTCTGAAGCTTAGGTAGTTACTGTGCTTTGTTGAGTTCTATGTTGGGCACTTAAAGTTCTTCATATTCCCTCTAGATAGAAAGACCCGTTTCCATGACTATAACCAGCATTAATTTTTTTTTTAAATGAAGACTATAGGGACATGAATCAAGTAGACCATGATGCTTTCCTATAACTTTACTCCAAAGAGAACTACTGTTAACAGTTTATTGCGTTTTATTTCCACATGTACCTTTTTTAAGGATTACTTTTAACGCAGTTATCCATTCATTAAACAAACTTTTAATGAGCACGTGCTGTATGCCAAGCACTCTGAAGTGCCTGTTGTTGTTAGGTGCCGTTGAGTTGGTTCCAACCCATAGCAATCCTGTGCACAACAGAAGGAAACACTGCCCGGTCCTGCGCCATCCTTACAATCGTTGTTATGCTTGAGCTCATTGTTGGAGCCACTGTGTCAGCCCACATTGTTGAGGGTCTTCCTCTTTTCTGCTGACCCTGTACTCTGCCAAGCATGATGTCCTTCTCCAGGGACTGATCCCTCCTGACAACATGTCCAACGTATATAAGACACTGTCTCGCCATCCTTGCCTCTAAGGAGCATTCTGGCCGCACTCCTTCCAAGATAGATTTGTTTGTTCTTTTGGCAGTCCATGGTATATTCAATATTCTTCGCCAACACCACAATTCAAAGGCGTCAACTCTTCTTCGGTCTCCTTTATTCATTGTCCAGCTTTCACATGCATATGATGTGATTGAAAATAACCATGGCTTGGGTGAGGCACACCTTAGTCTTCAGGGTGGCATCTTTGCTCTTCAACAATTTGAAGAGGTCCTTTGCAGCAGATTTGCCCAATGCAATGCGTCTTTTGATTTCTTGGCTGCTGCTTCCATGGCTGTTGATTGTGGATCCAAGTAAAATGAAATCCTTGATTAATGAGCAAAACATTCCAAGATCCTTGCCTTAGCGACAGTTCCATTCTAGTGGAGGGGGACAGGGAGGGTTAGGCTACATTAAAGACTCTAAGGAGGCGAAGGGAGTAGACATGCAGGTAAATGGGGGAAGAGCATTTCAGAAAGTTGCATGGTGTTGGTCAGGGAAGGGGTCCTGTGGAGCAGGAATTGCTGACCCCCAGCTTTACCCTGACCCCAGCCTTCACCTTAACCATGACCATCACACTTATCCTCAACCTGACCGTGACTCTCCACCTAACACCCTTATTCTAATCCTGACCCTGAACTTGACAACAGCCATGATTCACACTAACCTTGACTCTCAAGCACACCCTGACACTGAACCTGCTCCTCAGCCTTATACTCTCTCTGACACTAATCCTCTCCCTCACCCTGAGCCTTATCCTGACTGATACACAGCCTGACCTTCACCCTCAACCTCAAGGTGTCTTTGACCATCACCCTCACTTTTACCCAGACCATTCCTTGACCATGTCCCCTGAGCTTGACCCTGAATCTGACCCAACATTAACTTATTTTCACCATGACCTTAGATCCCTATCATGACTTTGGCCTTGAAACTCAGTCATTTAAATCTGATTCTCACACATCCTGACCTGACCCCTGACGTTGGCCCTGAAACTCAACCCTCGCCTATACCATTTCTCTGATTTTCAACCTGATATACTAACCCTCACCTAGACCCTGTCTTGCACTGATCTGACTCTACATTTGACCCTGTTGCTAACACTCAGCAGCCCTGAACCTGATTATTATTCAGGTCCTCTGATTCACCCTCATTTTCATCATGAACCTCACCATGACTATGAACTTACACTGACCCTGACCTTGATTATGAAATAAACTTATCCTCACCCTGACCCTGACTCACCATGGTAGTGATAGCCTAACTCTGAACCTGACCCTAACCAGATCCTCAGTCTGTGTCTCACACCTAGAATATGATTGACCTTGACCCTGTATCTGACATGTAGCCCAACCCTGAACTGCCGCGTCACTCACTCTGACTCTGACCCTCACAATAATCCTGGATGTTACCATGACTTTCACCCTGACTTTGATAGTGATCATCACACAGACTCTTCCTTGACATGCAACCTTACCTTAAACCTGACACTCAACTGACCCTGAACTTTATAGTTGAGCCTGACCCTGACCATGACTCTGACTGCCCTTCACCCTTTTCCTGAGCCTTACCCTGTGTATGAACCTCACCCTAATCCTTACACTGCCTGTGACCTAGTACTTGACTCTAACCTCGACTCTGAACCACAGTTTCATCCTGACTTGAATTCTGACCTCTGCTCTTACACTGACCCTCAATCTGATGCTGGACCTCACTTAATCTGAATTTGACGCATACCTTCGTACCATAGGAAACCCTGGTGGTGTAGTGGTTAAGTGCTACAGCTGCTAACCAAAAGGTAGGCAGTTCAAATCCACTAGGCACTGCTTGGAAACTATGGGGTAGTTCTACTCTGTCCTACAGGGTTGCTGTGAATTGGAATCGATTCTACGGCAACGGGATTAGTTTTGTTTTCTTACCATAACACCCTGTCCTGAATCTGTTCTGAACCTTGTCCTTACTCTGATTCTGACCTTGACTGTGAACATTCCCTCACCCTGACACTGATGCTGAACTTGATCACGTCCCTTGCCCTCACCTTGATTCTGAGCCTCTCACCCTTTTTCTAACCCCAGTCCACACACTAGTCATGAAACTTCTCTTGACCTTGACCTTGATCCTAAATCTAACACACATCCTCAACTTGACACTGGCCCTTACCCTGTCCCTGACCATGGCCCTGCTCTTATCCTCACCTTGACTCAGACCCTTACCCTGAGTGTGACTTTCACCCTGACTCTGACCTTGTTGCTAACCTTGAACTCAACTTTAACTTGAGTCTACTCTGACCCTTGCTTTTGTTCTTATCCACATCCTAACCTTGACCATGAGACTCACCCAGATCTTTGCATTTTGACCCTCACTTTGACCTTAACATTACCCTTACCCTCGTCCTGACCTGAACCCTCACCCATATCTTGACACTGTCCTTGAACCTTAAACTCAAGCTTTACTCATACACTATCCCTTTCTTTACCAGCACCCTGATCCTGACCCTCATCCAGACTATGACCCACAAACTGACCACGACTCTCATCTAGACCCTGACCTGAATCTGACCTAAGCCTGAACTTGACCCTCATCCTAACCAAGACCCTAATTATCATCTTTCTCATGTCACCCTCGACTTTGGTCTATACCTGTCGCCCTAGCCTGACACTGATCTTTACCTCCATCGTGACTCTGACTCTCATTGTGAACCTACCCTTACCCTGAGCCTGATGCTGAAACTCACCCTGAGCTGACCCTCATTCTTTTCTTGACTGTGACCATGACTCTCAGCTTCACCCTGTTATGACCCTCACTCTGACCTTCATGCAGAACTTACCCTGACCCTAACCTGAACTTTCACCCTTACTCTGACCATGACCCTAGCTCTGAGCCTCATGCACAGAATCTGACTCTGACCTTAACTGGAACCATGACCTTTTCACTGATGCTGATGCTTTACCTGACCTCAAACCTGATTCTGACCTTGATCCTTACATTGACTCTTACCCTAACACTGAACCTCGTCCTGACCCTGAACCGCACTCATGCTCACCCTGATGCTGACATTCCTCACAACCCTGGAGCTCACCATGATTTTTACCCTGATCTGACATTAACCCTCACATTGATCCAGACATGTAGCCTCATCCTAAACCTCACCCGTATAACTTTGAACCTCAAATTGACCCTGACACTAACTCAGCCTGATCTTGAATCTTACCTTCACGGTTACCCATAACATTACTCTGATGCTAACCCTTACACTCATGCTGATCTGATCTTGCACTTGACATTGACAGGGAACCTAATCCCTGATTTTGATTTGTGTCCTGACACAGACCGTGACCCTTAAAATGAACCTTACTGTCACTCTGAAATGACCATTACCTTGACCCCGACCCTGAACTTATCCTCATCTTGATTGATGCTGAAACTCTCATTGAATCAGACTGTCTTAGGCTAGGTTCTGTAGAGAAGCAAAACCAGTACACTGTATAAATATACGGGCATACCTCATTTCATTGGGCTTCACTTAATTGCACTTTGCAGATACTGCGTTTTTTACAAATTGAAGTTTTGTGGCAACCCTGCATAGAACAAGTATCCATGCCATTTTCCAACAGCATGTGCTCAGTCCATGTGTCTGTCACATTTTGGTAATTCTCACGATATTTCAGACTTTTTCATTGTTAATGTATTTGTTATAGTGATCTGTGATCAGTGATCTTTTATTTTACTATTGTAATTGTTTTGGGGCGCCACAAATCACGCCCATATAATACAGTGCACTTAATCAGTAAATATTGTGTGTGTTCAGACTGGTCCACTGAATGGCCATTCCCCCGTATCTCTCCCTCAGTCCTCCCTATTCCCCGAGATAGGACAATATTGAAATCAGGACAATCAATAACCTTAAAAAAGTCTCTTAAGTGTTCAAGTGAAAGGAAGAAATCAAAAGTTAGAAATGATTGAGCTTAGTGAGGAAGGCATGTCGAAATCCAAGATAGGATGAGATCTAGGGCACTTGTGCCAAACAGCCAAGTTGTGAATGCAAAGAAAAAGTTCTTGAAGGAAATTAAAAGTGCTGCTTCAGTGAACACACAATGATAAGAAAGCAAACAGCCTTATTGCTGATACGGAGAAAGTGTTAGTGGTCTGGGTAGATCAAGCCAGCCACAGCATCCCCTTAAGCCAAGGCCTAATCCAGAACAAGGCCCTAACATTGTTATCACAGGAAACTTAATGTTTCCTCAGGAAAATACTGATTTCAAGTCTGACCAGTTCAGGACATTTATGAACCTGTCTCCATGAGGAGAACTGCTTAAACCTTAAAATAAAAGTTCAGAGAATTTATTCAGCAAGAGAAGTTCACTCCACTTACTGAAGGGAGATCACTACCTCACACAAGTGAGAACCTGTGAGTCCAGCAAGAGTGTCCTAAGAAAGGACGGATAGAGGGCGAGAAACAAAGAGATAACAACAGAATCATTGGTTGGTTAATTTTTGATTGAGGTCACAAAAGGGAGGGCTGAGCAAAGTGGGGGGAGGGGCTTCTATTGGATACCTGTGTATAGGTAGGTTACATAATTGGTTTAAAAAAAAAATTGCAGGCATACTTGCTTTTTGGCTGATCACAGGATAGTTACAAAACAATCGTAGCACATGCTTTTCTGGGAACTTGTTATTAAAACTGCTTTCTCAGGCATGTCTTTTCCTGGGGTTCCTTTATAAGGAGGTTTTTCAATCATGTTGTGTTTCGAGACCTTCTGGGGAACAAGCTGTCATCCTGCCCCAGAAGGTTTTGAGATAAACACCTGCCTCTGGATTCCCTGGCACCGTTGTCTTAGCACAACCACAGAGCTAAAAATTTTTTTTTTCCTTATGCTTAATTCTGGATAAGGGTAAAAAGAAAAAAGAGGGTTGAAAAAACAGAAGTCAGCACACAATGAAAAACAGAATCTGCTTCCAAAATCATATTAGCTATTTTACTTAAGCTCAAAGCCTCAAGTTTAGAAGCACCTATGCACTGCTTCTTCTTGATCAAGGATTTCAGTAAACATCCCTTGGTCACTCTTAATGTTTCTTCCACATGGTGGTCCTCAGATGGCTGCTCAACGTTTTGAGTGATTTAAGACTCGAAGCTATTATATTCGGGTGGCTGATTGCTGAAGCAAGCTTTCAAGACTCCGGGCACTTCCTTTTAGTAGTCTTATGAACTTATTTGTTGTCTGGCACCACCTGAATTGTTGGTATCTGGGCACCACCTGGGTTCTTCACCATGCCATAGCTGAACATTCAGCTTTCGTGATCTAGTGATTGGGGTTTGTTGCAGGGCCAAACTGGGGGAAAATTTGACCTTTTCAAAAGGCTGGTCTAATGGGGGGCTCCTCAGAATCTTCACAAAGTTGTGCATCATTTATATTTATAGTTCTTCAGATAGCTGTCAGATTGGTGTTTCGGGTAATGCCATTGGTTAAAAACTTCATACAAAATTTAGCAGTTCCAATTACAGTGACTACCAACATTAAAGTCATGACACTAGAAAACATGATTGACCTGACCCAGACACCTGCCCTATTGGGTAGCCAGCTAAAAATGTGAGGAAAAAAAAACCTGGTTCATTCAGGGATGTGTAATCATGTGGCTTTTTGGCATATTTTTGCAGTATCATGTTCTACTTCCCTTAAAGTGTTAATCCAGGTGCAGCATGAGATGTTAGCTATAGCACAGACTCCTCCTTGCTAAGCCAGCAAGTAATCTAGGGCAATTATATCGTCCAAAACCACTTAGACAAGTGAGTTCAAAGGTCTTAAGCAGCCATAGCATTGGCAACATAACTATTCCCTCCATGGTTTTGGAGATGTTCTGGACAGCGTGTTCCAGATATCCTACTCTATACCAAGGGAGGAATATCCTCAAAAAATATAATCTAAACCAGGGGACTCCTTTAAAGGTTTCCCTCCATCTGTCCCTTGCTCATCCTTTGATTTTTTGTTTCTTTTTCTTTCTAAAAGCTTTAAATCATTAGTCTAATGTGTCTTCTCACCATAGGAATGGATTTCTAGAGCCCCAAATGGCCTAAAGTACACTGACCTGTCATATTCCATCCATCCACACAGAGTAAAGCCCAGGTATAGGACTTGTCCTTTGGATTTGGATTGGCAATGATTAGGTATCTTGATCTTCCACATAAAAATATGAACCCTTTTGGGGCACATATTATGCCAGGTACAGTGTGTTTATTTGGGAAAGGGATGGTTTGGTTCATTTATTCAAGCCAATTTCCTGTTAAGGAGTTATTACAAATAGGTAGTCGTCCTAATCTCAGGCATTTCCACATTGGAATACAAAAAAGCTTTTTTCCCTGTAGACATGTGGTTAGATTTCCTGTAAAAACTGTGTTCCAAAATCTGGCAGAGGCACTGTATGAAATTAATCTCTCATTTTTACAGTCAGAAAGGTTCCGGGGAATTTTAGAACACTCTTTAATTCTAATCTGGATTAAATTGAAACATGGAACCTGGGGTTGAGTTGGTACCCCAGGGGGGCACTACAGTCTCACATGTATGGCTCCCTATAAAAAAAAAAAATGATGTTAAAGTTGACAGTAGCAGGGGGAACAACACTACAGTTCAGTGTACGAGTTCTCATGTACAGTTTTGGGTAAAGGATGACAGATCCAGCACTCATTAAGATTTGTAGATCGTGCAGCTATCTGAACTAGCTTGACAAAGACATTCTCATGCCAAGAATTAATGGGAGGTGTGGAGAGTAGCAGCATGAGCAAGAAGCTTAAGGAGGACTTCATTATGGAGGAAAACAACCCCAAAGAAATAGACGAGGGCTACTAAAATACATATTATGGCTATAAAAAAATAGACTTCATCAATAAAAGGCATAAATGATTTAAAAAGTCACTAATAAAAGATGAATATAATCAAAATACTAATGATAAAAAGATAATGCTACTTCAAAACTCATGTATCTTAATTATTATGTGACTAGTGTTAGAAGCAAGAGGTATTAGGTTCACAGAGAAAAAATAAAATGTCAAAACGGGATGATATTCCAAAACAGCAATACAATGATGATAAAAAAGGAAATTATGGTAACAGAGAAGGAAACTCCAAAAATTTCAATAGCTCACATTAAGAATATCTTCTAGAAATTCCAAGCTATAGCTATCATAGAACACAAGATAAATAAGGTAGTTGGTCTGTTCGATCAGCCATAAGGAAATGCACCAGGCAGTATTAATTTCCATCATTTTATGTGGGAAGAAAATTAAAATGTGGAATTACTTGAAGTTTATGGAGTAAAACAGTATCACTGCTGACCTTTTGGTAAGCAGCTGAGCTCTTAACTACTGTGTCACCAGGGCTCCAGTGACTAAAATAAGACTGCTAAAAAGGCAAAGATGATAAAACAGTCCAAAAAGTGTACCTCTATTCATGTGGTCTAGTGTTAGGGATAAAGAGTTAAAGGCCTGGTCCTGGGTCTTGGGAAGAGCTGTCTGTCAGATTTCGTCTGCTTTTCTACCTGGCGATATTTAAATTGTAGCTTCAGACCTTCACTAGGTTCAGCAGTCCATTTGGAAGTCGAGGCTTTCTTCATTTGGATTGGTGGAGCCAGGTTTTGATCCCCTGTAATTTGGCAGCACAGGGATTTGTAAGAAGGATTAAATAAGGTCCCTTGAAGCAAATTCGAACCCACCTGGGTTGGAGAGTATCTTTAAGCTGCTGTCTCTTCCAGTATACATAATCTCCAGGTGAAGTCGTGGAGACCAGGGACATTTCAGAGGGTTGATGGTTAAAGGAAGCCTGGATTTGTAAGGAATTAGAATATTCCAACAATGACTAACGGTATTTGTAAATATTAACTTGAAGCAAATTTGAATCAATCCACTGTCCGGTAAGAGAGGGCCATAGGGCAACTCGTAGTTATCTCAAATAGGTCAATTTGTGTGGACCAAACAGTGTAGATCACAAGCTTAACAGGACAAAGGGAAGTACCTGAGTCCAGAATAGCTGCAAAAAAGTTGATAATTTAGCTAATTCGGATTTGATAATACCACTGGTTCTTTCCCCCACGCCTGAAGATTGAAGGTGATATGGGCAATGAAGCCTTTGAAATACAGGAACGTTTTTTACAGACCTTGGCCAGTGAAATGGGTGCCTCTGTCACTACAGAGGACTTTAGTGCAAGGAACAAGCTACAATGTCCGATAAAGACTTAGGGAGGACAGGTTTGTGATCAGGCCCTATCCATAGCCCAGTCTTTGAGTCCTTAACACAGCCTTTTTTCTGCCACTTTTCCATTTCTGATATGGAGGCTGAGACTTGTTTTGTGCTAAGGTTGGAGGTTATTACTTCTCTGGGCATTGGTCTCTCAAGAACTAAATCATTGGAGAGTTCATTGAAGGTTTCATCTGCAGAGTTCAGTAACCTTTCTGCACCTGCCAGGAGCATGAATGCTGGATTCTTCAAACACATGGAACATTGCGACGTGGTCAGTTGCATAAAAAAAAAATTCCCCACCAGACTGTTCCATTGTTAGTGTAAGTAAAGTGCATCTGAGTCTCAGTGAGTTTCCTGATGTATGGTCTGGGCCACGGGAATATGTAAAAGTTTAGGGAAGTGCTGTCTCATTGCGGGGAGAACAGCTGGGAGTGTGTAACAAGGTGTGTATAAGGCTTTGTATGAGAGACTGATTTGATTTGTAAACTTTCACTTAAAGCACAATAAAAAAATTTTTTTTTAGGCAACATTAACTTGTCATTGGGCCCAGTCCATAACTGTATGGATTCATTTTTGGACAACCATTTTTCAACCCATTTGGTTTGCTCAGCGGAAGGCATATTTTCTTTATATTTTAGTAGGAGTGCAAAGGGTGTAACAGGGCATCCTCCATTCCCTCATCTTGATTCCCCTGGCAACAGGGCAGTGGAGACATGGAGGGCTCAGGAGTCCTTAGGGAACTCTGAGCAGGGAGGAAATCTTTCGTAATATACTGACAGGCTTTCCAAAGGTCACCCCAACAATGCTCTCCTAATAGGCTTATTAAGTTGTCTTGCCCTACATGGTAAACTGAGTGAATCAAACAGGCTAAAGGGACATGTAAAGTTTGTGGGATAATGGGCTTACAATTCGGCCTTTACAAAGTATAGGTTTTCTAATTCATAGGGCATCCTTCTTGTCCCCAAGCATCTTGTTCATGTTCTGGAGCCATAGTCTGATGGCAAAACAAATTATGTCTAACGATTCCCTTTGGTGTTTGTTCTATGTCTAGACTATCGGGGACAGGGAGGTCATAGCAGGTCCAACATTTGCCATTTGAAACAGCAGCAGCCTAGATAATTATGAAAGCCACTTGTTTAGCTGCTCTATTAGCCAAATTATTTCCTTTAATTTCTTTAGTTTAGGGGACCCTTACATTGATGGGCCTGTATTTTAATGACTGGGATTTCTGTGGGGAGCAAAATAGCTTCCAGAAAGTCAACTCCTAAGGAGCCATTTTTTTGTATGGGTCCCAGCTAAAGTTCAGAAACCCTTTTCTTCCATAGGAGGCCTGGTGGCACAGTGGTTAAGAGCTTGGCTACTAACCAAAAGAGCAACAGTTTGAATCCACCAGAAGCTCCTTGGAAACCCTAGGGGGTAGTTCTACTCTGTGCTATAGATTCACTGTGAGTCGGAATCAACTGGATGGCAATGGGTTTTTTTTTTTTTTTTTTTGCTATAAAAAAATAGCATCCTAAAATCATAAATTACCCCCAAAACATATCTCAAATCTGGATGAATGTTCACTGACCATCCAGAAGCTAGTCTGCAAGCCCTTGTGAGTGCAATCAGTTCAGCTTGTTGAACTGAAGTTACTTTAGGGAGGGGTCTACTCTCAAGAACTTTGGTAGAAATAGTGACTACATATCCTCCCTGGTAACAAGAGCTAGAACGTTCAGGTTTTAAATATGAGCCACCAACAAAATTAAGTCAGGATTAAAAACGGAGGGGTCTCTTTTTGAGGAGTTAACAGTTCATCAGTGGGGTCCAGGCAATCATGAGGTAAGAGATCTAAGACATCTGGTAGTGTCAGAAGCATAACAGGGTTTAAAGACCTGACAGTGTGCAAGTGGATATTGGAGAAGGATAAAAGTAAGACTTCATAAGAAGTCAACCGCTAGCAGATAGGTGCTGTGTATGAGAAGAGCTTAGAATAGCAGACACAGTATGGGGAACATGCCTGTCCAAAAAATTTCCTAGCACTGACAGCAGTGGTCTCCACGAGTCAGACCATGGCGGCAACTGCTCAAAGGCAAGGGGAGCTATATGCGTGCCACTGAATCAAGTTGTAGACTGTCATATACTACAGGTTGTTGCTGGCCTCCATGGGTTTGAGCAAGAACCCCAAGGACATTTCTAGAAACTTCTAATACAAAAAGGAAAAAATTTATAATTTGGGAATCCTAAAGCAGGGGTGGCTACCAGGGATTCTTTCAATTCTGCAATGGCCTACTGAGGATAACAAATGAGACAGGCTTGGAACCCCGTAAGTATTGATAGAATGACTGAGCTAAGAGAGAAGTAGGGTATCCAAGTTCAACAATAACCACATAGTCCCATAAGTCCTTGTAGCTGTTTTTTAGTAGTGGGAAGGGAGTAGGCCAAAATGGCCTCTCTCTTCTTAAGGTCGATAGTTATTCCTTCAATAGAAATGATATATCCTAAATGTTTAACGGAAGGAGGTGCCTATCAGAGTTTTTCTCTGGAAGCCTTGTGTCCTCTAGTGACCAGGTGTTGTAATAGCAATGTTGTTTTCTAGACTTGAACAGATATTGTAACAGAACAGAGTTATGTTTAACTGCAAAGGTTGGAGGTCAGTGTGCAGGACTTGGGAAAAAAAATACATCCAAGTGAATTGCTGATCATCCCAGAAGAAAGCACGTAAATATGGACTATTGGGGTGCACTGAAGTACTGAAAAAGGCACTGCAGAGGTCCACCACAGTGAAGCGTGTGGCCTCTGGTGGCACTTTGGCAAGAAGCAAATGGGGATTAGGCACAACAGTGAACCAGGGAAAAATGATCCAGTTAATGGCCCATAAATCCTATACAAATCTCCAACCACGATTGTTTGGCTTCTTTACAGGAAAAACAGGAGTGTTGCAAGGAATAGCACAAGGAATAATTAATCCTTTAGTTTAAAAATCTTGAATAATGGAGGCTAAGCCCTCCATGGCTTCCCTCTTTACAGGATATTGAGAAACCTTTGGCAGGGATTTAGAGGGGTCTGTACTTCAGTGGGGGATGCAGACAACACCTGACCCACATCAGTTGAAGAGGAGGCCCACATATTATAAAGTACTTCAGATAAAATATCTGTCATAGGAGAATCAGGAGAACTTGCTTCAGGTTCAGAAGAGTTAACTGTCTATAAATAAAAACATTTTTTTCCAAACAAGCATTCTCAAGGGGAAATTCAGTTTTCAGACAGGACTGTTTTTTATTTCCCAGCTCACATTTTGTTGGAATATCCAGGAGGACTTCTCCTTGTTCTGTAAACCTTACATGACAATTCCATTTTGATAGTAAATCTCTACCTAACAAATTGACAGGTAGGTGGGGGCTTAGTAGGAAAGGATGCATGTCATCCATTAAATCTATGGAAACAGGTTCAGGTTGAGAATGAAGTTTGTTTTTTATTGACGACTTCCACAACTCTAGAGGTTTGATTACTCTGGGATAGGGGTTTTTTCAAACGTGTGGGATTAATTGTTGACAAAGTGGTACCTGTGTCAATAAGAAATTTACAGGATTCCCCATTGACTAATAAAGTGGTTTCACTCTGTGCACTTAGTGGTACCACTGGGGAGAACCTCTGTTAGCTCCCTGGAGCCCCCTCACTCTGATCCTATTAAAGACGAAGCAGAAGCAAGAGGCAGCATGCTCAATTTCTTTAATTTGGGACATTCCTGTTTAAAATGTCCTAGTTTCTTACAATAAAAACACACTGGTGCTCCTAACTGGTTTCCTCCCCTTCAGGCTTCAGTATTGGATGTCTGCACTCCTGCAGCTCAGAGCCATCAGTTTGTCTTGTCTGACTTTAGTTCTTTGTCTAATTTCCCAGCTCGATTATTTGGACCAATTTGTAAACAGTGTCCAAAAGCTTTCTAAAGGAAGCTGTTTCCCAGTCTAAATGATGGCATTTGACCAATTTTAAAACCTCTAGGTTCAAACCGTTGACAAAAATAGAATCGAAACCAATCTAAGAATTATCACTATCTGATTTTAATCCTGTGTATTCAATGAACAATCAATTGTATACATTCTCATCCTTCTCTTGTTTACAAGCCTGAATTTTGGCCCAATTTATTCCCTTTGGGAATATCCTTGGGATTGCTTTAATCAACCTATCATAAACCCTCTTAGCCTCTATCAAAAGACCTCTAGCAGTTGTTCTAGAGGAAGGGATTAGAGAAGTCCTGTCCTCACATCATCTAGCCTCAATCATCTGAAGTTGGGCTTCCCCAGGCCCTAACAACATATGAATGAATTGGTAAAGGTCAGGTATGCCAGGCTGGTAGGTGAGGTGAAGACTTCGAATTTCTCAGTAAATTTGCCCAGATCTTCCTGGGGCTTGGGGAAATCCTTAACTCTGATTCTCAGCTCTGCCATTGTCCGTGGTGTGAAAGTCAGTTGTAGATTGTCCTCGTCTTGTTTGGGTGGCTTAACTTTAAAGGGCATCTCAACATGAGGCTTGTCTTTGGTCTCTTTAAATCCGAAGTCCTCAGTATAATTAGGAGATTCAGTTAAAGCATTTTTAGAAGAAGGTAAAGGTGGATAAAGAAGTAGGTAAATGTAGTGCTGAAGAAGCAGAAGGAGGAGGGTGACAGCAGGAATGGGTGCAGGGGAACAGAAGAAGGGTTGCCTGAAGGGATAGACTGACACTGTAATTTTTTTATTGGTTTAGCTTGTCTAGACATCATATCTTATAGGGAAACAAACGTGTTTTCATGTTGTCTTTTAAATGCTTTTTGGTACCAATTAAAATAAACTCCCTGTTCCTTTTGCCTAACTCTAAAACCTTTGGATTCCAATTGGCTGTACATGAAAATCAATTTTTTTGTTTTCTTTTTTTTTGTTGTTCAAAACTGCACCATAAAGGCCAGGAATTCCTAAGATCTTGGGTGAGGGCATGCCAGCACGGCAGGTACAAAACAGAACTGAGGCCATAATGTTTTGCCATGAAAGCAGCGGGAGTTACCATGCAGATGGGGGGAGGCGCTCTTTGGAGTTAACATTCCCCATCCTCAACCCAAGAATACATCCACTGCTGTCCCTTTGGTTAGCAGCCGTAGCACTTAACCACTACGTCACCAGGGTTTCCACAAAGACAAATGTGTTGCCTGTAGAAAGAGGAAAGAAAAAAGACCAGACCTGCTTGCCTTCTCACAAACATTCGCTAGATGGCAACCTAAAGTAACAATTCATTTTACCAATTCAAAGCACACAATTAACAGAGCTGTAACATTATGTTCAAAATATGAACAGAAATAAGACAGGATCTGAATAAGTCCTCAGAGAACCTCGACACAGAGTAGAAGTTCAGCCTGAGAAGTGCTCAGCTCCAAACCATGGACTCCAAGTCCTCAGGGAAAAGAAAAACACAAATGGCTTATTCTGGTGTCTGCTTCAATCTACGATGTGTTGGAGGTCCACTGAATAGGGCAGCCATTTTCAGGCCTACGTTGGGAGCTAAGATGTCAATGCCAGAAAAACCACTTACACCTTAAAATAAAAATTCAGAGGATTTAATCAGCAAGAGAAGTTCACTCAAATGAAGGAAGATTACTAGCTCAAACGTGTGAGAACTGGTGAGTCCAGCAAGAATGTCCTGAGAAAGGATGGATAGAGGGCAAGAAACAAAGAGATTACAACAGACTCATTGGTTGGTTAGTCTTTGATTGAGGTCACAAAAGGGAGGGCTAAGCAAAACGGGGGAAGGGGCTTTCACTGGATACAGTGTCTAAGGGTACAAAATTGCAGGCATACTTGCTTTTTGGCTGATCACAGGATAGTTGCAAAACAATCATAGCACATGCTTTTCTGGGAACTTGTTAAAACTGCTTTCTGAGACATGTCTTTTGCTGGGGTTCCACTGTAAAGAAGATTTTTCGATTATGCCGTGTTTCAAGGCCTTCTGGGAAGCAGGCCATGACATCCTGCATTTGCTTGACCACAGAAGAAAGATTAACTGGAAGACAAGCTGTCATCATCCTGCCCCAAAACGTTTTGAGATAAGCACCTGCCTCTGGATTCCCTGGCACCATCGTCTTAGCGCAACCACAGAGTAAAAAAAAAAAAAAAATTCTCAGGCTGAAGCCTAGATGAGTGTTGTTGTTAGGTGCCATCGAGTAAGTTCTGACTCGTAGCGAGCCTGTGTTCTACAGAAGGAAACACTGCCCAGTCCTGTGCCATCCTCACAATTGTTTTTATGCCTGAGCCCATTGTTGCAGCCACTGTGTCAGCCCATCTCATTGAGGGTCTTCCTCTTTTTTGCTGACCCTCTACTTTCCCAAGCATGATGTCCTTCACCAGGGACTGGTCCCTTCTGATAACATGTCCAAAGTATGTAAGTGTGAAAGTCTTGCCATCTTTCCCTCTAAGGAGCATTCTGGCTGTACTTCTTCCAAGTCAGATTTGTTCTGCAGGGGGTCCATGGTATATTCAATATTCTTCACCAACACTATAATTCAAGGGCATCAATTCCTCTTCAGTCTTCTGTATTCATTGTCCAGCTTTCACATGCATATGAAGTGAATGAAAATATCATGGCTTGGGTCAGTCATACCTTAGTCCTCAAAGTGATACCGGAATCGACTCGATGGCAATGGGTTTATATATATATATATATCAAGGAAATGACTCACGAGGTTGTAGAGGCTGTAAAGTCTGAAGTTCATGGGTCAGCATCAGGCTAGAGGCTTGTCATGACTCCCGTAGCTGCAGGGGATAACAAAACCAAGATCAGCAGGGGTAAGCTGCTAGCTCAAGTCCCAAGAACCAGAGGTCAGATGTTAGAGAGCCAGATGCAGGATCCAGAGCGAGAGCCTTGCTGGGAAATCCACTATTATGCTAAAGGCAGGCCATACCTCCAAGGAAACTCCCTTTCAATTGATTTGGCTGCTCATAGCAGATCACATAATGGAGTTGATTACATCAATACAACTGCCAAATCGTATCATTATATAACTGCCAAACTACATCATAACTGCCAAACCACTGAGAAGCATGGCCAAGTTGACACAACCTTAACCATCACAATCCACCCCTTGTCAACTTGGCAACAGTATTAGACGATACCAAAAAACCAAAACCTGTTGCTGTCAAGTCAGTTCTGACTCATAATGACCCTATAGGACAGAGTAGAACTGCCCCATAGGGTTTCCAAGGACTGCCTGGTGGATTCAAACTGCAGGCCTTTTGCTTAGCAGCTGTAGCTCTTAACCACTATGCCACCAGGGTTACCACTACATAATCTCTAAATAAAGACAATTATAAAGTCATTTTCATGAAACATGATACAAATAAAATGCATACAACCAAAAACACACTAACTCTGTTTACATCTTATATTTTATAAGTGAAGAAAACAAAAATATTTAATGCACACATAGGAAGAAATAATTAATTACATCCCTCATTTCTGCAACTGGTCATGTGGTTGTAGCTGGTATTTAGAACTACCTACTTCCACCACCCATTCCGTATTCCCTTTGCCCTCAGCAAGCACCTCAGCTGGTCATGGTTCTTTGCCTGGTGGGGTGACCCAAACCTTCATTCCTGGAGGGTCTGGGCCATTGGCAGTCATGTAGGAATTGAGTTGCTGTAGTTTTCCATTGACTTTAATCACAGGGCATGATAGTACTAAGACACTCTAAGGGACCTCCTGCATTCCAGACATATTCTTCTTTACGTCCATTGTGTAATGTCAATCCTATTTCATCTTGGTAGTCAGGATCAATCACACCAGCCAATAAGGTAACTCCCTTCTTTGCCTGTCGATCCACAGGCATGAGGAGCACAAAGTGGCCAGGCGGCATTCTTATTCCAGTTCAATGGAATCACTGATGTGTCTCCAGGTGGGAGCATTCTTTGCTTTGAGCTAAGACCTCTAGATCCACAAAGCATAGGGTTGCAGGGACAGGAAGCAAAAATCATGCAAGTGGGTCACTTGGGTTAATAGTGAGTGGTGCCATTCCTGTTGCATCCCTTGATTCCTAGAGCCATGAATCCTGGCTATCGGGGATACAGCACCATATATTGGATGCTGGTTTAGACAATATACAACCTCCTGGAGAACATTGCTCCAATTTTGCAAGGTATTGCCACCTAGATGGTGCCATACTTGTATCTTTAGAAGGCTATTCTGTTAATCTATCAAACTAGCTGCTTCAGATTGATGGGGAACATGGAAAGACTAGTGAACTCTGTGAGCATGGGCCCATTGCTGCACTTCATTTGCTGTGAAGTGAGTTCCTGGATCTGAGGTGATGCTGTGTGTGATACCATGATGGTGGATAAGGCATTCTGTAAGTCCATGGATGGTAGTTTTTGCAGAAGCACAGCATGCAGGGAAGGCAAATCCATATCCAGAGTAAGTGTCTATTCCAGTAAGAAAACTCTGCCCTTTCCATGATGGAAGTGGTCCAATGTAATCAACCTGCCACCAGGTTGCTGGCTGATCACCTTGAAGAATGGTGCCATATCAGGGACTCAGTGTTGGTCTCTGTTACTGACAGATTGGGCACTCGGCAGTGGCTATAGCCAAGTCGGCCTTGGCAAGTGGAAGTTCACATTGCTTAGCCCATGCATAATCCATCCCTGTCACCAAGACCACTTTGTTCATGAGCCCATTGGGCAATAACAGGAGTGACTTGTTGTCGTGGATTGACTTATGTCCCCCCAAAAATGTGTGAATTAACTTGGTTAGGCCATGATTCCCATTCTTGTGTGGTTGTCTTCCATTTTGTGTTTGTAATTTTATGTTGAGAGGATTAGGGTGGGATTGTAACACCACCCTTACTCAGATTACCTCCCTCATCCAAGGTAAAGGGAGTTTCCCTGGGTGTGGCCTGTACCACATTTTATCTTTCAAGAGATAAAAGGAAAGGGAAGCAAGCAGAGAGTTGGGGACCTCATACCACCAAGAAAGCAGCACCAGGAGCAGAGTGCGTACTTTGGACCCAGGGTCCCTGTGCTTGAGCAGCTTCTCCACCAGAGGAAGATTGAGGACAAAGACCTTCCTCCAGAGCCGATAAAGAAAGCCTTCTCCTGGGTCCGATGCCCTGAATTTGGACTTTCAGCCTACTTTACTGTGAGAAAATAAATTTATCTTTGTTAAAGCCATTTATTTGTGGTATTCCTGTTATAGCAGCACTAGATGACTAAGACACTGGTTTCCACAGCACAAACCATCCTATCCACGTGATTGTTAAAATCTTCCTCTTCCAAGGTCACCCTTTGGTGAACATTCACATGAGACACAAATATCTTCACTTCTTTCGCCCACTCAGAGGTGTGTCCACATACCTCTTCCCCATATCTCCTTGTTACTGACTTTTCAATCATGTTTCTTCCAAGTCCCTGACCATCCAGCCAAACTATTGGCTGCAGTCCATGAATCAGTACACAATCGCACATCTGGCCATTTCTCCTTCCAAGCAAAGTGAACAACCAGGTGTACTGCCTGAAGTTCTGCCCATTGGGAGGATTTTCTTTCACCACTGTCCTTCAGGGAGGTCCCAGAAATGGACTGTAATGCTGCTGCTGTCTACTTTTGAGTGGTGCCAGTATATCACACGGAACCATCTGTAAACCAGGCTCGGGTTTTCTCTTCCTCAGTCAACTGATCATAAGAAATTCACCAAGTGGCCATAGGCACAGACTGGGAGACGGAAGGTAATCTGACAAGAATGGAGATCATGGGCATTTGGGCCACTTCCTCATGCTCCGGCCCAATTTTATATATACCACTTCCATTTAATGAAGGAGTGCTGCTGTGCACATCCAATTTTATGGCTCTGTGGGAAGCTCTGGTGACTTGGTGTCCCTTGGCATTCAAAGTCTACTAAGGCCCAATAAAAAGCCAAAAGCTGTTTCTCAAAAGGAAAGTAGTTATCTGCAGAGGATGGCAGGGCTTTGGTCCAAAATCCTAATGGCTACACTGTGATTCACCAATAGAGGCTTGCCAAAGACTCTAAACAGCATCCCTGCTGCCACTGACACTTCAGGCACCATTGGATCGGCTGGATCATATGGCCCAAGTGGCAAAGTCACTTAAATGGCAGCCTGAACCTGTTGCCGATGCTTCTCTTGTTCTGGGCCCCACTCAAAACTAGCAGCTTTTCGAGTCACTTGATAAATAGGCTGGATTAGCACATGCAAATGAGGGATGTGTTGCCTCCAAAATTTAAAGAGGCCCACCAGGCATTCTGCCTCCATTTTAGTTGTAGGAAGGGCCAGATCCAATAACTTATCCTTTATTTTAGAAGGAATATCTCGACATGCCCAATGACACTGGACCCCTAGAAATTTCACTGGAAGATGCTTGAATTTTTTTCAGATTAATATCCCATCTTCCAGCATACAGATGTTTTACCAGTAAGTCCAGAGTTATTGACACTTCTTCCTTGTTATGTCCAGTTAGCATAATCTCATCAACATAATGGACCAGTGTGATATCTTATGCCAGGGAAAGGTGATCAAGGTCCCTGCGGACTAAATCATGACATAGGGCTGGAGAGTTGATATGCTTCTGTGGTAGGACACTAAAGGTGCTTCTGGTGGTCCTTCTAAACAGGGATGGAGAAAAAGGCATTGGCCAGATCAATGGCTGCATGCCAGGTACCAAGAGATATATTATTTTGCTCAAACAATGAAACCGTATCTAGAACAGTAGCTGCAATGTAAGTCACAACCTGGTTAAATTTCCAGTAACCCACTGCCATTCTCCAAGATCCACCTAATGGCAATGTGGTAGGAAAAACCACCCCTGCATCCTTCAAGTCCTTGCTAGTGGCAAAATCTCTGCAATTCCTCCAAGAATGAAGTATTGCTTTTTGTTTACTATTTTCCTAGGTGGTAGTGGTGGTATTAGGTGCGGTCGAATCAATTCTGGCTCACTGACCGTATATGCAACAGAACAAAACAGTGCCCAGTCCTGTGCCATCCTCACAATCATTCTTATGTTTGAGCCCATTGTTGCAGCCGCTATATCAACCCATCTTGTTGAGGGCCTTCCTCTTTTTTGCTGACCCTCTACTTTATCAAGCATGATGTCCTTCTCTAGGGTCTGCTCCCTCTTGATAACATGTCCAAAGTATATGAGACAAAGTCTCTCCGTCCTTGCTTCTAATGAACATTCTGGCATGTTTTTTCCAAGACAGATTTGTTTGTTCTTCTGGCAGTCCTTGGTATATTCAATATCCTTCACCAACACCGTAATTCAGAGGCGTCAATTCTTCAGTCTTCCTTATTCATTGTCCAGCTTTCACATGTATATGAGGCAAATGAAAACACCATGGCTGGGGTCAGGCTCACCTTAGTCCTTAAGTGACATCTTTGCTTTTTAGCACTTTAAAGAGATCTCTTGCAGCAGATTTGCCCAACGCAATGCAATGCACTTTCTTGACTGCTGCTTTCATGGGTGTTGATTGTGAATTCAAGTAGAGTGAAATCCTTGACACCTTTGATCATGTCCCCATTTATCATGATGTTGTTCATTGGTCCAGTTGTGAGGATTTTTGTTTCCTTTATGTGGAGGTGTAATCCATACTGGAGACTGATCTTTTTGGTCTTCATCAGTAAGTGCTTCAAGTCCTCTTCACTTTCAGCAAACAAGGTTCTGTCATCTGCATATTGCAAGTTCTTAATGAGTCTCCTTCCTCCAATCCTGATGCCACGTTCCTCTTCATAAAGTCCAGTTTCTCAGATTATTTACTCAGTATACATACTGAGTAAGTATGGTGAAAGGATACAACCCCGACACACACCTTTCCTGACTTTAAACCACATAGTATCCTCTTGTTCTGCTTCTTGGTCTAAGTACAGGTTCCTCCTGGGCACAATTAAGAGTTCTAGAATTCCCATTCTTCACAATGTTATCCATAAATTTTTATGATTCACACAGTCAAATGCATTTGCATAGTCAATAAAACACAAGTAAACATTTTTTCTCTATTTTCAGCCATGATCCATGTGACAGCAGCATGTCCTCTTCTGAATCCGTCTTGAATTTCTGGCAGTTCCCTGCCGATATACAGCTGCAGCCACTTTTGAATGATCTTAATGATATCATTTGATAATTTCTGCATTTGGTTGGATCACCTTTCTTGGGAATAGGTATCTCTTCCAGTCAGTTGGCCAGGTAGCTGTATTCCAAATTTCTTGGCACAGACAAGTGAGTGCTTCCAGTGCTGCATCTGTTGGTTGAAACATTTCAATTGATATTCTGTCAATTCCTGGAGCCTGTTTTTTGCCAATTCCTTCAGTGCAGCTTGGACTTCTTCCTTTAGCATCATCGGCTAAGCCAGTGGCTTAGGCAAGTTATTTAAGCTAAGACTTGGTTTCCCCATCTGCACACCAGGGATGTGGATAGTACCTAGAAGTGTGGCAAGGCTTAAATTAAGTAATAACTGTGCTGATCTCAGAATAGGGTCTCCACAGAGCAAGCACCGTCACCCTCTGTCAGTTTGTCATACTGTGGTGGCTTGCACTTTGCTGTTATGCTGAAAGCTATGCCACCAGTATTTCAAATCCCAGCAGGGTCACCCATGGTGGACAAGTTTCAGCAGAGCTTCCAGACCAAGACAGACTGAGAAGAAAGGTCTGGCGGTCTACTTCTGAAAATTAGCCAACAAAAACCCTTTGGATCACAACAGAACGTTGTTTGACTCACTGGCTTTGGACATGTCATCCAGCCTCTCCATGTCTTTTGTCATTCATTCTAGAAAGACGAGACATGCACTCTCCCACCATCAATTCTTGGTTGAAGTCTGCAGCTTTGGAGGATGAGGCTTTGACATTTCTGCTTCCAGGAGGGCAGGGGACAAGGGCTGCCCCGTTGAGACGTTTCCCTAGCTGGACCATGCTCTTGTTCAGGCACATGCACCCAGGTCTGCCCCGACCTCAGCCCTGGGGAGGAGGTTGGAGGAACTGCTGAAAACTGAGAAAGGCTTTGCATTTGCTCGAGTGTGGGGTCACACCCTGGAGCACTAGGGTGCAGAGAAGGGACCACCTGAACCCAACTTGTTACTAACTGACCCCGTCAGCACAAAGCAATCACCCCGAATTCTGTGTGGAGCAACTAAGCAGAAAGAATTTCTCTGTTCTGGGCCAGGAGCATGGGTTAGCTACAAAATGCACCCACCAGCATCCGCTTAGGAGGAGCCTTAGGCCAGGGTTACAAGCTCTGCTGCTGCGTGGCTGAAGTGTAGCCAGGAGTACAGCCCTTTCCAGCTCAGCGAGCTGGGCAAGCTCATTAGCGCACAGGTTCAGAAGCCTCTTACATCACTCTGCTTCTAAGTAATCAAGCCACATCTTCTGTGGATGCAAAGACCCCGTCTGTACCTGTCAATCAGCCTCTCTCTCCTCCATCCTCACCACAGTCTTCTGGGAGACTGTTTGACTATTTGTGCTCAAAGCCTTCACTGTATGCCTCATTTCTGGTGTGCGCAGTTCTGCCTCCAGGACACGGACCTGGTGAAATCGTTATTCATGAGCACCAAGGTCCCCAGAACATGGTGTACACACACCCAGCATGGTATGACAGGCTACACAGTCATTTAAAACCATGTTAAAAATATTTAATACCATGGAAAGATGTTTGAGATATATTTACACTTATAAATAGTTGGGGTTTTTTCATTTAAAAATACATGTCCACACATGGACACCAAAAAGTAAAAATGCCTGTCTCTGCGTAGTGGGGTTATGGGTCTGTAAACATTTCCTCTTTTAGATTACCATGATCATCATCTAGGCTGAAATTCCACCTTCCTTCTCTACTACCTGAAGGCAGTAGTGGTTCAGTGGTAGAATTCTCACCTTCCATGTGGGAGACCCTGGTTGGATTCCCAGCAACGCACCTCATGTGCAGCCACCACCTGTCTGTCAGCGGAGGCTTGCACGTTGCTGTGATGCTGAACTGGTTTCAGGGGAGCTTCCAGACTAAACTGACTAGAGAAGAAAAGGCCTGGTAGTCTTTGGAAGCTCCTGGGGACTCCAGTGTGCAGTCAGTTGGGCCAAAGGGCCTCCCTTGAGGTGGGCTGTGAGCTGGACTTCACCCTGCTCTGGAGACCTGCCCTGAGCCCCCTTGCCAGGACAGACAGTGCAGTGAGTGACCAGACAGATGACCTGAATTGTGTGTTCAGCTTGCAACGCCCGGGAACTGATACCCATGCTTGGCTAATGCTCTGCAGTTGCCTCTTGAGATGCTGAATAATTTTTAAAAAATGCGAGCCCCTGTATTTTCACTTTGCACTGAGTCCTGTCTCTGTGCCCCCATTATGGATTAAACCAAGTCCCCCCAAAAGATGTGTTGAAGTCCTAACCCTGGTACCTGTGAGCATGACCTTGTTTGGAAATAGGGTCTTTGCAGATGTTATCAGTTAGGTTAACGTGTGGTCATAGCACAGTAGGTGGGTCTTAGTCCCATGTGACTAGCCCCTATAAAAGAGGAAAAGACACACAGAGACCAGGAGGGAGAAAAGATGCCACCTGATGCTGCAGCGCAAGACAAGGAATGCCTGAGGCCACCAGGTGGGATCAGAGGCAGAAACAGATTCTCCCTCAGAGCCTCAAAAGGAACCAACACAGCTGATGGCCAATACCCGACTTCTAGCTCCAGAACTATGAGCCCATAAAGTTCTGTTCTTGCTAGCCCCCAGTTTATGATATTTGTTGTGGCAGGCTCAGGACTCCAGCACAAGGATCTACAGGAATAGCAGCTGCTGATGGGGCTGCAGACTCGCTATGTATTGGGTGCTGAGAACAGCCGCGGAGGCGCAGGAGGCCCCAGGAAGCATGCATGGTTCCGCATGGCCCCTCCCATGCAGGCATGCCCACACAAGGTCTCTGGCACGATGACACAGAGGACCGACCCCCTGAAAGAACACTCTGCAGAGAGGCCATGCCTGGCTTGCAGGTTGTTCTTGGCTGACCAGCGGCAGCCAGGCAAGTTGCTGCCCTGTGCCCTGGTAGACCCAGCCACTCCAGATAGGACAAGCCTCCTCACTCATCTGCTAAAGACACCACTGCCTTCCTGGCCACCTTCAGAACACTGTCTGTGCTCCCCCACCCCGTGTCCTCCCAAAACAGAGATTTCACTTTCTCGTTCCCTGGGCACTGGCCGGGCCATGGAGCTGCAGTGGAATGTTCCTGAGCCCACGCACTATGGGCCTGAGCCTGAGCAGCTGGGCTATGGCCCCAGGCTGTGGGGCAGGGCCAACCCAGGGGACAGCAAGTTGGAGAGGGCTGGGCCGCAGGGACAGAATTCAGGGCAGCAGGCTCAGACCAGGTCCCAGGGCTGTGACTCCCTCCTGGGGCCACCAAAACAAGTGACTCACCCGAACATGCTTTCAAGATCATGGGGAGGGGATACTTCTAGAAGCAGGATGGAGAGCCTGTCTGAGGCTGACCCCTCTCAGCACGTGGCATGGTGGTCCTCAGGGGTCTTCACTGCAGCTCCCTGCAGCCTCCAGGATCTCTCTGGGATGCCCAAGACAGGTGGCCAGAGGGAGTACCCCCAGTGGGATGGGGTCTGGGTTCCTGTCTTGCTCACCACGTGGGTGGCTGCTTGTCCTTTCTGGGCAGCTGAGGGAGCAGTGGGGCCTTGGCCACACCTGACGCGGGAGTCCCCAGAGGCCAGTGGAGGCATAGAGGGAGGCAGGGCCTCCAGGGCCAGGCCACTCCTTAGTGGTCCCACAGAGTTGGAGACTCCAGAAGTCAACTGCCCAGGCTGTGGGGTCCTGGCCCTGCTTCATGGTGGGCTGAGCCAGGTCCCAGCACTAATGGGGACATCGGATCTGGTCGGTAGATAAAGGAGACCCCTGAAGCTTTTGGAGGTATCTTGGGATAATTACCCTGAAACATCTGGGGGTGTCTCAGCCATGTTAGTTCCTTCAGAGGCTATGCCTGGCTTGCAGGTTGGTCTTTACTGACCCATGACCATTACGTGTGGGGGTGCCTCAGGGTAACAGGACCGTTACCCTGCTCCTGCTCACAATTGAAGGTTTATGCAGTGTGCGGGTCAGGCAATCAATGGAAGACACACAGTCAGCTCACTTGTCAGTGACAGTGGCCCCGCCTCATTTCAGAGCCCTTGGCCTATGGCACTGCTCCTCGCTGTGACCAAAGGGTGGCCACTCTTGGGGGTGGGGAGGGAGACCCTTCCCATGCTCCTGAAATGGTGCCTCGAGGGTTGGGGAAGAAACAGGACCTTAAATGGGGGCAGGTCAGACAGACCAGCACATTAGGGCCTTTTGTTCCCAGCCGGCAGATGAGGAGACTGAGGTTCATAGAGGAACACAGGCAGCTACGGAGAGGCCAGCTAGTCCTGGACTCCAGCTCCATTAGGGCCCAGCCTGCCAGCTGGACTCCTTGGGGACTATCAGCCTGACACCAGCTGTCGGCTGCTTCCCACCCACCCTGCCCAGCTGGTACCTCTGCGGGAAGCAGAACAGGGTGGGCCTGGGGCCCTTGGGGTGGGCCAGAGCTTCCTGGTACCTGGCAACAGGGCTCAGAGACCCTGGGGCTGGACAAGCAGGGTTAGGCAGGACAGTCCAGTATCCAGAGGCCTGCTCCTCACCACCAGGCCCCTTGCCTGGCGCCAGACCCGGGGCTGAGCTGGGGCCTTTGGGAAGCTCTCTTCCCAGCAGGGTGACATGTGGCCCAGCCTGAGGCCAGCTCTCCACTGTCCCATGGTCTAGGGTGGAGTGGTGGGGGATGGTCATGCTGTAGGCTCCATTAAAGCCATCCCATGCTTGCTTCTGGAGTCACTGGAGTCCAGTGGGGTATCTGTGAGGCTGGGAAACTTCCCACAGCCAGGCCTTCCCCATCCCCAGTCTCCCTTCCTCTTTCCTCTGGCCTGCTTGGCTCACACGTGGATGCAAACCACACCTGGCTGTGGCCCATACCTGGATGCGGACCACACCTAGGCGTACACCACACCTGGGCACAACCCTATGTCTCCCTGTCTCAGTTGCCTCCACCCCAGCCTTGCTGTTAGAGCCCCTGTGAATGCTCTAGACACCCCAGGGGCCAAGAGCCCAGTAGACAGTCTTCTTCTCTGGGGTGAGGTGTCAGGTGAGGACTCACTCAGCTTATCCCTGGGTCTGCCTCCTCATGGTGCACAAGGGGAAACCGAGGCCCAGAGCACAGAGGACACCAACCTCTGGACACTTGGCTGTGAGCAACCCTGAGAAACACCCTGGCTGGGCCCCCAAGATGCCTTCAGATGGCTGAGAGCTGGGCCTGGGGCAGCCTTAACACTGAGCATTATCAGTGGACATCAGTACAGCCCCATGAGAATGTACATTATCCAGTGCATGCCCCGTTGTGTGTCAGCTTTGCTGGGCCATGATTCTCAGTGATTTGGCAGTTATGTAATGATGTAATCCACTCCATGATGAGATCTACTGTGAACAGGAAATCTGTTGAAAGGGACTTAGTTCCCTTGGGGGTGTAGCCTGCTTCCATATAAATGGATGTTCCAGCAAGTCTTTCACTCTGGATCCTAGATCCGGCCCATCATCATGTGACCTCTGGTTCTTGGGACATTAGCTAGCAGCTAATCTGCCGATCTTGGATTCATCAACCTCTCCATCCTGTGAGCCAGCAGCCACTGTCTGACGTGCTGATCTTGGTCTTGTCAGTCCATGTAGATACCTAAGCCAGGAGAAGCCTCCAGCCTGATGCCTGACCTACGAACTTGGGACTTCCCAGTCTGTACAACCACTTGAGCCATTTCCTTGAGATAAATCTCTCTCTCTCTTTCTCTCTCTGTATATAAACGCTTTGCTCTTGAGTCGATTCCAACTTACAGCAACCCTATAGGACAGAGTAGAACTGCTCCATAGGGTTTCCAAGGAGTGGCTAGTGGATTTGAACTGCTGATTTTTTGGTTAGCAGCTGAACACTTGACCACTGTACCACCAGGGCTCCAGATAGATAGATGGATGGATGATAGATAGATAGATAGATAGATAGATAGATAGATAGATAGATAGATAGATAGATAGATAGATAGATAGATAGATAGATAGATAGATAGATAGATAGATAGATAGATAGATAGAGAGAGAGAGAGAGAGAGATGATAGACAGACAGATGCACAGACGGACATAGCTATATAGATATATTCTTACATGTAAAATATATATATATACTTCACTGGTTTTGCTTCTCTGGAGAACCCAGCGTAAGACATTTGGTACCGAGAGTGGTTCTAGAGAAATAAAATTGTAAGGATGAGTTTTCTAAATTGGTTCTCAAGTCTGGTTAGTCTTGAAGACTCTGATTCCATTAGTAAACAGGGCAATGCTAATCCATGGCTTGAGGTGGCAATAGAAATATGCAAAAAATCACTACCAATAGATCAAATATCGAGAGGCAAGGCTCTGGGTGAGCTAATGCTTGATGCTTTTCTACAGTTTTGTCAGAATGAGAAGTATAAGGAAGTTGGATGGTTGGTCCTACTTTCACTAGGCAAAGTGGTGAAAAAAAGAGATGTACTCAGGACTTCAGAGTAAAAGCTCAAGCACCGCATAAATGACCTGAAAGTTGCCACCTATACCCCCTGAAAGAAAGGCTTATTTCTTGTAGTAACAGAGCTGATATTACCAAAAACCAAATCCACACTCTTATTGTAAGAGTGGCTGAGTTACAATGCCAGTTGAATCCCCAAACTCAAATGGTGTCTGAAGTAAAAGTGAGGGCATTGATTGGGAAGAAATGGGATCCTGAAATTGGGATGGGGACATATGGACAGATAATCGGGAAGCTGGGAAAACTGAGCCCCTAAATTCCACTGAATTGTGCCTGCAAACAAAACCCTTAGCCCTTCCCCCCCCCATCTGATGAAATTAACCCAACCATGTCTAAAGAGCTTTTGTCTGAGTCATCCCCTAGGGAGGCATCTGAGTCATCGCTTGGGGCATCGCCTGAGGCAGATGCCATATAAGACATTGCTGACTATACTAAAAAAAAAAAAAAACCACCACCCATTTTTTCTTCTAGACCTATAACTAGACTTAAGTCTCAGTGATCCCCAAAAGGGGAAGTACAAAGTGTGACCCAGAGGAGGTACACTATATGCCAAAAGAGCTGCTTCACTTTTCTAATATGGACAAACAGAAACCTAGGGAATATGTGTAGAATGACTATTAAGGGTATGGGATAATGGTGCAAGGAACTACAGTTGAATTGGTCTGAGTTTATTGATATGGGTCCACTGAGCACAGATTCTTCATTCAATGTTTTAGCTCAAGAGGTTAAGAAAGGATCTAATAGTTTATTTGGTTGGGATGTTGCAGCATGCAACACGGTGCCCTACACTACATCAAGCTGAAGTGCCAGACCTGCCTTGGTATACTGTAGAAAAGGTATCCAAAGGCTTAGGGAAATTCACATACTGGAGTGGATTTATCAGGTGAGACACACAGACCCACACATGGACTGCCCAGGGGGCACACCTTTTACCACAACAATGAGGAACAAATTTGTGAAGGGAACCCAGCATCCTTGAAGGCTGCTGTGATTGCTATTTTATGTAAGTCAGATTTGACAGTGGGAGCTACCCTAACTGAATTATGACACCTAACTAGAACGGGGCTGACTGGACCCTGTGGTGGCAGGGGCCAAGTCTCGGCCCTCAGTCGATAGAGACAAGATAGGGATGGTTCCCGTAATGGACAGATGAGCCAATGCAGTAATCAGAGTAGTCTGACTAGTATGGACTTATAGTATTGGCTACTTAGCATGGTGTCCCTAGGGGTGAAACAATGGGAAATCTACTAAATATTTCCTTGATCAGCACAAGCAGAAGAATTCTAGGTCAAATGAATGGCACTCTAATTTAAACTGCCAGAATAGAGAGTCAAAGCCCCTCAAATCCTAGACTTGAGCCAGTTTGTTGTTAGTTGTTGTTAGGTGCAGTCAAGTTGGTTCCAACTCACAGTGACCCTGTGCACTACACTGCCTGGTCCTGTGCCATCCTCACAATCATTGTTATGCTTGAGTCCATTGTTGTAGACACTGTGTCAATTCATCTAGTCGAGGAGCTTCCCATTTTTTGCTGAACCTCTACTTTATCAAGCGTGATGTCCTTCTCCAGGGAGTGCCTCCTGATAACATGTCCAAAGTATGTGCAGTGTAGTCTTGCTATATTTGCTTCTAAGGAGCGCTCTGCTTGTAGTTCTTTCAAGACAGATTTGTTCTTCTGGCAGCCTGTGGTATATTCAATATTCTTCACCAACACAGCAATTCAAAGGTGTCAGTTCTTCTTTGGTCTTCCTTATTCATCGTCTAGCTTTTGCATGCATATGGGGCAGTTGAAGACACCATGGCTTGGGTCAGGTGTACCTTAGCCCTCAAGGTGACATCTTTGCTTTTCAACACTTTAAAGAGGTCTTTTGTAGCAGATTTGCCCAATGCAACGTGTCATTTTATTTCTTGACTACTGCTTCCATGGATGTTGATTGTGGATCCAAGTAAAATGAAATCCTTGACTTCAACCTTTTCTCCATTTATCATGATGTTGCTTATTGGTCCAGTTGTGATGATTTTTGTTTTCTTTATGTTGAGGTGTAATCCATACTGAAGGCTGTGGTCTTTGATCTTCATCAGTAAATGCTTCAAGTCCTCTTCACTTTCAGCAAGCAAGGTTGTGTCATCTGCATAACACAGGTTGTTAATGAGTCTTCCTCCAATCCTGATGCCACGTTCCTCTTCATACCTCCAGCTTCTCGGATTATTTGTTCAGCATACAGATTGAGTAGGTATGGTGAAAAGATGCTACCTTGACGCACACTTTTCCTGACTTTAACCCATGCAGTACCCCTTTTTCTGTTCAAACAGCTGCCTCTTAATCTGTGTACGGGTTCCTTATGAGCACAATTAAGTGTTCTGGAATTCCCATCCTTCACAATGTTATCCATAATTTGTTATGATCCACGCAGTTGAATGCCTTTGCATAGTCAATAAGACACAGGTAAACATCTTTCTGGTATTCTCTGCTTTCAGCCAGGAGCCATCTGACATCAGCAGTGACATCTCTGCTTCCATGTCCTTTTCTGATCCTGGCTTGAATTTCTGGTAGTTCTCTGTCAATGCACTGCTGTAGCCGCTTTTTAATGATCTTCAGCAAAATTTTACTTGCATATGATATCAATGATATTGTTAGATAATTTCCTCATTCAGCTGGATCATCTTTCTTTGGAATAGGCATAAATATAGACCTCTTACAGTCAGTGGAAACCCTGGTGGTGTAGTGGTTAAGAGCTGTGGCTGCTAACCAAAAGGTCAGCAGTTCAAATCCACCAGGTGCTCCTTGGAAACTGTATGAGGCAGTTCTACTGTGTCCTGTAGGGTCGCTCTGAGTCAGAGTGGACTCGATGGGAACAAGTTTTTTTGGTTTTCAGTTGGTTGGCCAGGTAGCTGTCTTCCAAATTTCTTGGCATAGGTGAGTGAGCACTTACAGAGCTGCATCTGTTTGTTGAAATATTTCAATGGATATTCTGTCAATTAGTACCAGTTCTTTTCGGTATAGTGACTCTGTGTATTCCTTCCATCTTATTTTGATGCTTCCTGTGTCGTTTACAGACCTTACAGTCCCTTCAATGAAGGAGAGGCTGGGGCCCCTTGACAAAGGACCCCAGAACACTGCCAAAAATTTATACTGAAAATCTTTCTCCCAGTCTTCCCCAAAGGTATTTACGGCCTTTTATGAGAGTGACTGCTCACTGGGGAAAGGAAATAATCAGACTTTTCAGGGATTACTGGATACTAGCTCTGAACTGACACTAATTCCAGGAGACCCAAAATGTCACTGTGGCCCACAATCAGAGTGGGGGTGTATGGAGATCAGGTTATTAATGGAGTCTTAACTCAGGTTATCTTAAGGTGGGTCCAGTGAGTTCCCAAACATCCTGTAGTGATTTCCCCAGTTCCAGAATGCATAATTGGAATTCATGTACACGGCAACTGGCAGAACCCCCATATTGGATCCCTGAAGGAGTAAGGGCTATTATTGTAGGAAAAGCCAAGTGAAGGCCATTAAACTGCCCCTACCTAGGAAAATCCACCACGTGTCTGTCAGTTTGTCATACTGTGGTGGCTTGCATATTGCTGTGATACTGGAAACTTTGCCACTGGTATTTCAAATACCAGCAGGGTCACCCTTGGTGGACAGGTTTCAGCTGAGCTTCTAGACTAAGACATACAAGGAAGAAGGACCGGGGAAAAAATTGGCTAGTGAAAACCTTATGAATAGCAGTGGAATGTTGTCTGATAAAGTGCCAAAAGATGAGCCCCTCAGGTTGGAAGGCACTCAGAATATGACTGGGGAAGAGTTGCCTCCTCAAAGTACCATGGACCTTAATGACATGGATGGAGTCAAGCTTTTGGTACCTCCATTTGCTGATGTGGCATGACTCAAAATGAGAAGAAACAGCTGCAAACATCCATTAATAGTCAGAATGTAGAACATACAAAGTATGAATCTAAAAAAATTGGAAGCCGACAAAAAATGAAATGGAATGCATAAACATTGATATCCTAGGCATTAGTGAGCTGAAATGGACTGGTGTTGCCATTTTGAATCAGACAATCATGTGGCCTACTATGCTGGGAATGACAAAATGAAGAGGAATGGTGTTGTGTTCATCGTCAAAAAGAACACTTCAAGATCTATCCTGAAGTACAATGCTGTTAGTGATAGAATAATATCCATATGCCTACAAGGAAGACCAGTTAATAGGACTATTATTCAAATTTATGTACCAACCACTAAGGCCAAAGATGAAGAATTTGAAGATTTTTACCAATTTCTTCAGTTTGAAATTGATCAAAAATGCAGTCAACGTGCACTGATAATTACTGGTGACTGGAATGCAAAAGTTGGAAACAAAGAATTAGGTTTGGTAGTTGGAAAACATGACCATGGTGATAGAAACAATGTCAGAGATCGCATGATAGGATTTGCAAGACCAACGACTTCTTCATTGCAAATACCTTTTTTCAACAACATAAGCAGTGACTATACACATGGACCTCGCCAGATGGAATACACAGGAATCAAATTGACTACATCTGTGGAAAGTGACAATGAAAAAGCTCAATATCATCAGTCAGAACAAGGACAGGGGGTGACTGTGGAACAGACCATCAATTTCTCCTAGGCAGTAAAGTTGAAGAAAATTAGAACAAGTGCAGGAGAGCCAAAGAATGACCTTGAGTAAAAAAAAGTATATCCCACCTGAATTTAGACCATTTCAAGAATAGATTTGACACACTGAACACTAATGACCAAAGGGCAGATGAGCTGTGGGATGACATTAAGGACATCATACATGAAGAAAGCAAGAAGTCACAATAAAAAAGACAGGAAAGAAAGAAAATACCAAAATGGATGTCAGAAGAGACTCTCAAACCTGCTCTTGAATGTAGAGTAGCTAAAGCAAAAGGAAGAAATGATGAAGTAAAAAGAGCTGAACAGAAGATTTTAAAGGGTGGCTCAAGAAGACAGAGTAAAATAATGAAATGTGCAAAGACCTGAAGATAGAAAACCAGAAGGAATGAACACATTCAGCATTTCTCAACTTGAAAGAACTGAAGAAAAAATTCAAGCACTGAGTTGCAATTTGAAGGATTCTACGGGAATAATGTTAAATGACTCAGGAAGCATCAAAAGAAGGTGAAAGGAATACACAGCGTCAATGTACCAAAAAGAATTGGTCAGTGTTCACCCATTTCAGGAGGTACCATTGATGAAGAGCCGATGGTACTGAAGGAAGAGGTCCAAGCTGCACTGGCGTTGGCAAAAAATAAGGCTCTAGGAATTGATGGAATACAAATTGAGATGTTTCAACAAATGGATGCAGCGCTGGAAGTGCTCACTCATCTAAACCAAGAAATTTTGAAGACAGCTACCTGGCCAACTGGCTAGAAGAGATCCAACAGAATGCGATAGTTATTGAACAGTATCATTAATATCACACACAAGCATAGTTTTGCTGAAAGTAGAGAATACCAGAATACTAGAAGGATGTTTACCTGTGTTTTATTGACTATGCAAAGGCATTCGACTCCGTAGATTATAAGAAATTATGGATAACATTGCAAGGAATGGGAGTTCCAGAACACTTAATTGTGCTCATGAAGAACCTGTACATAGATCAAGAGGCAGTTGTTCGTACAGAACAAGGGGATACTGCATGGTTTAAAGTCAGGAAAGGTGTGTGTCAGAGTTGTGTCTTTTCACCATACCTATTCAATATGTATGCTCAGCAAATAATCCAAGAAGTGGGACTATATGAAGAAGAATGGGGCATCAGGATTGGAGGAAGACTCATTAACAACCTGCATTATGCAGATGACACAACCTTGCTTGCTGAAAGTGAAGAGGACTTGGAGCACTTACTGATGAAGATCAAAGACCACAGCCTTCAGTATGGATTACACCTCAAGATAAAGAAAACAAAAATCCTCACACCTGGACCAATAAGCAACATCATGGTAAATGGAGAAAAGGTTGAAGTTGTCGAGGATTTCATTTTACTTGGATCCACAGTCAACACCCATGGAAGCAGCAATCAAGAAATCAAAAGACACATTGCACTGGGCAAATCTGCTTTAAATGTTGAAAAGCAAAGACTAAGGTGCACCTGACCCAAGCCATGGTATTTTCAATCCTATCATATACATGTGAAAGCTGGACAATGAATAAAGAAGACCGAAGAAGAACTGACGCCTTTGAATTGTGGTGTTGGCAAAGAATATTGAATATATCATGGGCTGCCAAAAGAACGAACAAATCTGTCTTGGAAGAAATACAACCAGAATGCTCCTTAGAAGCAAGGATGGCGAGACTGCGTCTTACATACTTTGGACATGTTGTCAGGAGGGATCAGTCCCTGGAGAAGGACATCATGCCTGGCAAAGTACAGGATCAGCGGAAAAGAGGAAGACCCTCAACAATGTGGGTTGACACAGTGGCTGCAACAATGGGCTCAAGCATAACAAGGACTGTGAGAATGCCACAGGACTGGGCAGTGTTTCATTCTGTGGTACATGGGGTTGCATGAGTTGAAATGGATTCGCCAGCACCTAACAACGAGCCACTGGCTGGGAAGCGGCAGAGCTGGGATTTGAGCCCTGGAAGTCTGGCCACAGAGCCTGACTTTTAGCCACTGTGTGTCCCCCCTGCTTGGGGGTGTTTGTGGTTGGTGCAGGGGGGCCTCAGCTACCTTCAGCGACAGCCCCTGAGGGTCTCCAGGGCCCAGTGGGCAGGAGGCTGAGCTCCCTAGTGTGCATGGTGTATCCTGACCCCATGCGGGGTTTGCTCTACTTGTTTTCAGTGGATGTGCTTTGTTTTGTTTTCAAATAAGACCATCTTATAAAATGTTTGGAAGCCTGTTTGATATTTAACAGGAGGATGGCCAAGTGGAAGAGAGCAGGGAGACACACGGGTCTAAGCAGAAAACAAATACAACCAGCACAGAGTTGGAACCACCAGAGCACCTGGTGCAGGCTTCCTGGGAGACCAGGAGCCACCTTGCCAGCTGGCGCGGGAACGGGATCCGGGAGGGAGCAGCAGGCAGGAGTAGGGGCCTTGGCTTCCCCTCTGACGGCAGTGGGCCACCTTCAGAGCAAGGGGGTCAGCTTGCACCGCCTCCTGGACTTTGGGGGAGACCAGGCCCCCCATCCCAGTGGTTGCTCTCTGGCTGTGTGTAGGCAGAGGTGCTCAGCCTCAGGCCCCAGAAGCGCTGATAGAGGGGACGCTGTACAATTAACTACTACTCAGCTTTAAAGAATAATGAAGTCCTGACACACTACAACAGGGGTAAACCTTGGAGACATTATGCTGAGTGAAAGAAGTCAGTCACAAAAGGGCAAATATTACATGATCTCACCTCTGTGAAATGACAAGAATTGGTCAATAGAGACTAACGGTTGCAGTAACTTGAGGAAGCAGCTGCGAGGTAGCATCTACGACCAGCCCGGAGTTTGGGTGTAACCGCATGAACCCCGGGGACTCTGTGTTGAGAATGGCTCCTCCAATGGATGCATGCTCAGATGAAAGGTCTGAGGCTGCCCTAAACTCCAGGCAGCAAGGTGCAGGGTGCTTCCCACCCCACCACCAGGAATATGCAACGATCCTGCTTTTGCAAGGATGGTTTGGCAATACCTAAAAAAGCGTTAAACATTTTCAAACACTTTGATTTGGCAATTCTGTTTTTATGAATTTATTTAACCTATGGAAATAAGTGTTGTTGTTTTGTTTATGGAAATAATTACCATTGGGTGCTAAGATTTACTGACAAATGGTCTGTTAACATGATTTATTACAGTAAAAAAAGGAAATATCCAAATGCCCCCTCATAGGGATTGGTGTGATGGCACCAGCCATTAGGAGCGGGGCTGTAGAAGGTATAGACCCCCAGAGAATCTATGACACATTTAATAAATGGGTGATCATACACTGTATGATCTAAATTGTTTATAAAAGGTATATATGGTCATAGAAAATCACAGAATAGACACTCCTTACAATGTTATCAGCGTTCTAAAATCATCTGGCGCTGTAGCACAATCTGGCTATGCCCAAAATCACTGAACTGCACTTTAAATGAGTGAATTGTGAATTTCATCTCAATAAAGCTGCTTGTAAGAATGTTAAAAACGTTAGCAGCCGTTCCTTCCGTGTTGTGGGACTATAGATGGCTTTTTGTGTGTGTGTGTGCTTGCCTACAATGAACAAGAATTAATTTGGAAGCAAGGAAGAAATGCCTTGACAAAGGTCGAATGATCACGGCTTTCAGAAGCTCCGCCTCCTGGAGGTGCGCCCAAGGTCGGGAGCGGCCCGGTGCCTGTCCGAGGCTGGAGGAGACTCTAAGCTCCCCATCCCCTTGCCCCGGAGGACCTGAGGCACCCTTCCCGTGAGGGACACGTACGTTCACGACACTGTTTATCCTGTACGGGAAGCGTTGGGGACGTCACCTGCAGTTATACTGATCCAGTTCACTCATTCATTCCACAAATTTGGGCAGAGCACCTATCCTGTACCAGATACCTTCTGAGCAGGGAGAACAGTCGTAAAGAAACAGCTGTCCCTGCCTTACATCCGGAAACAACTTGTTACACCAGCTGGCCACCATTTGATAAGCGTGTGCAGACCACCCAGGAAGCTGTTCTCTAACGTTCGAGAAACCAAGCCAGCACTGCAAACACCGCCGCAGAGTCCGCTGAGAGTTCGTTCGGCAACTCCTCCCCGGCAACGCAAACACGGCCGCAAAAAAGGCACCCGGCCGGTGACACACCCAAGCTCGCTTGAGATTTTAGCACCCTCAAAATCAAAAGGTTTTGAGGGTGCTAAAATCTCAAGCGAGCTTGGCCGGGGCGGGCCTCCCGTGGACCTCAGGGGGAGGGCGGGGGAGGGCGGGGCGGGCCTCCCGGGGACCTCCGGGGGAGGGCGGGGCGGGCCTCCCGGGGACCTCCGGGGGAGGGCGGGGGAGGGCGGGGCGGGCCTCCCGGGGACCTCCGGGGGAGGGCGGGGGAGGGCGGGGCGGGCCTCCCGGGGACCTCCGGGGGAGGGCGGGGCGGGCCTCCCGGGGACCTCCGGGGGAGGGCGGGGCGGGCCTCCCGGGGACCGCCGGGGTAGTGGCGGACCGAGGCCGCGCAGGCGCGCCGGGGGGGCACCGCGGAGCCGAGCGCGTGACTCTACGTATTCGATGAAAGCCGGGACAGCCGGGGTCGGGGCCGCGCTTCTGGGTTTGGGCGTCGGCAGCGGCAGCGCACAAGGAAGTGCGTGAGCCGGCTCCCAGCCCCGGCGGCCGCCCCCAACCCGCGCTGCACGCCCGGCGCCGCCTTCCGACAGGTCCCCGGCCTGAGCTCTGCGAGTCTGAGTCGCAGCGCGGCCCATGCTGACCGGCCCGGGGCCCTCCGAGAGCGCGGGCTAACAAGGGGGCGAGGATGCCCTACGAGATCAGTAAGTGCGGGCTCAGGCCCCGGCCGGCCGCCCCACGCTGCCCGAGTCCCTTGCCATCGGCGGCGGCTGAGGGTGCCGGCGGCCTGGCGGGGTCCGCGGGCTCGGGGAGGGTGAGCAAAGCCAGCGGCACGCCCCCGGGGGGCCTGGCCCGGAGCTAGGAGCAGGAAGTCGCGCTTTCCCATGCGCTCATTAAAAGTGGCGATGGCCCTCCACAACAGGTGACCAGCTGAGACTAGCTAGGGCCCCTGTCCCCTTCCCCTCCCAGCTCGGTAGGGCCCAGGGCAGGGGCTGCTTCCATAAAGTGCCCCTTGCGTTTGTGTCTCCTCAGGGAAAGTGTTCACCAGCCACCTACAGTTGGAGGGGTTTGTTATTGATAGGTGCCTTCAAGTCGTTCCAACTCATAGCTACCCTATGTACAACAGAATAAAACACTGCCCGGTCCTGTGCCATCCCTACAGCCATTGCTGTATTTGAGCCCATTGTTGCAGCCACTGTGTCAATCTGTCTCATCGAGGGTCTTCTTTTTTGCTGACTGTCTTAGTCATCTAGTGCTGCTGTAACAGAAATACTGGAAGTGGATGGCTTTAACCAAGAGAAATTTATTTCTTCACAGCAAGTAGGCTAAAAGTCCAAATTCAGGGTGTCAGCTCCAGGAGCAGGCTTTCTCTGTCGGCCTTCTCATCAGTCTTCTCCCGGACTAGGAGCTTCTGCTCCGGCTCTGCTTTCTTTGTGGCATGAGGTTCCCACTCTCTGCTCGCTTCCCTTTCCTTTTTATCTCTTGAGAGATAAAAGGTGATGCAGGCCACACCCCAGGGAAACTCCCTTTACATTGGATCAGGGATGAGACCTGGTAAGAGTGTTATAATCCCATCCTAATCCTCGGACAACCACAGAATACTGGGAATCATGGTCTAACCAAGATAACACATATTTTGGGGGGACACAATTCAGTCCATGTCACTGACCCTCTTTCCTTGCCAAGTATGATGTCTTTCTCCAGGGACTGGTCTCTCCTGTTAATATATCCAAAGTACTTGTGACCAAGTCTTGCCATCCTAATTTTGATGGAGCATTGTGGCTATCCTTCTTCCAAGACAGACTTGTTCATTCTTCTGGCAAAAAAAAAAAAATTGTCCATGGTATATTCCATATTCTTCATCAACACCATAATTCAAAGGCATCAGTTCTTGGGTCTTCCTTATTCATCGTCCAGCTTTCACATGCATATGAGACAATTGAAAACACCATGGCTTGAGTCAGGTGACTTTAGCCCTCAAGGTGACATCTTTGCTTTTCAACACTTTAAAGAGGTCTTTTGCAGCAGATTTGCCCAGTGAAATGCATCTTTTGATTTCTTGACTGCTGCTTCCATGGGTGTAGGTTGTGGATCCAAGTAAAATGAAATCCTTGACGACTTTAGTTTTTTCTCCATTTATTATGATGTTGCTTATTAGTCCAGTTGTGAGGATTTTTGTTTCTTAATTTGAGGTGTAACCCATACAGAAGACTGTGGTCTTTGAGTTTCATCAGTAAGTGCTTCAAGTCCTCTTTGCTTTCAGCAAGCGAGGTTGCATCTTTTGTGTATCATAAAAAAAATTTTTTTTTTTTTATCATAGGTTGTTAATAAGTCCTCCTCCATTCCTGATGCCACTTTTTTCATGTAGTCCAGCTTCTTGGATTATTTGCTCAGTACGCAGACTGAATAAGTCTGGTGAAAGGATACAACTCTGATGTACAGTTTTCCTGATTTTAAAACATGTGGTATTCCCTTGTTCTGTTTGAACAACTGCCTCTTGGACTATGCCCAGGTTCCTCCTGATCAAAATTAAACATTCTGGAATTCCCATTCTTCACAATGTTATCCATAATTTATTATGATCCACACAATCAAATGCCTTTGCATGGTCAATAAACACAGGCAAACGTCTTTCTGATATTTTCTGCTTTCAGCTGGGATCCATCTGACATCAGCTATGATAGTCCCTTTTTCCCAGGTCCTCTTCTCAATCGGCTTGAATTTCTAACAGTTCCCTGTCAGTGTACTGCTGTAACCGTTTTTTAATTATCTTCAGCAGCATTTTACTTGCATGTTATATTAATGACATTGTTTGATGATTTCTGCATTCTGTTGGATCACCTTTCTTTGGAATGGGCACAAATATAGATCTCTTCCAGCCCGTTGGCCAGGTAGCTGTCTTCCAAATTTCTTGCATCCATAAATCGCCCAGTGAAACCCTTATGAATAGCAGCGGAATCTTGTCAGAGATAGTGCTGGAAGATGAGCTCCTCAGATTGGAAGGCACTCAAAATATGACTGGGGAAGAGCTGCCTCCTCAAAGTAGACTCAACCTTAAAGACATGGATGGAGTCAAGCTTTCGGGACCTTCATTTGCTGATGTGGCACAACTCAAAATGGGAAGAAACAGCTGTAAACATCCATTAATAATCAGAACTTGGAACATATGAAGTATGAATCTAGGAAAATTGGAAGTTATCAAAAAATGAAATAGAATGCATAAAGATTGGTATCCTCAGCATTAGCAAGCTGAAATGCACTGGTTGGCTGTTTTGAATCAGACAATCATATGGTCTGCTATGCCAGGAATGACAGCTTGAAGAGGAGTGGCATTGTGTTCATCATCAGAAAGAACATTTCAGGATTTCTCCTGAAGTACAACCCTGTCGGTGATAGGATAATATCCACAGGCTTACAAGGAAGACCAGTTAATATGACTGTTATTCCAATTTATACACCAACCACTAATGCCAAAAAGTGAAGCAATTGAAGATTTTTAACCAACTTCTGCAGTCTGAAATTGATCAAACATGCAATCAAGACGCATTGACAATTACCAGTGATTGGAATGCATGTACCGTAGGTTTCTATAAAAAATGTTTTATCATCTCATAAATCAGTTCTACATATTTCTTCATGGCCTTAAATATTTTTACACTGTCATGTTAATAAGGAGCCCTGGTGGTGGAATGGTTAAGCACACAGCTGCTAACCAAAAGATTGGTGTTTAACCCATGCAGCTGCTATGTGGGAAAAAGACCTGGCAATCTGCTTTTACAGCCTAGAAAACCCTATGGGCACATGGGGTCACTAGGAGTTGAAATTGACTGCATCTAACAACAACAACATCATGTTAATAGTAGGAAAAATAGTGACTATGTATATGCAGATGAGTGTGCATATATAGTGACCTTTTAACTAATTCTTTGTCGTTGGTTTTTAACTTGTTTCAAGTTTTCTTGGTTAGAAAACCCTCTGCCTATGTCCATTCAGTGGTGTGTATTTTACTTGACTTTTTGATTCTTTGGGTTCAATTCTAGAACCCAACTACCTGCATTCTGCCATTTATTAAGATATTTGACTCAAGGCAAGTGTCTTAGGCAGGGTTCTCTAGAGAAGCAAAACCAGTGAAGTGCACAAATATATGTATATAGAGAGAGAGATCTATATCAAGGAAATGTCACACGCACTTGTGGAAGCTGGCAAGTCCCAAGTCCCTGGGTCAGGCTAGAGGCTTCTTCTGACTCATATAGCTGTAGGGTGAGCCCAAGACTGGCAGGTCAGAGGGCAGTCCAGACAGCAGGCCTCTGGCTCACAGGCTGCAAAGGCTGATGAATCCCAAGATAGCAGGTAAACTGCTAGCTCAAGTCCAAAGAACTGGAGGTCGGATGAACAGGAGCCAGCTACAGGATCAAGAGCTTTGCCAGAAAGTCCACCTATATTGGATGCAGGCCACATCCCAAGGAAACTCGTTCAGCTGATTGGCTGCTCAAAACAGATCTCATCATGGAGGTGATTACATTATTACATAGCTACCAAACTACATCATAACTGCCAGGCCACTGAGAATCATGCACAGGCAAGTTGACACACAACCTTAACCATCCCAGCAAGTTAGAGTCTGACAGGTTTGTCCTGTCTCAAGTGAGGAGAGATCCTTTCTGTTATGATCACAAGGTTACACCCTAACCGTTCGTTAAAGCCTCCTATTGACTCTGTCATCTGTAACGGGATGAATTATTGTTCTGGTTCATCGGAGAACTTAAACGTCACTTGGTGTCATAATATTTATCACTTGGTTAAAGAAAACCACTTGTAGAATTTTTTTTTCATTTGTATGTTTCTTTTATCATCCACACATAAAAAATCCACAGTTGCTCTCATATCCTCAGTACCCCTTAAGCAATATCCCCCATTCTCCCCTCCCCTGAGTCCCTGGTAGCCAACTGATTAACTTTGGTCTGTATGCTTTAATCATAGATTAAAATTAGGGATATGTAACTTGCTCAGAATTAATCTTATACAGACCTATATTTCAGCTCCGCTCAAACCTGCTCAGCATCATAGCAAGATGCAAGGCCCCACCGCCAGATGGGCGGTGGCTGCGCAAGAGGTGCGTTGGCCTGGAATTGAAGCTGGATTTCCCCTGTGGGAGGTGGGAATTCTACCACTGGACAATCAGTGTCCTCATTTTCCATTATAATAAGGGTGGCTATTTGACATTGAACTTGCTAGTAACAAAGTCACTGGGTCTCATATTTTCCCGTGGAAACAATGCAAAGCTTAAGAAGGAAAAAGTAGGCTTTTTCTCTCATCCTTCAACCTTACTCTTTCTGAGACAGCAGCCACCTTGCCACAGTGAGAATGCGGGTCGTGTGGTAGTGGAGGCAGAGTAGTCGGGAAGAAGGAGCCTGGTCACTGATCACTTCTCAGAGCACCTGTCACACCCCGCAGTGTAACCTCTGGACTTGGCATTATGAGAAGGTAAAATGGTAAAATTCTTACTTGTTTTAGTTTTCCTGGTGTTCTGTTACTCACAAAAACATTCCTGCCTGACCAATGAGATTGTTGTTTTGTGTTGAGAGATTCTGGACATTGATTGTAATTTTGGGCCTTAGAAAAATGTCATGAAAACCTTCCTCCATTGCTGATGAGAGAGAGAGAGAGATACTACAATTAATCTCCCCTTTTGCATTGGTCTTCTACCCCTGTGGCTTTTACCTACAGTCCTGGCTAAGACAGTAATACCCTGGGGTTTAAGCTCAAGACTCACACCTGAGGTCTATATTAGTGTTACTCTCAACAATTCGTGATACTGTAGACCCCTATTCACTGTATTTATGTAAGAATATATCGTACAGTATGTGTAGTTATCACTCTTAACATAATTGACATTCTTTAACGTTTCCCTTTGTATGTTATGTCGTTACCTGCTTTGGAGTTGGCCCTGACTTACGGTTGCCTCACGCACTGAGGAATGAAATGGACCATTGTGATCCATAGGATTTCCATTGGTTGATTTTCAGAAGTGGATCGCCAGGCCTGTCTTCCTGGTCTTAGTCCGAGAGCTTCGCTGAAACCTGTTCAGCATCATAAAGTCATACGTCCTCCACTGACGGACATGTGGTGGCTATAGGTGCGTTGGCTGGGCGTCAAAGCCAGGTCGCTCACACACACGGAAGGCAAGGGTTCTACCACTGAACCACCAATGCCGCCTAACTTTTTGAGGAATCTCCAAAGTGTTTTCCGAAAAGGCAGTACCATTTTAAATGGCTACCGTTAATAATAGTCATCACTGTGGGTGTTTTTGTTTTGATTTGCATTTCCCGAATCACAAATGACTTTGAACACCTTCTCACGTGCTTATTGGCCATTCGTATATCTTCTTTGGAGAAACGTCTATACGGGTTCTTTGTCCATTTTTTTATTGGGTTGTTTATCTTTTTGTTGTTGAATTGTAGGAATTATTCATATATTCTGGATATTAAGCCCTTATCTGATACATCATTCCTAAATATTTTCTCTGATCTCTAGGTTGTACCTTCACTTTCTTGGTAAAGTCTTTGATGTACAGAAGTTTTTAATCTTGATGAAATCCATTTCATCTATTTTGTCTATTGTTGCCCATGATTTTGATGTCACATCTAAGAATCTATCGTCAAAATCTAGATCCTTAAGTACTACCCATACATTTTTACCCTACAAGTTTTACAGTTTTTATGACCCCCGTGGCAGCTGTTTGCTTAAATAGTTGTACTGAAGCATAACTACACCCATCCATGGAAGTATTACCTACGGCTGCTTTTCTGCTACAAGGGCAGAGTGAGACTGTATGCTCTACGGAGCCTAAAATATTTACTGCCCAGCCCCTTAAGAAGAAACTTGCTGACCCCTGGATAAATGATCTCTAAGTTCCATTTTTACATTTCTTATACACTGGAGACAAAAAGAATTGCGTTTAAACTGTCTTAAACAGAGGGGAAGGATAAAATGGGAGAAAAAAGAATGAGGAGAGAGAATGGGTCAAATACATAGTCTCAATTCACCTCCCTTACACCAGCACCAGCTTCTCTAGGCTAGCAGGTGGCTCATCTTCTAGTCGCTGAAACCTTCTATTCCAAGAACACAAAAGATAAAATAAGCGTTAGCGATGTACAACTCACCTGCCTTCCTTAGCTTTTTCTGTGTTCCATCTACATATGTAGGTTCCTATGTAACCATCACTGCAGTTGATCATTGACCAGCCTGGGTCACAAACATCCAAGAAGTGAGGCCGCAGTCTGCCTGTTGAATACGTGGCAATGTCAGTCAGGAACTGAATAGCAGCTGCACCAAATAAAAAACTTCCAATGGCTTGGTAAATAGCAGCTATGTAGTTGTTCCTAATAAAGGAATTTGAGTGCAGAAGGTTAAAGTAAACAAACAGGGTTTCTCCAAGAATCATCTGAAGAAGAAACAGAAAAAAATAATTCGCTAAAGAAGCAACCAAGCACTTTAAACAAAGCAAAACAGAAAAGAAAAAGTAAATCACACACACACAAAATGTTTGTCTTAAAACACCTTTTTTTTTTTTTCTCTTCACAAACGGAGGGTCAACTTAAGATACTCTATTCTAAACCACACACACAAAAATGGTGTCAGGTCAATTGTGGATGCTGCTTATAAACCAACTGAGCCAAAATAATTTCAAAGTCTACCTGAAATAACAATTTATTTGTTTTCCTGTATTCAAATAAACTGAGCTTTAATAAGAGAACAATGATGTGTTGTGGAGAACAAAAAAACATGGTTTGTTCAAAGAACACAAATTTCTGCAATCAGAATATCCCTTATATAAGTACTTTTATCTGACAGTCTTCATTTTTTTCTCACACGTTCCTTGGAATCGGAGACATCTGTCTTGACAAAAAGGATAAAATCGTTACAGAAAGTGAATAATATAAATGCAGGGATCTAAGGCTGATGCCAAAGGGCACAGAAGGCACAGATGGGCTGACAGTGCCTGCCAGTCCTGTCTTTCCAAGAAGCCTTAAGCCAGACGTCTGTTAGCAAGTCTTGTTAAAAGACCTGGTAAGAGTGAGCTACTTGTATCAGGTGGACACTTGAGACTGTGTTGGCATCTCCTGTCTGGAGGGGAGATAGGAGGGTAGAGAGGGTTAGAAACTGGCAAAATCGTCACTAAAGGAGAGACTGGAAGGAGGGAGCGGGCTGTCTCATTAGGGGGAGAGTAAGTGGGAGTATGGAGTAAGGCGTATATAAGCTTATATGTGACAGACTGACTTGATTTGTAAACTTTCACTTAAAGCACAATAAAAATTATTAAAAAAAAAAAAAGACCTGGTGCCTCCCCTTCCCCCCAAAAAAGTTTCAAGGACTCTTTCTTCTTAATTTTTCACTGGCTTTTGCAAAACTGAAGTTAAATAAAGCCTTCTCATAAGCAAACAAACAAAAAAGTTTTAGTGTATATATGGTCATTAATCCATTCTGAGTTAATTTTCATATATGGTGTGATATATGGGTCCAAGTTCATTCTTTTGCATGTGGAGGCCTAGTATTGCCAGGCCCGTTTGTTGAAGAGACTTTTTTCCACATTGAATGGATTTTTCACCTTTGTGGAAAATCAGTTGACCGTAAATGTGTGGGTTTATCCTAGGCTCTCAGTTCTATTCCATTGGTCTAGATGTCTATCCTGGTGCCAGAACCAGACTGTTTAGATCACTGTAACTTTATAATACATTTCTTAATAGGGATGTTGAATTGTCCTACTTTGTTCATCTTTTTAAGACTGCTTTGGATCGATCTCTGTCTTCTTGCAGTTCCATAGGAATTTCAGGATTTGCTTATCCAGTTCTCCAAAAATAGCTGTGAGCATTTTGATAGGGATTGCAGTGACTGAATCAATAGATCACTTTGGGTACTGTTGACACCTCAACAATATTAAGTCTTCCAATCCATAAATGCAGGATATTTTCCCCTTTATTTAAACTAAAAAACTAGTTGCCTTTGAGTTGATTCTGACTCGTGGTGACCCCATGTGTTTCTGAGTAGAACTGCACTCTACAGGGCTTTCAGTAGCTGGGACCTTTGGAAGTAGATCTCCAGGCCTTTCTTCTGGAGGGACGTCCATTTATTTAGGTCTTTTTAATCTCTTTCCATAGTGTTTTCTAGTTTTCTGCATAGAAGTCTTTCATCTCTGTGGTTAAATTTATTCCTATATGTTTTTTCTTTTAGACATTATGATAAATGGAAGAGCTTTCATAATTTCCTTTTTGAAGTTGTTCATTGCTGGTTTATAGAACCTCAACTGATTTTTGCGTGTTGAGCTGTATCCTACAACTTTGCTGAATTCATTTATTAGCTCTGTACTTGTACATTCTTCGGAATCTTCTATATGTAGGATTCTATCATGGTGGCATAGTGGTTAACAGCTCAGCTGCCAGCCAGGCAGTTTAAATCCACCAGCCGCTCCTTGGAAACGCTCTGGCCAGTTCTCCTTTGTCCTATAGGATCACTGTGAGTCAGAATCGACTCAACAGCAACAGGTTTTTTGTTTTTTTTTTTTAAGATCATCTTCCTTTCCTATTTAGATACTTTTTATTTCTTTTTCTTACCTAATTACTCCGGCTAGAACTTCCAGTACAATGTAGAATAGCAGTGGTGAAAATGGACATACTGGTCTGTCCTGGTCTTAGGGGGAATGATTTCAGCCTTTCTGTGTGGAGTATGATATTAGCTATGGGTTTTTCACAAATGCCTTTTAGCATATTGAGGAACTTCCCTTCTGTGTCCTGTTTGTTGAGTGCTTTTATCATGAAAGGTCTTGGATTTTGTCAAATGCCTATCCTGTGTTGACTGAGATAATAATATGATTCTTTTTCTCTGTTTCATTAATGTGGTGCATTACTTTGTTTTTCTTTTTTTTATTGTGCTTTAGGTGGAAGTTTACACCTGAAGTTAATTTCTCATACAAAAATTTATACACATATTATTATGTGACCTTAGTTGCAATCCCTATAATGTGACAACACACTCCTCCTTCCCACCCCAGTTTTGTGTCCATTCAACCAGTTCCTGTCCCTTTCTGCCTTTTCATCTCACCTCTGGACAGAAGCTGCCGACATCGTCTCGTGTATCTACTTGAACTAAGAAGCACACTCTTCACCAATATTATCTTATGTTTTATAGTCCAGTCTAATCTTTGTCTGAAGAGTTGGCTTCAGGAATGGCTTTAGTTTTGGGTTAACAGAGAGTCCACGGGCCATGTCTTCTGGGGTTCTTCTAGGCTCAGACAGACCATTAAGTCTGGTCTTTTTACATGAATTTGAATTCTGCACCCCTCTTTTCTCCTATACCATCAGGGAATCTGTTGTGTTCCCTGTCAGGGCGGTCATTGGTTGTAACCGGGCACCATCTAATTCTTCTGGTCTCAGGCTGATGGAGTCTCTGGTTTATGTAGCCTTTTGTCTCTTGGGCTAATATTTTCCTTGTGTCTTTGGTGTTCTTCATTCTCCTCTGCTCCAGGTGTGTTGAGAGCAATTGATGCATCTTAGATGGCTGCTTGCTAGCTTTTAAGACCCCAGACACCACTCACCAAAGTGGGATGCAGAACATTTTCTTTATAAACTTGGTTATGCCAGTTGACCTAGATGTCCCCTGAAACCATGGTCCCCAGACCCCCGCCCCTGCTACTCCATCCCTCAGAGTGTTTGGTTATATTCAGGAAACTTCTTAGCTTTTGGTTTAGCCCGGTTGTACTGACTTCCCTTGTGTTGTGTGTTGTCATTCCTTTCACCTAAGATAATTCTTGTCTACTATCTAGTTAGTGAATTCTCCTCTCCCTCCCTCCCCACTCTCGTAACCACTGAAGAACGTTTTCTTCTGGTTTAAACCTTTTCTTGAGTTCTTATGATAGTGGTCTCATACAACATTTGTCCTTTCGTGACTAACTTCATTCAGCATAATGCCTTCCAGATTCATCCATGTTGTGAGATGTCTCTCGGATTCACCATTGTTCATTATTGTTGTGTAGTATTCCGTTGTGTGAACATACCATAATCTGTTTATCCATTCATCCGTTGATAGGCACTTTAAGTTTCTTATGTTGAACGATTCCTGGGATATATCCCACATTATCATGGTGTATAGTCCTTTTAATATGTGGTTGGACTCAGTTTGCTTCGTTGAAGATGTTTGCACCTAGATTCATAAGGCATATTGGTCTGCAGTCTTCTTTTCTTGTGGTATCTTTTCTGGCTCTGGTACTAGGGTATTACTGGCCTTATAGAAAGAATAAGTGTCCCCTCCCAATCACTGGTATGTTTCAGCCCATTGGCTTGAACTTAAAACACCAACAATAAAAATGGGTTTATTTCTACTGCCTGGCTTCTCCGGCCTCCAGCTGCCAGACCTCAGCCGTAGGCAGTCTTGTAGTTTGGCTGGATGTCCCCCATGAACTCTAACTTTGATCTCATAGGTTTTAGGCCTCCCGAGCAGCCTGGAACCCACCCAGCTCTCGACTTCCCCTCCCTCAGGCTGGGTCATAGAGACTGAAGCGCTATCCCCCTCAGATTAGAGTCCTGCCGTATCTGCTGTGCCCCTGCCAGACAGAGGGTCTCTCACCCTACACTGAGTCACTGCCCTCAGACTATGGAACAGCCTTAGCAGAGGGTCTGCCACGTGGGGTGCTGGGGGGCCTTGCAGAGTTTCCTCCACCTCCACCTCCCCTCTGAGAGAGTGGTAGAAGTTCATGAGGAGTTGGGATCTGTGGGTGCTGTTGAAGTCGTCTTGTTTGTTCCAGGTTTACAAACAACAGAAAGTCATCCCTTCTTTTTTTAAAAACTGTGCTGAAGTTTGTTCTGTAAACCTTCATCTAAAGTACCGTAATTAAAAAGAGAGAGAAAGAGAAATAAATAAACTGGTTGTAGAGCTCTCACCGGGTGGCCATAGAAAGTTACCCTTTACCTTCTGGGTAACCTGCCCAGTTAAGAGAGTTTATAGCTTACCAGGGCAATTTTTTCTGTATTTTGTTAACTTTATGATGTCTTGATTATTAAAAACAAAACAAACTTTTAAAAAAAGTAGCCAGAGGAGAAAAAAGACGTCACATTCACACACACACACACACACACACACACACACACACAAACTGTGCTTAAGTTCCAGAAGATGTCACTTAAGGGATTTGCCATTTGATTCCCCTGGGAATCATTTCTGTAAATGCCATTGACACACTCGCCTTTTGTATATGTCTTGGGTGATGAGAGGTGGTGTCCATGACTGTTACCAGCTTTTTGTTGCTCTGGCATTTTCCTTAAGACACTTTTCTGGAAGGAGTTAAAAATGAATCAAGCTTCAGAGAAAGAGCTGGCCAAGGCGGGGCCTGGAGGTTGAGCTCCCTCCACACCCTGCCTGCCTCAGAGCCCTGGGACTGAAGCCTGGCCTTGGGGGTAGGAGGAGCGGTGAACTTCACAAGGCAAACATGCATGACGGTGGTGCGTGGGAAGGAGTCTCAAACAGGCTGCGTACTTCTCTAGTAGCCTGGCCTTTGAAGATCAGTTTGCAATGGGCCCTCATGTGCCTCCACTCCCCGCATCCTGTCACTGTTACCTCAGGCCTCCTGGCCTTCTGTAGCTTCCTGAGCATGGGAAAGGTCAGCACAGTGGAACTCCAGCTAGCCGTCCCTGGCTGACGACCCCTGCTCCTGTCCCCCACCACAGCCTTTCCCCACCACACGCCTTTTGTCTGTGGCCTCTCTCCAGGCTGCTGGCGGGCCACAACCCACAGTCTCCAGTATAGGTGTGAAAGCTAGGACCTTGTCTCTTCCCCTCCCTCTAGGAGAAGGAGGCCATGACCAGGGCACCCCAGAGGCCAGGTCAATCGTCCTCCCTCCCCCATCGTGTGCTATCTGCCACCTATCAGCCTCTTCCCAGGATTCCATCCCAGGCTCCAGCCAAGGTAGGGGGAGTGGCTTATTCAGCCCCTCTTTCTTGAATCCTTCCCGGGTACCAAACGGCCTCTCCCCTGACCTTGGCCTCTGACACCCCTTTCCCTCTAGCTCTGGCCACCTCTAGGGTGTGGGAGACAGCTCCCTGTCTTTCCAGGAAGGCCAAGATACTAGACAACCTCAGACTCATGAGCTGGGGAGTACGGGAAGGAGGCAGCCCTCGGGTGTGTGCGTTATGGGATGGCCCTGTCCTGGCCCAGGCCCCTGCAGGGATTCTCTCTATCTCCTGGTGTATGGGTTTCCACCTCTGCGGGGAGTTTCGCTGGTAGTATGCACTCTACTTTGGAGATGGCTGTGAGTGTGTGCTTGGGCCCTTCTTTGCCCAGGCCTTTCTCCTTAGCCATGGGGGTGAGGGACTGGGGTAGCATCTACCTTTGGTGATAAGTCCAGCATGGGCCAGAGGATGGGAGAGGTGAGCAGGGCCCTGCTGGACCACCAAAGCCAGTCTAGTGAGGGGTGTGGGCTTGGCGGGTGGGCAGGCTGGGACGGGGCATCAGTGATAGAACGTTCCTTCCTTAGTTGCAGGCTCTAGAGCGGGGAGTGCTGGGTCGTGGGTTCACCAGGTCTGGTGAAAAATGCAGATCGTTATCTTGAGTGGGGCTTGAGATTCTCTATATCTCAGAAGCTCCCAGTTTATGCTGAAAAATATTATAGAAATAGGAGGTGAATTAAAAAACTAGAGAATGCTATTTGATAATTAATAAAAGGAAGAATAATGCTTGAAGAGGAGCCACTGGTATACAGATCATGAGAGAGAAAACGTTTACATGGAGACCAGGAAAGAAAAGAGCAGGAGCCAGATGGCCGGGGCAGTGGGGAGGAGAGAAACGGGAACAACATGGGAACTGTTCCTGAGAGAAAACTTAGTGATGTTCTGATTAGTTGGTTGGCCGATCATTTTAAGGTTGAAAGAGAATGTGTTCAGGAATTCGTCCAGATTTCTGGAAAGAGTGGCCAGAGAGTAAAAATAGAAAATAAAAAACCTAAAAAGCTCAAGGGGAAGAAAGAAATGTTAGTTGCAAAATCTACAGGAAAAACACTGATAGCATATTACCATGCTATAAATGAAATGAAGTTAAAAAAGCACAGCAGAAGAGTTTCAACTGTATGTAATTAAAAACCAGTGACGCATGATGAGGTCGTTGACTTGAACTTGAAAAATATGTTCTCCCTGAAAATTCACCCATGTTGGTATCAAATAAAAATACAAGGTTGTTCTACAAAGGTGAGCCCTTAACCTCATAGGTGAACCCCCAACCTAAGCCTTGGAGCCCTGGTTTCCTGGGGGAAGCTAGGCTCACGAGCTCCGGCCTGGATGCATCTTGTGGTTTAGGGTGAGGAAATCCCTCCTTCTGTGACGTTGCCAGGGGAGAGGCCTGTGGGGCTGCATGAAGAATGCAGGTGTATATGCTGGAGGCTGGAGCAGGTTCAGTCTTAAATGCAAATGCCCTCAGAGAGGAGCTTGGCCTTGAGCCTGGGGGGACTCTGCCCAGGGAAAGAAGTGAAGGCCAAGAACTTGTCACTCTCTCCTTACTCAACACTGTCTCCTTCTTCCATTTCAGGTCCCAGGTATGATGCAGGGAGAGATGATCCATTCTAGGCAGCTGGGGACTAAGGACAACCATCTTATACATCCACACAATCACAAGTAAGGATTTAACTGCTCTGACTGGCTGTGTAGACCAAACATCATTCATCTGCCTGCAGACTGCCTAGTGTGGCCCTGCTTCAACTCCCGTCCCTCTTCCTGAAGTGGCTTCTTGGGCTTAAAGAGCACGTTCACTTAGATTTCCAGAAGCTGGAGCCAGAAAATGGTGAGTACTACAGAGAATTGGGGTATTGTTACTATAAGGGGTGAGGCTGGATATGAATTTTTGGGGGACTGTGTGCTCCAGGCCCTGAGGTTCCTCAGTGAGGTAAAGAGGTGGCAGAGGAAGCCGAGGGACTGAGCCCTAAAAGGGATCCTGAGTCCCTGCTCCACTGTCACTGGGCCCTTCTACCCATACGTGGATTTTCAAGCTTAGGATGCCTGGGGTCACCTTCCTTATGTGGTGAGGTGGCATCATGGGGCCTTAACAACCCCGCCCTGGGCCTTGGTTTTCTGTGTTGAATGACAGAGCTTCTGACCACAGTCTGAAGCTGGAGCAGCTCTGGTTGAGGAGCCCCAGGTCCTTCAAAGCCATCCTTGTCTTATCCCTGCAAACGGTGTTCTTGGGTTCCCGCAGGAACTTGGAGCCTTTTCTGCACAGTTCTAAAACTACAGCTCCACCTCTCTCGCGGTGTGATGTGGTAGAAAATGGGGGAAAGTTAGTAGCGGAAGGCCCTGACTGTTAGTGGGGTCCTGGGTGGGGCTTGGTCCTCTCATGAATTCACCAGTGAAATGAGGCAGCAGACAGTTCACCTGTGTAGGGTCTCCAGATCTGTCCTTTTTGAGGGATGCTTTTTCCTTGAGGCTTTCAGGTACGTGGGAAGCATGTTTCCCCAGTCTAAGTCTTTGTCCCCCAACCATCTCCCACCCGTCTTATAGAGCTGGCGGTGACTCCCTGTAATTTTCAACTCTTCTCCACAGTCTTGAATGGGAATCTGAAATAAAAGTGTTCTTTTTTGCTAGACAAGCTGAACACGTGCGAGGTGTATTTAACTTCTTGCATTTACAGTTTCCATTGGAAGCAAATTTCTAGATCAGTTTGTGTTTCTACTGAGAATTTTTTAATTTCATGGATATAAACTTCTCAAATACAGAGGAATGCCTATTTTAACTGAGGTAGGAGTAAAAATTCAAAAGTAAAACATGTTATTTTTTCTACTTAATTACATGAAGAGTAGCTTGGAACTTACACTTGCTTTTTAATTAACAAATTTTCCTGGAGTTGTTATCACAACTTAAATCAAAATTCTCTTCAAACCCCATAACACTGCATGTGGTTGATCTCTGTTGTTTTGACCGTATCACCCCGAACAGACGCTTGGGTTGTGTCCAATATTTTGCGTTTAGAAAGCGTGCTCCAGTGAATATAAATGTAAATTTCTAAGATCCAGGTGTCAAAAGTTTAGACATATAAGCCCTTTTGAATTAAGACAAGTTAAATCAAAATGAAGGGGTTTTCACATGACTTTGTGAAATTATTATGTGAAAATTATATTTCTTTCATGTTTTAAGCCATTGCTTTAAGCTTTTATGGTCAGCTATATCATAAACAAGCGGTACATGAACTGTTCATGCGTAGTTTAAGTAGTAAGAATCAAAGTCCCTGATGAGGAATAGCCCTTGTCAGCTTTCATGGCCTACCGTGTGTCCCATCCTAATCTCATTTACTTCCTGCTTGGAGATTATTGCTGTCTGCATCTGAGAAGTTTATTATTATTATAATTGTTATGGCTGTTATTATAGCTTTGACACCCAAGTCTTTTTTTTTTTTTAATTACAGTTTATTGGTTTGCACAGCAGTTGAGGTTCCCATTCAACAATTCTACACAAATTGTTCAGTGACGTCGGTTACATTCTTCACAATTCATGAACGTTCTTAATACTTCTGTCTGGGTGTTCCCTTTCCATTAATCTAGTTTCCCTGCCCCCTTACATTCTTATCTTTGTTTTAAGATAATTGTTGACCCTTTGGTCTCACATAGATGATTTTTTTAGTGGAGCACAGTATTCACAGGTGATATTCTTCATTTTGTGAGCCAATCTATTAATTAGCTAAACGGTGACCTCAAGGGCTAGTTTTGGTTTAATATTTAAAGAGTATCACAGGGCAGCAGTCTTGGGGAGTCCTCCAGTTTCAACTAGTCCAGTAAGTCTGTTTTTGTTTTGTTTTGTTTTTTAGGAATTTGAGATTCTGTTCCACATTTTTCTCCCATTCTGTCTGGGTCCATCTATTTGGTCCTGATCAGAATGGTTGGTAGGAGTAGCCAGGCACCATCTCATCTAGTTCTTCTAGTCTCAGGGTAGATGAGGCCATGGTTAGTCCTGTAGACTAGTTTCTTCTTTGAGTCTTTGGTTTCCTTCTTCCTCTTTTGCTCCAGACGAGTAGAGACCAGTAGTTATATGTTAGATGGCCATTCACATCTAATATTTGGTCAGGTATCACTGAGCAAACTAGGATGTAAAACACAGACCCTATGAACTGTATATATTATGCCAATTGGCCAAGATGTCCCACAACACTATGGTCCTAATCCTTCAAACCCAGGAAACGAATCCCATGGGGTATTTGGTTATATCTAAGAAGTATCAGTAAATGTGACACTCAAGTCTTAATCCATTGTCTATATTGGTTAGTTTTGCCTGTTTTGAGCTTTCTGTAAATTTAATTATAACTGTGTCTGGGTTCTTCCGTGACTTGTCCTCAGGATGCTTTTGAGTTTCATGCATGTTGGTGTCTGGAGTTCTAGTCTACTCACGTTGCTGTGTACGCATGCTACCATTGTATGAATGGGCCAGAGTTGACCTACCCATTGCAGAGCTTACGGAGTTAGGCAGTTCAGGTGTAACTTTTGCTCTTGTAAATGTTGCTGCTCTTATCCTCTTCCTTCTCTTTCCAAACCCCAAGTGCTCTTGCTCAGTCACTCTCTAGTGAGGGGTGATCACTAAGTTGCAGATCCTGGCCAAATTCTAATTGACTCCAAGAGCTGATGTATCTGACAAACTTTCCCTCCCACACAGTATGTATATATGTTTTATTTGTTCCACCTGCTTATGTAATAAAGTCATTTTTATTCTTGTAATCAGTGCATAAAGCAATATATTACTTTGATTTTATCGTTCAAGTCCCTCACACTACTCCATTACTGAAAAGGCTGTGCATATTTTCCCACTGTTAATTTATATCTCTGTGACTTTTTAGGTCTTCTTTATAAACTTTGGGAAATTTTTCCTTAGTAAGTAACTCATCTTCTCACTCATTTTTGCTGCTTTTTGATAAATTGTTGTGAATGTTAATATAGTTGAATTTGTCAGTCTTTTATATCTTAATCAAGTTTTTTTTCTCTATTCTGACCATCTGCTTATAACTTCTGAAAGTATAATTTTACATTCTCATAATTAAAGCTGATCTACCTAGAATTTGATTTTTGCATATGGAGTACAAAGGAATAAACAACAACAAAAACCAGACCCACTGCTGTTGAGTCAGTTCTAACTCATAGCAACTTTATAGGACAGAGTAGAACTGCCCCATAAAATTTCCTAGGCTGTAGTCTTTATGGAAACAGACTGCCACACCTTTCTCCTATGAGATGGCTAGTGAGTTCAAACCACTATTCCAATTAGACAATTATTTGATAAAAAACAAACCTTTTGCCTTCTACTTGATTCTGACTAATGGCAATCCCCTGTGTTTCAGAGTAGAACTGCATTCCACAAGATTTTCAATGGCTGATTTTTTGGAAGTAAATCGCCAGACCTTTCTTCCAAGGCCCCTGTACCTTGCCTTCAACCTCCAACCTTTTGCTTAGTAGCTGAGCATTTAATCGTGTACACAACCCAGGCACTTCAGTTAGTTGATTCTACCCCACACAGTGAAGTGTGAGTGTTTTCTGTCACTGCCCTTCAGTACTTGCTGGGTCATGAATCAACTTTCCATAGAGATTAATGGGCCTTTTCTGGGGCTGTTTGTTTTTTTCTGTTGATCTGTTATATATTCCTATAATGATACTATGGGAACCTTGGTGGCATAGTGGTTAAGAGCTACAGCTGCTAACCAAAAGGTCAGCAGTTCAAATCCACCAGGCACTCCTTGGAAACCCTATGGGGCAGTTCTCCTCTGTCCTACAAGGTCACTATGAGTCAGAATCAACTCAATGGCAACAGATTTGGTTTGGATTTTTTGGTATAATGATACTACACTGCCTAATATAGCTCCATTTATAAAATAAATATATATGAATACAATTTTATATGTGATATGTGCAGACAAGCCCATGCCTTATTCCTTAGAATGTCTTGGCTATTTGTGGACATTTGCGATTACATATGTTTTTGAAGAACTTTTTGTGAAGTTCAAAAAAATAAAATTCATTGGAATTTTATGGAAGTGCATTGGAAATAATGATCTGTTTGCGTAGAACAGTTGTCTAAGGGCATGCACTATCTTTTCATTTATTTCAGTCTATTTGGATGTCATTTAATAATGTTTTTTAATTTCCTCATTAGGATGTCTTATTAATTACACTCTTTTTTGATACCTTTTATCCTTACTAAAAAAAATTTTTTTTAATTTCTCAACTGCTTGGTGCTAGTATATATAAAATATTTAAAATAAAACTTACCTTGTTATTTATTTTGTAATCTGAGGACTCTTAGTCTTACAATCATTTGTACCATCTTTGGGGGTTCTACATATGCAATTATTTCATCTAAAAATATAGATTGGGGTTTTTTTTTTTTAGATCTTTAACATTCTTCTTTACTTCTTTTTTTTGTATGTATCGGCTACAATCTCTAGGATAACGTTGAATAGGAATGGAATAATGGCTATCCTTGGTTTGTACCTGCCTTTACTGGAGAAGTGTTGACCGTTTCGGTACGTAAATAATGTCTTTGATGCACATTTTTTGTGTATGCCCCTTTTCATCATTTCTTATCTGATTATGGCCATAACCTTCTAACGTAGCTCCCAGCTTTTATACTTGCCCCCCTGCACGGGTTCTTTAAATTCTTTAAGAGTTGTCATTTTCTGTCTCTGATAAAAGGCATAAAATTACTCTATACTTCACTCAGATGGGAAGCTGGGTCTTTTCAGAAGCCAGCACGTCCCCCAAAATGTTATGCCCACTGGCTCCAGTCACCTGTCCAGACTCCTGTACTGTTACTTCCCAGCATCTCGCTCTGCTCGGGTCATGCTGGGGTTTGGGTCTCCCTAAAACAGCCGGGCACGCTCCCACCTGCTGGCTTGTGCTCTGACGTTTCCTCCTCCTGGAACAGTCTCTTCTCAGCTATCCCTTGGGAAATTCCTTCATATCTTTCACATCTTAGCTTAGATCTTTCTTTTCAATGAATTCAGTTGATCAGACTCTTGAGGTTTCAGGGCAAACTACCCAGCAAAAACCCAGTGCAAACTACTACCCCCAAAACTGGAAAGACCCTGTTCCTGGGCTTCTGCTCTGGAATGACTCTCTGCGTCTGCCCATGTGTCCCTCCAGTTTTGGGGGCAGTCATTTGCCCTGTGACCTCAATACTGTGAGTCCAGTATGTTCAACTTTTTTCTTAATGGGGGAAGTAATGACTTCCAAGCTCTTTACATACCAGACCAAAACCTGAAAGTCTTCGTCTGTGTTTTGTATTTGTGCTGTTGTCTGTTTTCTTTTACATCTTGATAGTATTTATTTATGCTGCTTTTATTTCTCCATTGCCCCAATTTGCATGTCTACCCTTTGCTAATGACCTTTCCATTTTCCGAATAACCAGTGTATCTTCCCTTTCCCAGCCGTGAGGGCCAGTGGCGCCCTTTACTCCTGTGCCTCTACGCTGGAAGTTGTTGAAGTTGATGAGCACCCGAAACGTGTATGAGTGTTTGCAAAATCACCACAGAACGCTTTCAAGTTTATAGAATTCAAAGTGCAGTTTTTTTCTGCCTCACCAAGCCAGGTTTCACTAGCCAGTGTTCCCTAAAAGGAGGATCTTGCTTTTCCCTGGACTAGCTCACCAAAGATAAATGCGCTCGTGTTACTGCGTGTCCTGCCGGTGCTGTAGTTTTCACACAGCGTACCACCACACGACATCACGCGGTCGTTGTTAGTTGCAGTGGCGTCAGTCCACACTCATAGCGACCCCACGTGTGCAGCGTAGAACTGCTCCATAGGGTTTGCAAGGCTGTGACCTCTCAGGGCAGATAGCCAGGTCTGTCTTCCAAGGAACCTCTGGGTGGCTTTGAACCGCCTGCCTTTTGGCTGGGAGTCAAGCGCTTACTACTTATGCCACCCAGGGAACTTGACAGTATATTTTGTTTATTTACTGTCCACACCCAAAGAAGTTATGATCCATGTGCATCTGGATATTTCTGTTTTGTTCAGTGCTGTGTCTGCTTTGCCCAAGTGAAGTAGGCTCTGTGTCAGTATTACCTTTATCAGTTTTAATAAATGAAAGAGTCAGATGGAAGGGTCTGAAGGGAAGCAGTCTTGTCAGAGACACGGGGCTCTGCCAGGAGAAGGAGCTCCAGGTTGTCTGAATTGAATAGAATGTTTCCTTTGTCTCCTGTCCATACCGCCCAGCAGGCTCTAGGGCATCCATGTAACCGGGAATGAACAGCCAGAGGAACAAGCACACGGTAGGCATATGTGACCGGGAATGAACAGCCAGAGGAACAAGCACACGGTAGGCATATGTGACCGGGAATGAACAGCCAGAGGAACAAGCACACGGTAGGCATATGAATAGAAATGTGGTGGTCAGGAGTTTAGTTATAGGCACGTTGACCTGCATTCTGACCCTGACTCAGCAATACACCATCTGGGCAATATTGAGCAGGTGATTGATTGATTGTAACTTTCCTCGGCTATAACCTGTTTGAAGCAATATCTGCTTAGGAGAAGCATGAGGAATAAAGGAACTATTGTGTTGAAAGCTTTTTGCAGATCCCTTAAAATATAGTTGCTCAATAAACGAAACAATTTTTCATGAATATATCGTAGGACTGGCTTTAGAACATGTGACCTGGCCCACTGCAGTGGAGAATTTTGAATGTGGCACTGGATGAGAGTTCACTGTGACACTATTGTACCAGGATTGATGAGGGATGACCTTGGCAGCTCACCTGACCCCATAGCCTATCAGTTCTACAGCTGCTTGGCAGTTCAGTAACATTGTAGCCTCAGGAGTACAGTGTAGCAGTGTTTTGTCTCCTCACTACTTGTGGGAGCCGAAGGGTTGATGCTGTTTCACAGAGGCCAGTCCTGCAGCCCAGACGATGCCAGTGGTTAGGGTTCAGGTGGTCATGCTTGTGTGCCTTCCGGGGCTGCAGATGTGGGAAAATTCTGGAGTGGCGCTTCCGTCCACAGGTTGGTGTAGGTCTGTTTCCTGGGATGCATGAGCAGTTTAACAGCTAAATCCCCTACACGTCAGTGAAAACCAAAAAACCAAACCCACTGCCATCGAGTCGAATCCGATTCATAGTGACCCTATAGAACAGAGTAAAACTGCCCCATAGAGTTTCCAAGGAGCGCCTGGCGGATTCGAACTGCCATCCTCTTGGTTAGCAGCCGAAGCACTTAACCACTATGCCACCAGGGTTTCCGGACATCTGTGAACTTACTAGGAAATGTGAATCTTAACCTCTTATTCAAGGTCAGCAAACACAAGGGCATGCTTTTCTGGGTCTTCAGAGACCCGGCTTTTTGTGGTCTTATAACATTAGCGCGTGTGTTTGTGTGGGTGTCTGGGTGTCTGTTTGTGGAGAGGATCAGTCACAAATAATTGCTGTATAGTAGCTTCATGTCTCAAAGTTTGAAAATTGTGATGATACCTGGATTCTTTTCTTTCCTGTCTCCACTTGAGCTTTGTTTACCTCTTCAGTACCCTTGCCCGGCTCCATGAAGGGGCAGAGTGCACGACAGAGCAGTTGGCAGAGCTATTGAAAAGTAGATGAGAGACATGGAAAAGTTCATAGTTCCCCAAGATAACATTCTCTTTTCAGCAGGTGGACATGTCAGCTCTTGATCACTTGGATCACCTGGAATTCTTTCTTTAAGAAAATACTACACGCTCAGGGCCTTGGGTTGCCGGTTTGTTTGTGCAGGCCCCTGGGCCTCCCATGGCTGGAGAAGGGCAGAAGGAAAAATTGCCAGTCCTGCAGTGTTTCCCAGTTGTTAACATCTCATCCAGCTTTCACACCATGCTTCATGTTTTGTTAAATATCCTGCTGGGCCCTGTGCAAGGAGGCGAACTTTTTTTTTTTTTTTCCCACAAGGAAGAGATGATCTGAATGTGGAAATATGTCTTTCATTGTAGAGCATTTCTCTAATTTGTGCTATTGTTCTGACGGTTCTAAACCGTAAAGCTAGAGAGGAATGAGACTGGAGCTGGTCACAGTCAGACTGTGGAGAGAGGTTCATTGTACTGGAAGTGTTGTTAAGTCTGTAAGTCAAGATGCAGTCCTTGAGGAAGTGAATGTAGACAGTGAAGGGATGAGCCTGAGGGCCAAACCCTAGAGTAAACCTGAGTAGAACAGAGCCCTGTGTCAAATCCCCATGAAATCTCAGTTCCCAGGACTGTCAGCCTCACCCTTCTTTCACACTTCTTTGGAGTACGTGGTACCTTGCTGAACCAGAATGTGTGGGATGTTTTAGGATTCAGTGGCTGTCGAGGATGTGACTGTGGACTTTACTGGGGAAGAGTGGGCATTGCTGGATCTTTCTCAGAGGAAACTCTACAGAGACGTGATGATGGAAACCTTCAGAAACCTGGCCTCAGTAGGTAGGGATGGCTTCGTTTTTTGTTTTTTTTTTTTTCATTTATTTATTCTTCAGTGACCAAATATGTTGTCATGAATTGAATTGTGTCCCCCAAAAATATGTGTCAGCTTGGTTAGGCCATGATTCCCAGTATTGTATGGTTGACCTCCATTTTGTGATATAATTTTCCTGTATGTTGTAAATCCTAACCTTTGCCTGTGGTTCATGAGGGAAGATTGGATTATGTTGAAGAGGATAGGGTGGGATGTAACACCCTTGCTCAGGTCAATCCCTGATCCAATGTAAAGAAAGTTTCCCTGGGGTGTGGCCTGTACCACCTTTTATCTTATAAGAGGTAAAAGGAAAGGGAAGCAAGCAGAGAGTAGGGAGGCTTATACAACCAAGAAAGCAGTGCTGGGAGCAGAGTATGTCCTTTGGACCCAGGGTTCCTGTGAGGAGGAGCTCCTAGTCCAGGCGAAGATTGGTAACAAGGACCTTCCTCCAGAGCTGACAGAGAAAGCCTTCCCCTGGAGCTGATGCCCTGAATTTGGACTTGAATACTAGACTGTGAGAGAATAAATTTCTCTTTGTTAAAGCCAACCACTTGTGGTATTTCTGTTATAGCAGCACTAGATAACTAAGACGTATGTCATACTCATTGATATTATTCCAGTATGTGGGCTGAGGTATGAGAATACATTGTTAAATAAAATAAGTATGGTTATTTGCTCTCTGGAACATGCATATCCTGGCTTCCCCATGAATACTAAGCTCTGTGTATTAAGTTGACTTCTCATTTCAATTGAGGCTGAAAGCCTTAAGGCTCTTTAAATGTTGTAAGCATGAGGGTTGACTTCAGGGTTTCTTTTTTGCACAGAGAGAATATATGTGGTCTGGGACCTTGTAGAGTCTTACTGTGTTTATTACAAGTTTGACATGATTATTTTGCTACAAATAAATGCATGCCTGCCCATCTCCAGAGACCCTGAGGACCCAAGTATTGGGCCAGTGTCAGGGAGCTGTTCATTGCTCTTCCCTGTCTTCCCTCATGATATGCCTTTCTCCATGAGCACCATGTCAGCTAGCACTCATCCAGGACCACTGGGTCAAGGGGCACTAGGAGGCAAAAATCCTTTGAAGGACCAGGCCAGCATGGAGGGAATGTGATTTGAATAAATTAGTTCGAAAAAGTCTCTTTTGGTTTGAGTATGTACTTCACAGAACCTGAGCTTACTTTTCTGACTTTTATCAACCCTAACACACCTGTATTCTTGGAGAAAGACTGTCCCCTTGTCCTCTTTTAATGTTCCCTGTTCATTGTGTCCAATACCTCTCTACTTTGCTCTTCTAATTACACTCTCTCAATCTTTATGGAGGTATTTCCTAAGTAAATTGGTTTTTGACCATTGCCAAGTACTGAAACAGCAAAATATGTTAGTCTTTCTTTTCTCACAACTACTTTTTCCCTCTGAGTAATTTCATTCCTTTTTGTTTCATATGGTGAATCTCTCCTTAAATCATTGGATCAGTTTCTCGAAACCTTAATGATAGAGAAAAGCTGTCCATTGAAAATACAATAAAACGATTCATGAAAAATGACACTTCGTCCTCAGTGGTGGGAGAAATCCACAAATTGCATGGCATCGAAGATCAGGATAACAACCAGAAAACACATGTGAGGTGAGTGTCATTCACTTGAGAGACAGCAGTGCTTCAGGAGAGAGTCTTAAGAAAGTATCATGGCATTAAAATATTTACATGTATAAGGAGCCCAGGTGACACTGCTAACCAAAAGTTTGGTAATTCATACTTACCCAGTGGTTTTTCGGGAGAAATATCCGGCAATCTGCTTCTATAATAATTACAGCCAAGAAAACCCTATGCAGCAGTTCTACCCTGTCACATGGGGTCGCTATCAGCTGGAATCGATTCAGCAGCACCTAACAACACACATCAAAACCAAACCAAACCCATTGCCGTCGAGTTGATTCCAACTCATAGCTACCCTGTAGGACAGAGTAGAACTGCCCCATGGGGTTTCCAAGGAGTGCCTGGTAGATTCAAACTGGCAACCTTTTGGTTAGCAGCCATAGCACTTAGCCGCTACAGGGTTTCCTGTACACACGTATATGCGTATGTATATGTATATGCGTATGTATATGTATATGTGTATGTATATGTATATGTATATATAAACCCATTGCCCTTGAGTTGATTCCAACTCATGGCAACCCTATAGGACAGAGTAGAACTGCGCCATAGGATTTCTAAGGCTATAATCTTCACTGAAGCAGACTCCCACATCTTTCTCCCGCAGAGCCACTGGTGGGTTCAAACCACGAACCTTTAGGTTCTAGTAGAGCGCAAACCTTTTGTGCCATCCAGGGTGTCTTCTACATGTAAAAGACCAGCTCTAATATGTGTTCACAGGACTTCAGCAGTACAATATTTTCATAAATGCGAGTCAGACATTAAATACAGGAAACATATTTCACTTGTATACAATTATCAAAGAGATTTGTACTTCAGAAACAATGAAAATAATGGTAGCATCTCTGCCAGCTGATTTAATCTATGAAACATGGGACAATTCAGGGCAAAAAAATACATGTTTACTGTTTATAGTAATGATGAAATGGTAACAAATTTATATCCAACTGCATGTTGCCTGTTTTTAACAGAAGGCATATGGTAGAGAGCCTCTGTGAAAGTAATGAAGACAATCAGTGTGGACAGACCTTCAGCCGGATTCCAAATCTTTCTGTGCTCAGAAGAACTCCTGTGAAAGCATATCCTTCTGAATGCCTTGAGTGTGGAGAATCCTTGATGGATCATTCATCACTTAAGCTTCCTGTCATATCTCACTCTGGATGCAGTGCCTCTCAGTGTAAGGAATGTGGAGAAGCCTGCAGGTGTCCCTCTTACCTCAGCACTCCTGTGAGAACTCTTCTTACTGAAGAGAAACTCTATGAATGTAAGGAATGTGGGAAAGCCTTTTGTCAGTCCTCAAACCTCACTACACATATAAGAATTCACAGTGGAGAGAGGCCTTATGAATGTAAGGAATGTGGGAAAGCTTTTAGTCAGTCCTCAAACCTCATTAAACATATGAGAACTCACAGTGGAGAGAAGCCTTATGAATGTAAGGAATGTGGCAAAGCCTTTCGTCATTCCTCAAACCTCACTAGACATATGAGAACTCACAGTGGAGAGAAGCCTTATAAATGTAATATACGTGGGAAAACCTTTCATAAGTCCTCAAACCTCACTATACACACGAGCATTTACAGGGGAGAGAGGCCTTATGAATGTAAGGAATGTGGGAAAGCCTTTTATGAGTCCTCAGACCTCACTATACATATGAGAATTCACAGTGGAGAGAGACCTCATGAATGTAAGGAATGTGGCAAAGCCTTTAGTCGATCCTCACACCTCACTTCACATATAAAGAGTCACAGTGGAGAGAGGCCTTATGGATGTAAGGAGTGCGGGAAAGCCTTTAGTCGGTTGGCAAGCCTTACTACGCATATAAGAAGTCACAGTGGAGAGAAGCCTTATAAATGTAAGGAATGTGGGAAGGCCTTTCATAAGTCCTCGAACCTCACTATACATATGAGCATTCACAGTGGAGAGAGGCCTTATAAATGTAAAGAATGTGGGAAAGCTTTTAGTCAGTCCTCAAACCTCACTAAACATATGAGAACTCACAGTGGAGAGAAGCCTTATGAATGTAAGGAATGTGGCAAAGCCTTTCGTAAGTCCTCAAACCTCACTATACATATGAGAATTCACAGTGGAGAGAGACCGTTTGAATGTAAAGAATGCGGCAAAGCTTTTAATCGGTCCTCACACCTCACTAGACATATGAGAACTCATAGTGGCAAGAGGCCTTAAGTAAGGAATGTGGGAAAACCTATACTCAGTCTTGGTGCTTACTGAACATAAATACCCTCACACTGGGAGAGACTTTATGAATGTAAGGGATGTGGGAGAACATTTCATTCATTTCTCACTGAATACAAAAGAAATCACCCTGGGGAGAAACACTTTGGATATACTGAATGTGGGAAATCTTTTTGTGAATCCTCAAACCTCACTAAACCAAAAAACCAAACCCAGTGCTGTTGAGTTGATTCTGACTCATAGTGACCCTATGGGACAGAGCAGAACTGCCCCATAGGGTTTCCAAGGAGCAGCTGGTGGATTTGAACTACCAACCTTTTGGTTAGCAGCCATAGCTCTTAACCACTGTGCCACCAGAGCTCCCAAACCTCCCTAACTTATAAAAATTCACAGTGGATAGAGGGTTTATAATGTAAGGAATTTTGGCCACATATATACATTATTATGATGAAGAACAAATGGGTAGTTGCAGACTTTCACTTCCCCCTTTAAGCATGCACCTGCTACAAATAAGGCCAGTTTCCTACAAAAAACAAAAAACAAAACCCCAGCTCTTCATTGTTCCACACAACAAATGAGAATTTCTCCAGTTTTTCATAAAGTATCTATTATAAAAACCAAACCCATTGCCATGGAGTTGATTACCAACTCATAGTGACCCTATAGGACAGAGTAGAACTGCCCCATAGAGTTGCCAAGGAGTGCCTGGTAGATTCAAACTGCCAACCTTTTGGTTGGCAGCTGTAGCAGTTAACCACTATGCCACTAGGGTTTCCATTATAGCTGTTAGGTTTTTTGAAGCTAAGATCCAAACGTGATCTCCACATTGCCTTTTAATTTTTAGATCTGTTTAATCTGTCTTATACAGAACATTCTCTTGCTTGTCTTGTAAATTGTTAATATGTTCAGCATTCTGATAGAATAAAACCTGTGAAAGTCAGAGAACTGTCAGAGAAGGAAAACTCACTGGGTGTTTATGAGGTAGGATTCTTAATAGAGAGCTACAGAAAAGCGATAAGCACCCTGTCAAAGGCGGAAAACATTCAAGACCCAGAAAAACAGGCCATCCCGTCAAGTTCTAGCTCTCACAGGTTTCAGTGTATTCATTTTAACATAATTCTTTTAATTAGTCTTCTGTATTTTTTGTAAGGTAGATGTTGAGTCTAGCACGGTTCTGTCTAACACAAATGTAATGAGTGTCAAAGATGTAATCTAAAAAATTTTAGTAGTCATATTAGAAAATTTAAAATGTATAAATGTGAAATTTTTAATGAAAAATCTTATTTAACTCAGTATAACCAGTTTTTGTCAATGTAAAAACTGTAAATGAAATTAACAGCTAATCTATATAAATTTATTTATGAGATATTTTACATTTCCTTTCTTTTGTACTCAGTCTCCCAGTATCCAGAAGCAGCCCATCTTGTACATTTTACTGTTGAAAAAGTAGACTCACAATCCAAGGTTACTCCAAACATGCTTTTCCAATAATTGAATCAAGTTTATTGTTATATTTAAATTAAAAAACACCCAGTGCATTAATTAAAGTTAATTCAGTTTTTTAGTTGTACTAGCCACATAGGTTGTTGACACAACCCTATCAGTGTTTGAATGCAAGGTAAGTACCTGGATCGCTTTGTGCTTTCCACTTGCAGACCTGGAATCAACCATTTCTCCCCAAGCCTCTGGTTCCTTTCAAAAATGAGAATCTGTGCAATACATGGGCTCAAAACTTGAGTCAATTTTGTCTTGGCCTTTCAGCGAACGTCTAAAATACGTATTTTCTTACATCATAAATTCATACTCATACTCCCAATACAAATTTAAGATTGTATTGTTTTTGTTGTTGTTTGGTGCCTTTGAGTTGGTTCCGACTCATAGTGACCCTGAGTACAACAGAATGAAATATTGCCCAGTCCTGTGCCATCCTCATAATCGTTGTTATGCTTGACCCCATTGTTGCAGCCACTGTGTCAATCCATCTCTTTGAGGATCTTCTTTTTCGCGGACCATCTACCAAGCATGATGTCCTTCTCCAGGGACTGTTTCCTCCTAATAACATGTCTAAAGTGTGTGACACGAAGTCTCACCATCCTTGCTTCTAAGGAGCATTTTGGCTGTACTTCCTCCAAGACAGATTTGTTTATTCTTCTGATGGTCCATGGTATATTCAATATTCCTCATCCACAGCATAATTTAAAGGCATCAATTCTCCTTCAGTCTTCCTTATTCATTTGCCCAGCTTTCACATGCATATGAGGCGACTGAAAATACCATGGCTTGGGTCAGGTGCACCTTAGTCCTTAAAATGACATCTTTACTTTTTAACACTTTAAAGAGGTCTTTTGCAGCAGATTTGCCCAATGCAATGCATCTTTTTATTTCTTGAGTGCTGCTTCCATGGGCATTGATCCAAGTAAAATGAAATTCTTGACAACTTCACTATTTTTTTCTGTTTATCTTGATGTTGCTTATTGGTCCAGTTGTGAGGATTTTTGTTCTCTTTATGTTGAGGTGTAATCCACACTGAAGGCTGTGGTCTTTGATCTTCATCAGTAAGTGCTTCAAGTCCTCTTTACTTTCAGCAAGCAAGGTTCTGTCATCTGCGTATCACAGGTTGTTAATGAGTCTTCCTCCAGTTCTGATGCCCTGTTCTTCATATAGTCTAGCTTCTCAGATTATTTGCTCAGGATACAGATTGAATAAATCAAGGTCTATAATTAAAAAAAAAAGAAATCCATGACTGCCATAAGTCATTGAAAAGACATCAAGGTCTAACTTGAAACTTAACAATGCAAGTGTATGTTTCAAGGTCCCTTCCTATGACCAGGGGTCCCTAGGTGGTGCAAACAGTTAAGTGCTGGGCTACTAACCTAAAAATTGGAAGTTCAAGTTCATCCAAAAGTGCCCCAGAAAAAAGGCCTGGTGATCTAAAAGGTAACAGCCATGAAAATCCCACAGCGCACAGGTCTACTCAGCACTCATGGGGTCATCATGAGTTGGAATTCACTCCAGGGAAACTGGTTTGGTTTTTGGTTTTTCTTATTGCCACCTCAAGTTCTGTAATTTATTAATCCAATCTATCTGTAATTTTTTTTTTTTTATCTGTAATTACCCCTGTAGATCATCTGAAAGAACCTGAGAAATATCACGTCTTTATTCCCACTCCAAGCACTGCATCTTCTCATGAAAAGGGTTTGGGAGTGCCCCGATCTCAAGCCTAGACCGCCCACTAATGGCCCCCCTTTATTCTCTGTCTTGGGAAGAAGTGGACCCTCTGTCCCTCTAGGTGTGGGCCCAGGCTGCTTCACCATCCTGGGCCGGGTCCCTGGAGCCAAGTAATGGGGTCAGGGATAAGCCAGCCCTCAGCAGGAAGGACATAGGCCCCCTTGGTGGCCAAGGTGTGGATGGTCTGGGCAGCAGTGTGCAGCAGCCCCCAGATATGGGTGAGCCCCAGGTCAGCAGGGCCTGTGCCTACTGGGCCTGCATCTGGGCCCTGTCCTGGTAGATGGCCTTGGACAGAGCCCACAGGGAGGTCACCAGGCTTCTCCAAAGTGGTGGCAGCTGGTCTCCTGGGGACCAGGTTCAGGGCTGCATGCTGTGCCCGGGACACCCCTCAAGTGTCCCTGGTGGTGGGCACCATGGGCCTCGCCAGAATCAGGGCCCTTTTCTTTCTTTCTGAAAAAAAAGGGAAGGAAGCAGGTGGGTGAGAGACTGGACCGGGGCCCAAGGGCCGCACCTTCCCGGGACCCCACCCATCTCCTCCTCTCTCCATGCCCCCTTAGCTTCTTGCATGAGGTAAGGTCACACCCATCCTCATCCCCAGATGCTCCCTGGATCTGGCTATCCCTGCTCATGTTTTGAGTGAGTTACGGACTTACCTGCCTGTCCCCCTCTGGGCAAAAAAGCAAGATCCTACCTGCCCTATGGTGGCAGCTGTCCCTGGAACTGATTTCAGACAGGACTTTTCTACATCTGAGCTGGGCTCTGAATTTGTGGATAGAGAGTTTGGGTGACCCCCACCACCCAGACACCCCACAGCCCGGGGTCTGCAAATCCCTGGTTTCTAATGATCTCCCCACTCCCACCATACCTAAGAGACTGAGTTAACCCATCCTCTGTCCCTCCTCACTGTGGAGGAGTCTCACTTGATTGGGCACTGTGGCTGTTTCCGGCTTTGAGGTTGGTTTCCTGGGAATTCTCCTCCTCATCTTCAGCTCTGATCTTGGAAAAAAGAAGTTTAGGAAACTGACCACCCCCAAGGCACAAACAACCCCTCAGTTCATCTCTGATCATATTTGTAGATCATTCTTCAACCAGGCTTTTTAGACAGTGTCCTGGAGGTATAAAGTTCCAAGGGATCATTGCCCATGGTTCTCAAAGTCCCCTGGGGGCTATAAGCCATTTATCATCCACTTTCCCAAAACAGGAGTCCCTGGCTGGTACAAATGCTTATGCAATCAACTACCAACCAAAGGTTGGCAGTTTGAACCAACCCAGAGACACCTCGGAAAAAAAGTCCTGGCAATCAGCTTCCTAAAAGGTCAGAGCTTTGAAACCCTATGGAGCACAGTTCTACCCTACACATGTAAAAACCCACTGAGTCCACTGTTGTCGAGTCAATTCTGACTCATAGCAACCCTATAGGACAGGGTTGAACCACCCCATAGGGTTTCCGAGGAGCACCTGGTGGATTTGAACTGCTGACCTTTTGGTTCACAGCTGTAGCTCTTAACTACTATGCCACCAGGGTTTCCACTCAACACGTGTAGGGTCACTGTAAAAAATGTGTGTATCAGTTTGGCTGGGCCACGATTCCTGGTATTGTGTGATTTTCCTGTATGTTGTAAATCCTGCCTCTATGATGTTAATGAGGGAGAATGGGCAGCAGTTGTGTTAGTGAGACAGGACTCAATCTACAAGATTGGACTGTATCTTGAGGCAATCTCTTGAGAAACGAGCAGAAAGACAGGGGGACCTCATACCACCAAGAAATCAGTGCCAAGAGCAGAGCACATCCTTTGGACCCAGGGTCCCTGTGCAGAGAAGCTCCTAGTCTGGGGGAAGATTGATGAGAAGGCTGACAGAGAAAGAAAGCCTTCCCCTGGAGCTGACACCCTGAATTTGGACTTTGAGCCTACCTTACTGTGAGAAAATAAACTTTTCTTTATTAAAGCCATCCACTTGTGGTATTTCTGTTTATGACTGAGTAATATTCCATTGTATGTGTACATACATATTTCTCAGTCATAAATAGAAATGAAGTTCTGATGCATGCCACAACATGGATCAAACTTGAAAACACTATGCTGAGTAAAAATCAGTCTCAAAAGGACAAATACTGTATGATCTCACTTATATGAAATAAACAAATATATAGAAACCAGAGATTATTAGTGGTTACCAGGGGTGGGAGGGAAGGAGAAGGGGAGTTTTGCTTAGGAGAATTGAGTTTATGTTATTAATGGTGGAATAATTTGGAAAAGGATGGTGGGAATGTTTTCACAATATGAAGAATATAATCAGTGTCACTGAATTATACATGTAGAAATGTCGAATATATTTTTGCCACAATAAAAGAAACATTCAACTCCTAGGCAAAACTGATAGCTCAGGTTATAATACCTACAAAAATACTTATCTTCCAAAATATCTTCCCAAAACTATACAGATAATACGGCATCTAGAAAAGAATGTTGGCCAGTACAATTAAACCAGAAAAGAAGAAATAAAACTTATGTAGATGAGAGAAACGAAACTATCCCTATTTATAGACTACATGATTGTCTACATAGAAATCCCCAAAGAATCTACCAGAAAAATTAGAACTAATAAGGGAGTTTAGAAAGTTCTTATCCTACGTGGTCAATACACAGAAATCAGTTGTCTTTCTATCTAGTAGCAATGAGCAATTGAAAGATGAAAATTTAAAAACAATATCATTTATGTTGTTGTTAGGTGCTGTCAAGTCAGTTCCAACTCATAGCCACCCTGTGGACAACAGAACGAAACACTGCCTGGTCCTGCGCCATCCTCACAATTGTTGCTATGCTTGAGCCCATTGTTGCACCCACTGTGTCAATCCATGTCATCGAGGGTCTTCCTCTTTTTTGCTGACCCTCTATTTTACCAAGCATGCTGTCCTTCTCCAGGGACCGATCCCTTCTGATAATATGTCCAAAGTATGTGAGACATAGTCTTGCCATCCTTGCTTCTAAGGGGTATTCTGACTGCACTTCTTCCAAGACAGACTTGTTCGTTCTTTTGGCACTCCACGGCATATTCAATATTCTGTGCCAACACCACAATTCAAAGGTGTCAATTCTTCTTCAGTCGTCTTTATTCATTGTCCAGCTTTCACATGGATATGAGGCGATTGAAAACACCATGCCTTGGGTTAGCTGCACTTTAGTCCTCAAAGTGACATCTTTGCTTTTCAACACTTTAAAGAGGTCTTTTGCAGCAGATTTGCCCAATGAAATGCAATGCAAACCAGTTTCTTGACTGCTGCTTCCATGGGTGTGGATTGTGGATCCAAGTAAAATGAAATCCTTGACAACCTCAATCTTTTCTCTCTTTATCATGATGTTGGTTATAGGTCCAGTTGTAAGGATTTTTGTTTTCTTTATGTTGAAGGGTAATCCATACTGAAGGCTGTGGTCTTTGATCTTCATCAGTAAGTGCTTCAAGTCCTCTTCACTTTCAGCAAGCAAGGTTGTGTCGTCTGCATATTGCAGGTTGTTAATGAATCTTCCTCCAATCCTGATGCCCCATTCTTCTTCATATAGTCCAGCTTCTCGGATTATTTGCTCAGCATACAGATTGAATAGGTATGGTGAAAGGATACAACCCTGATGTACACTCTTCCTGACCTTAAACCATGTGGCATCCCCCTGTTCTGTTCGAATGGCTGCCTCTTGATCCATGTACAGATTCCTCATGAGCACAAATAAGCGTTCTGGAATTCCCATTCTCTGAAATGTTATCCGTAATTTGTTATAACCCACATAGTCGAATGCTTTTGCGTAGTCACTAAGATACAGGTAAACATCCTTCTGGTATTCTCTGTTTTCAGCCTGGATCCATCTGACATCAACAAGGATATCCCTGGTTCCACTTCCTCTTCTAAATCCAGCTTGAATTTCTGGCAGTTCTCTGTCAATATACTGCTGCAGCCGATTTTGAATGATCTTCAGCAAAATTTTGCATCCATGTGATAGTAATGATATTGTTCAATAATTTCCACATTTGGTTGGATCACCTTTGTTGGGAATAGGCATAAATATGGATCTCTTCCAGTCGGTTGGCCAGGTAGCTATCTTCCAAATTTCTTGCCATAGACGAATGAGTACTTCCAGTGCTGCATCCATTTGTTGAAACATCTCAATTGGTAGTCCTTCAATTTCCGGGAACCTTTTTTTCCACCAGTGCCTTCAGTGCAGCTTGGACTTCTTTCTTCAGTACCATGGGTTCCTGACCATATGTTACCTCTTGAAGTTGTTGAACGTTGACTAATTCTTTTTGGCATAGTGACCATGTATTCCTTCCATCTTCTTTTTATGTTTCCTGCATCTTTTAATATTTTCCCCGTAGAATCTCTCTGTATTGCACCTCGAGGCTTGAATTTTTTCTTTGGTTCTTTCAGCTTGAGAAATGCTGAGCGTGTTCTTCCCTTTTGGTTTTCTATCTCCAGGTCTTTGCACATGTCATCACAATACTTTACTTTTCTTCTCAAGCCACCCTTTGAAATCTTATGTTCAGCTCTTTTACTTCATCATCTTTTCCTTTTTCTTTAGCAAGTCAATATTCCAGAGCAAGTTTCAGAGTCTCTTCTGACATCCATTTTGTTATTTTCTTTCTCTCCTGTCTTTTTAATGACCTCTTGCTTTATGATGTCCTTGATGCCATTCCACAACTCGTCTGGTCTTTGGTGTTCAATGCATCAAATCTATTCTTGAGGTGGTCTCTAAGTTCAGGTGGGGTATACTCAAGGTCATACTTTGGCTCTCATGGAGTTGTTGTAAATTTCTTCAGTTTCAACTTGAACTTGCATATGAGTAATTGATGGTGTGATCCGAAGTCAGCCCCTGGCCTTGTACTAAATGATGATATTGAGCTTTTCCATTCTCTTTCCACAGATGTAGTCAATTTGACGCCTGTGTGTTCCATCTGGCTAGGCCCATGTATATAGTTGCTGTTATGTTAGTGAAAGAAGGCATTTGCAATGAAGAACTTGTTGCCTTTGCAAAATTCAATCATGTAGTCTCCGGCATCGTTTCTATCACCAAGACCATATTTTCCAACTACCGATCTTTCTTTTATTCCAACTTTCATGTTCCAGACTCCAGTAATTATCCCGATCGCATTTTTTATCAATTTCAGACTACAAAGTTTAGTAAAAATCTTCAATTTCTTCATCTTTGGCCTTAGTGGTTGGTGCATAAATTAGAGTAATAGTCGTACTAACTGGTCTTCCTTGTAGGTGTATGGGTATTATCCTAATACTGACAGTGTTGTCAGGATAGATCTTGAAATATTCTCACCATTCCTTTTCAAGTTTTCATTCCCGGCATAGGAGACCATGTGATTGTCCAATTCAAAATGACCAATACCAGTCCATCTGAGCTCACTAATGCCTAGGATATCAATGTTTATGCATTCCATTTCATTTTTGACAACTTCCAATTTTCCTAGATTCGTACTTTGTACATTCCGGGTTCCAGTTACTAATGGATGTTTGCAGCTGTTTCGTCTCATTTTGAGTCGTACCACATCAGCAAATGAAGGTCCCAAAAGCTTGACTCCATCCATGTCATTAAGGCCAACTCTACTTTGAGGAGGCAGCTTTTTCCCAGTCATATTTTGAGTGCCTACTATCTATAATAGCATTAAAAGTGTGAAATATTTAGAGATAAATTTGGTAAAGATGTGTAAGACTTGTACACTAAAGTATTAAAAATATTGCTGAAAGAAAGTATAGAAGACCTAAAGAAATGAAGATACGCAGTCTATTCATGTACTGGAAGACTCAATATTATTAAGATGTCAGTTGTCCCCAAACTGACCTGTAGCTTCAACAGAAACCCAACTTAATTCCCAGTGACATTTTTGCAGAAATCAACAAACCAAGTCTAAAATTTATATGCAAAGGTAAAGGAACTAGAATAAGCAAAAATTGTTGGAAAAGATTAGATTGAAAGACCAGCACTACCTGATTTCAATACTTAACTATGAAGTTACAGTATCCAGGAGAGTGTGTATGGGTGGAAGAATGGACCCATAGACCAAGGGAACAGAATAGAATACTCAGAAACAGATCCACATATATATATAGTCAGTTGATTTTCAACAGAAATGAAAGGAATCTCAGTGAAGAAAAGCTCATTTTTCCACAAGTGATGCTGTAAAAACTGCACATTCATGTTTAAAATATATAAGAACCTTGATCCATACTTTACGTCGTATTCAAAAATGAACTCAAAAAGGATCACAGGCCTAAATGTAAAATCGAAAACATAGATGTAAACAAAGAAGAAAATACTTGTGATCTTGGGTTAGACGAATATTTCTTAGATATGACATAAAAGCACAGTTCATTATATTTAAAAAATGAATAAGCTGTACAACTTCAAAATTTAAAACTGCTACTACTAGAAAGAAACTGTTATGAAAGGGGAAATCATAGAATGAAAGAAAATATCTGCAAAACACATGTATCTAATAACTTGTATCAAGGGTATATAAAGATCTCCCAAAATTTAATAATAAGGAAATCATATAATCCAATTTAAAAATGAGCAAAATAGTTGAACAAGATATTTCACCAAAGACTATGTGTGAATAGTCAACATTTCCATGTCATTTATCATCAGGTGAATGCAAATTAAAACCTCAATGAGATACTGCTGCACCTTGTTGGAATGGCTTTATAAAGCAAACTCACCAACTGCCTCGAGAATGTGGAAGACCTAGGATTCTCATATACTGTGGGATTGCAAAATGTCACCTCGGAAAACATTTTGGCCACTTCTTATCAAGTTAAACATGCATTTACCATATGACCTAACAAGCACACTTCTAGGCATTTATGCAAAAGAAATTAAAAAATTATGCTTACTCAGTAGCCTGTACACCTAGGAGTTTTATGTACTATGACCCAGAACTGTAAAGAACCCAAAAGCCCCAACTGGTGAGTGCATGAACAGACTGTGGTGCGTCCTTGCAATGGGATCCTTCTCAGCAGTAAAGAGCATGAGCTAGTGACACACACAACAAAGTGGATGAATCGCAAATGCATTGTGGAAAGTGAAAGAAACCAGACTCAAGAGACTACATACTGTGTGATTCCATTTATACGACATTCTGGGAAAAGCAAATGTAGGGATAGGAAAGAGATCAGTACTTGCCAAGGGCTGGGGGCGGGGAGAAGGTTAATTCAAAAGGAGATCAGAAAGACTTTGGAGTGATAAAGTTGTACTATATCTTTCTTGTGATGGTTACATGACTGTGTATGATTGTCAAAAGTCATGGAAGACACCATAGAGGAGACTTTTCAGATAGGGTCACCTCCACTCTTGATCTAACTGGACATTAATCTAGCGCCCATTCCATACCAGACAAGAAATAACAGTAGGAGGAGGTATTTTTGAGGGGCTTACTTTGGAGAGGATCAGACAAGGCAAGTATTAAATGACTCATTTAAAAAAGAATGAAAAAATTGTTATGCATATCCTAGAACACAGGCACAGGAGGCCACAGACCTGCACTGTACCCCCTCTTCTGCCTTGCCTGCCTTTGATGGCATCCATGTAGCTGTGCAGGGCAGCTCCGTGCTAGGGCCTGGTGCAGACGATCCAGACAAGATCTGCTCTCCGCACTTCATTCTAGATGAGCTAGAAAAAAAAAAAAAAAAACTAGTGCCATCGTACTGTGATAAATGGCCAGTCTGGTTTCCCCCAGGCCCAACCTTCACTGGGGAAGGTCTGAGTTCTGTGCACAGGCAGGGATGGTAGGCAGAACAGACAGGGGTTGTTCTAAGTTTAAAGGAGACTAAAGAGACATGGCAACTGAGTTCAAAGCCTGATCTGGGTTTTTGTTTTTGTTTTGTACAAAGGGTATGATTGGGGTAAATGTCAAAATGTGGGTGAGGTTGGTAGATTTAGATTATAGTGTATCAGTGTTGGTTTCCCGATTTTAATAATTGTACTGTGGTTATGTAAGAGAATGTCCTTGTTTTGAGGAAATACACACTGAAGTATCTTGCGGTAAAAAGGCATCATGTCTACAACTCACTCAAAAATGGTTCAAGAAAAGAAATTATATAGGTAGGTAGGTAGACAGACAACTGTATAGATAGGCAGGTGTGTGAATGGATGGGTGGATGGGTGGATGGATGGATGGATGGACGGATGGGCGGGTGGGCGGATATGAACACAGCAAATGTTTACATTTGGGGGATCTTAGTGATGTGGTTGTTGTTAGGTGCCGTCCAGTCAGTTCCAACTCATAGGGACCCTGTGTACAACAGAAAGAAACACTGCCTAGTCCTGCACCATCCTCATAATCGTTGTTTGAGCCTTTTGCAGCCACTGTGTCAAGCCATCCAGTTGAGGGTCTTCCTCTTTTTCACTGATCTTCTACTTTACCGAGCATGATGTCCTTCTCCAAGGACAGGTCCCTCCTGATAACATATCCAAAGTATGTGAGATGAAATCTCACCATCCTCCATTTTAAGGAGAATTTTGGCTGTACTTCTTCCAAGACAGACCTGTTCATTTTTCTAGCAGTCCATGGTATATTCAGTATTCTTTGCCAACACCATAATTTGAAGGGATCAATTCTTTGGACTTCCTTATTCATTGTCCAGCTTTCACATGCATGTGAGGCAATTGAAAATTCCATGGCTTGGATCAGGTGTACCTTAGTCCTCAAAGTGACATCTTTGCTTTTCAACACTTTACAGAGTCTTTTGCAGCAGATTTGCCCAGTGCAATATATCGTTTGATTTCCTGACTGCTGCTTCCATGGGTGTTGATTGTGCATCCAACTAAAATGAAATCCTTGTCAACTTCAATCTTTTCTCCATTTATCTGATGTTGCTTATTGGTCCAGTTGTGAGGATTTTTGTTTTCTTTATGTTGAGGTGTAACCCATACTGAAGGCTGTGGTCTTTGATCTTCATCAGTAAGTGCTTCAAGTCCTCTTTGCTTTCAGTAAGCAAGGTTGTGTCATCTGCATATCGCAGGTTGTTTATGAGTCTTCCTCCAAACTTGATGCTGTATCCTTTATATAATCCAGCTTCTTGGATTATTTGCTCAGCATACAAATTTAATAAGTATGGTGAAAGATACAACCCTGATACCCACCTTTCTGGACTTTAAACTGTGCACTATCCCCTTGTTCTGTTCGAACGACTGCCTCTTGATCTCATGAGCACAATTGAGTGTTCTGGAATTCCCATTCTTTGCAATGTTATCCATGATTTGTTATGATTCACATAGTCAAATGCCTTTGCATAGTCAATATAGCTCAGGTAACCATCTTTCTGGTATTTTCTGCTTTTAGCCAAGGTCCATCTGACATCAGCAATGATATCCCTCGTTCCAGAACCTCTTCTGAATCTGGCTTGAATTTCTGGCAGTTCCCTGTCGAAGCACTGCTGCGATAATTTTTTAATTATCTTCAGCAAAATTTTACTTGCGTGTGATATTAATGATATTGTTCAATAACTTCTTCATTCTGTTGGATTACCTTTCTTTTGAATGGCCAATATAGATCTCTCCCAGTCGGTTGGCCAGGTAGCTGTCTTCTAAATTTCTTGGCACAGACAAGTGAGCACTTCCAGTGTTGCACCCGTTTGTTGAAACATCTCAATTGAAGCCTTATTTTTCGCCAGTGCCTTCAGTGAACATTTGACTTCTTCCTTCAGTACCATCAGCCCTTGATCATATGCTACCTCCTGAAATGGCTGAACATCCACCAATTCTTTTTGGTACAGTGACTCTGTGTGTTCTTTCCATCTACTTTTGATGCTTCCTGCATCGTTCAAAATTGCAACTCAAGGCTTGAATTTTTACTTCAGTTCTTTCACCTCCAGAAATGCCGAGTGTGGTCTTCCCTTTTGGTTTTCTATCTCCAGGTCTTTGCACATTTCATTATAATACTTTACTTTGTCTTCTTGAGCTGCCCTTTGAAATCTTCTGTTCAGCTCTTTTACTTCATCATTTCTTCCCTTGGCTTTAGCTACTCTACATTCAAGAACAAGTTTCAGAGTCTCTTCTGACATCCATTCTGGTGTTTTCTTTCTTTTCTGTCTTTTAAATGACCTTTTGCTTTCTTCAATTATTATGTCCTTGATGTCATCTCACAACTTGTCTGATCTTTGGTCAATGGTCAATGTGTCAAATCTATTCTTGAGACAGTCTCTAAATTCAGGTGGGATATAGTTAAGGTCGTACTTTGGCTCTCATGGACTTGTTCTAATTTTCTTCAGTTTCAACTCAAACTTGCATATAAGCAGTTGCTGGTCTGTCCTGCAGTCAGCCCCTGGCCTTGTTCTGACTAATGATATTGAGCTGCTCCATCATCTCTTTCCACAGATGTAGTCAATTTGGTTCCTGTGTATCCCATGTAGTAAAGACCACTTGCATAGTCATCATTTATGTTGTTGAAAAAAGGTATTTGCAATGAATAAGTTGTTGGCCTTGCAAAATTCTATCATGCTATATCTGGCATTGTTTCTATCACTGAGGCCATATTTTCCAACTACTAATCCTTTTTTGTTTCCAAGTGTTGGATTTCAATCACTAGTAATTATCAGTGAATCTTGATAATCAAAATGCAATCAAGATCTTAGTGCATTCTATTTTTGTAACTTTTCTGTAAATCTTAATTTATCAAAATATGAAGTTCAATAAATTTTTGAAAAAGAATTGTTTGAGATTAAACTCTGGAAGACACAGGAACATGTGATGTCTGGCTATGGGCCCCCTCAGAAGCTCTCTCAGTGGATGGAGGTCTTGTCCCTCATAAAGGCTCAGGGAGAGGGAATGTTCCCCAACCACACTGCCTCAAGAGCCAGATGAGAACCCCAAGCTGCTCCCAAGTCAAGACGCCTTTCTCCTTCCCTGTGGCCTCTGCCCCAGGCCAACTGCAGTTCCTGAGGGCTGACTTGCTCGTTGGTCTGGGGTGTGAGGGAGCTTGGGAGTGAAGAGCCCTTAGGAAGCAGGCTGGGGCCCATGGGACTCCCTTTACCATCTTATGTCTTCCTGCTGGTCATTGTCCTTAGGACAACCATCTTTGCCGAGGCAGGGCCAGGTCAGTGCTGGTTGTCACCAGGCCTCAAACATGAGCCTGGGAAGGCCCAGGACAGGGATAGCTGTCCTTGGAGGCAGGGACGTAGGGGCAGAACACAGGTGTCATTTCTGGAACAATCTCCCTCCCACCCTGAGCACCTTCATTCCTCCTGACAGGGCAGAGGTGACTCACAGACTGTCTATACCTGTTGCCATCAATTCCAACTCATAAGGGACCCTATAGGACAGAGTAGAACTGCCCCATAGAGTTTCCAAGGAACATCTGGTAGATTTGAACTGTCGACCTTTTGGTTAACAGCTGTAGCTCTTAACCACTACACCACCAGGGTTTCCACAGACTCTCTAAGGTCCTTAAATTCTCTTCAGAGCTGAGTGGTACCCCCTTGCTGCCCTGTGAACTGAGACCACTGGAGTTGCTCCCTGCTGTCTGGGAGGCCTGTCGCCATCAGCCCCAGCTAACACGATTGAACCCCCTCTTACCTGCTGCCCAGGGCCAAACTGACCACTCCTAGCAGAGTCTGACGCAGGGGCCAAGGCCTCCCACCCATGTTGCAAATTCTTTTCACAGGAGGCCTCCTTCGCACTGGGGTACTGTTCTCAGGGCACATGTTTGAGAAGCCTGAGTTTGAATATTCCGTGCTTCTTACCAGCTAAGTAATCTCTAGCAGATCCTTTTTCCCTCCTCTGTTCTCAAGTGATGGAGTTAAAAATCAGGAACTTGGTCTAGAAATAGGTTCCACTAACCAACGGTGTCTGGGTCTGGGTAGGCCCTGAATCGGGCACCAGGGAAGGAGGGAGGAGGGAGCTGCAGGTTCTCCCAGACAGTCCAAGGCCGGACCCATCTGAATCCAAGTGGTCCAGTCCGAGTCCAGGGACAGGGTCACTCCTTTACCCCATAGTCATGGACTTTCGCGGGGAGCACCGAGCTTCTGGTCTCCAAGAGGAGACAGACACATTAGCACAGAACAGGGGCTACATGTACTGAGCACCCTGCAGAGGAGGACAAGTAGCTGACGCCCTCAGAAGCGTAGGGTGTAGCCTGCTGCACCATCAGCCCTGCTGGGAATTAACCTCACAGGCATAATTCTTGCGATTTCTTCACCACCCAGGATTGGCAGCTACTTTCTTGGAGAACAGCCACGCGCTTGTGGTCCCTGGAATCCACAGACATCAGGTGCAGGTAAGGGCGGGAGGAAGGAGGGGTCATGGTGGCAGAGCTGGGGCCCCTTGTTCCCTCCTTTGTCGCCCTGCACTACCTCCTCCCAGGCTACCTCCTGCCAAGGGACCGGCACCCGCACTGCACCCAACAAGCTCTGTCCTCCTCAAATCGCAGACCCTGCTGCTCACCCAGGTATGAGGCTTCCTGCCCTCAGCTGCCCAGACCCCTCTGTCATTCAGAACCCAATGGGCACTGCCCGGGGCACTGAGCACCCAGAATCAACAAACTACGGGCTCTAGGTGGTTGGGGGGAGGGGGGCAATTGCTACATATCTGTCTCTCCTCCCACTTCTCCTGTCTCCTCTCTCTATACCCGGTTAAGATGACGACCACGGTCTTCTAAAACACCAATTTGATCCTGTCACTCCCTGAGTGAGATTCTCCAAGGGATTCCTTTACCCATAGGGCAAACTCTGTTTCCCGTGACATTCCATGGGGTCCTCCTGGCCCTTGCCCACCACTCCAGCTCCTACCTGCTAACCTCTCCACCCCCTGCCCTGCCCAAAATGCCTGTGCCTCTCACACCTGCCTACTCTACTCAGGTGTTCTCTCTGCCTGCAATGCCCTTCCACCTGACCTGAACACCAGGCATTTTGCAGGTGGTTCCAAGTAATAAATGATGGAAAGAAAAGGTGCCCCGATCCCTGGCCCCTGCCCCTGCCTCTGCCTCTGCCCAGCACAGGAGAGGCCTCCTGATCTTCCCATCCCTGGGTGAACCCAGCCTTCCGCAATCCGTGGCACCTACAGCAGCCACCAGTCTGCACACGTGTTGGTCATTTGTGTGTCTGCTTCTGTCAGAGCTTGGTAGAGGCTGACCGGACAGGCCTTCAGGCCTTTGTTTCCGCCTCCATAGCAGAGTGCACAGCACACAGAGGGCCTCAGGCAGTGCTGGCTGAATGGAGGGAGGGAGGGAGGGAAGGAAGAAGGGAGAAAGGAAGATTACTGGGGTATGAGCCCGCATCTTCAGTGGCCACACTGAGAGCTCTAGGAGCCTGTGACTTCAGTCAGGAGGGGGGGCAGGGTTGGGTAGGCTGCAGGAGGTGTGTGGGCAGGAGAGTCCCCTCAGGTGACAGCGCCCTGGGCACCACCTTGTGATGTGGCCTCTGACTCTGTGGCCTGGCTGGGTAGCTTATGGGAGGGGGCCCTGCCCAGTCAGTGCCTTTTGTATGATACACTCCAAAGAAAGTGCAGGTCAGTGGTTAAGTGTGGGACCCTGGAGTTGGCCAGATACGAAGACAAGTCCTACCCCCACCTCTCACTCGCTGTATGACTCTAAGCCAGCTAACCTCAGGCCCTTACCCCTGTGGCGCAGTCGTTAAGAGTTATGGCTGCTAACCAAGAGGTTGGCAGATCAAAGCCACCAGCCACTCCTTGAAAACCCCATGGGGCAGTTCTACTCTGTCCTATAGGTCCCTATGAGCTGGAATTGACTCAATGGCAAAAAGTTTGGTTTTAGATTTTTAATGATAACACCTGCCCCACATGCTGGTTGTAAGGCCTGAAACAAACCAAACCAAACCCGTTGCCATCCAGCTGATTCCAACTAAAGGGGAGGAGTATAAAAGCACCTGGCATGTAATATTAATATTAATTTTTATGATTATGATTATCATTATCAATCCTGATCCTGGAGCTCCACTTGCCAGCCAGGCTCTTGGTACACCTGCAGGCTGGCTCACTGGCTCCCTCATCTGGCAGCTTTAGGGATTGTTGTGGACATGAAAAAGTCCCCACCAGAGAGCAGCACCCACCTATCAGTCACCTTCCGCCTGGCCACCAGCTTCATGGAAGACGAGGTGCACACCCCCATCCCCTCCCCCCACTCCCCACCCCTGCTCCCTTTCCACTGTGGCTGCAGTGGGGGTATTTAAGGTGAGAACACACAAGTTGAGTCCTGCTGTGGGACGGGCACTAATCACATTGAGGAATCTCAAACTAACCCTCATGATAAATCACATTGAGGAATCTCAAACTAACCCTCATGATAGGGCTGATTATTCCCGTCTTACAGACAAGCGAACTATGGCTCAAAAAAGAGGCAGTGACAACCCGAGACCTCACCGCTGGCTGGTTACAGCAGAGCTGGGCTAATTCCCACACCTTCACTGCAGGCTCCCACCACGGCTTCCCTGGTGACAGGCTGTGCTACAAGCCTGCTCTTGGGCAGGGCTCAGGGTGGGGTTGCTGAAGAGCAGGGCAGCCTCCTGGACACACTGACACGGGGAGCAACTGGAATTCTCCACTGGGAGTGGAAAGAAAGTATGTAGCAATGCCCACCCACCTGAGTCTTTGGAAGCTGGAACCCTCAGAGAAAATGTCCCAATCTCCTCGCCATCCACCGCCTTCTTCCCCCTAGGTCTTGGCAAACTGAAATGAGACTCCCCCCAAAAAGTGTCCCAAACTCCTCCCTACTGGATCTCTGGCTACACACCATCCAGACTCCTAGCTTCCTGCCCCCTCCCACACTTTCCTCCTCCCTGGAAAGGCCAGGTGAAAACTTTTAAAGGTGCCAAGCACTTAAAAACTCACCTACAAATTACCCCTATATGTAATCCAAAATCGAAACACCAAACCACAGAATAAGGAATCAAATCATCAGCTTACATATAAACAATACCTGGGACCAGGGGACCAAGATGGCTGACTAGGTAGAAGCTACCTCAGATCCCTCTTGCAACAAAGACTTGGAAAAACAAGTGAATCGATCACGTACATGACAATCTACGAACCCAGACCATCAAACACAGATCTAAAGAGTTGACCTGAGTGACGGGAGCGAAAAGCTGCACCCTGAAGCAGCGGCCACCTCTGGAACCAGCATCCCGCTCCACAGTCTTGAGCCCTCACGGTTCCCTGGTGCCAAGTGGGGGGGTTGATTGCGGCTTGCTGAGGCGGGGCAGGCATGGGACACAGCCCTAACCCCTAACCCCTTGGGGTAACCTCGGTAAAGACTCAGCCAGTGCAAGAAGCCTGCACACTGACGGGGTTAACGAGAGAACGAGCAACCACGGGGAAGAAGCGACGGTTTTCGGAGCCTGAAGCCAGCCTCCCAGTCAGAAAACCTTGGCGCCAGGCTTTGGACTGGGTGCAGGGGAGCTAAGCATGGCTTCCTGAGATGGCGCAAACACAGGACACAGCCCTAGCCCCCTGAAATGACCTCGGGGGAAGCCCAGCCAGTGCATGCAGGCAGCACAGCAACGTGGCTGACAGGAGGAGAAGTCACCGGGAGGCAGCGAATGGTTTTGGAGCCTGGAGTGCGGAGTCCCAGCTGGGGAACCTTGGCGCTGGGCTTTGGACTGGGAGCGGAGGAACTGACCATGGCTTCCGAGACAGCACAAGCACGGGACACGGGCCTGACCCTTGGGGGCAATCTCAACCCAGCCAGCGCACACAGGCTACATGCCCCTTGGGAATCTCAGATAAAACAGTCATCACCAAGCAAGATAAGTAACTTTGTCTATATTGCTGGGTGCTACTCTCTCCTATCTCTCTGATCCCTTCCCTCCCTGCCCCAGGCGGCTTCATTCACATTGGAATTTCCTGGGCCAGAGAGTGAAGTGCTCTGTGGTTTGTTTGGTTTTTTTTTTTGTCTTTTCCTAACCCATTCTCCTGGCCTGAGAGAAGCAACTACTAAAAACCCAGGGACCAAAAATCCTTCCCTGACTTCCCTAAATTGGAATAAAAATACAGAACCAACTCCAGCCAAGCATATGAGATCCACAGTCTTGGGCTTTCATCCCTACAGAGAACAAGGTGGCTATAATAATGCAAAGGCAATTCTGATAGAGATCTCACTGTAATTGTTTTAGCGGAATCACTGGAAAGACAAGTTTCCCAGGTCTGATAACTCTATCTATTAAACAGAGCCCTCACTGACTGACAACGGGGAACTGAGGGCTGAAGCTCCACCCAAACCACCTAGCCACCTACCAAAGGGGTCTGAGGATACTGACACCTGCCAATCTTTAGAGGTACATGCACTGGGTGCCTAAGGTACAGCTGCAGAGCCCACCCACCAAAGTGCTTTAGGAATAGAGACACACCTACCTCACTGGCATGTGGGGGGGAAGGCTGTCAGCATCCTGCCGTCCCCCCGAGTGTGAACCCCTGCTGCTACTAGAATCCGGTGCACACAACTATCACCACTGCTCCTCTAAGTTAATAGGTGACAGTCTATATCACACACTTGGTGACCCAAAATGGGATTCTATTTAAGAATAGTGAATGGACTCTTAGGCTTATGTATCTGGTGACAGCCCAAACCAGCTGGTAATAGGACATAAGTGATTCAAAGGGTACAACAATCAAGACAGCACAATCTAGTAGCCCATCTGCGTATATTGAAAGAAAACAAAACAAGACTCAGTGAGCAAATATAAAATAAATCACTACAATATCTTATAGATGGCTTGAAGACAGCAGTCAATATCAAACCACAGAAACAAGCAGACCATGACTGTTTCTACAACTCCCCAAATTAAAGAATCAAAATCTTTCCCAAATGAAGATACAATCCTGGAATTGCCAGAAGCAGAATATAAAAAACTAATTTACAGAATGCTTCAAGACTTCAGGGATGACCTCAGAAATGAAATGAGGCAATCTACAGAAAAAGCCAAGGAACACACTGATAAAGCAGTTGAAGAAATCAAAAAGATGATTCAAGAACATAGTGGAAAAATTAATAAGCTGCAAAAATCCATAGAGAGACAGCATTCAGAAATCCAAAAGATTAACAGTAAAATTACAGAATTAGACAACTCAGTAGGAAGTCAGAGGAGCAGAATCGAACAATTGGAATGCAGAGGGGGGAGGTGGAGGATAAGGCAATTGACACCAATATGGTTGAAAAATCAGATAAAAGAATTAAAAAAAAAATGAAGAAACCCTAAGAATCACGTGGGACTCTATCAAGAATAACTTGCGTGTGATTGGAGTTCCAGAACAGGAGGGATAACAGAAAATACAGAGAGAATAGTTGAAGATATGTTGGCAGAAAACTTCCCTGATATCATGAAAGACGAAACGATATCTAGCCAAGATGCTCATCGAACCCCATATAAGATTGATCCAAAAAGAAAATCACCAAGACATATTATCATCAAACTTGCCAACACCAAAGATAAAGAGAAAATTTTAAAAGCAGCCAGGGATAAAAGAAAAGTCTCCTACAAAGGAGAATCAATAAGGATAAGTTCAGACTACTCAGCAGAAACCATGCAGTCAAGAAGGCAATGAGATGACATATATAGTGCACTGAAGGAGAAAAACTGCCAGCTAAGGGTCATATATCCAGCAAAACTCTCTCTCAAATATGAAGGTGAAATTAAAACATTTACAGATAAACACAAGCTTAGAGAATTTGCAAAAACCAAACCAAAGCTACAAGAATTACTAAAGGAAATTGTTTGGTCAGAAAATCAATATCAGATACCAACACAACACAAGGTCACAGAACAGAACATCCTGATATCAACACAAATAGGGAAATCACAAAAACAAATTAAGATTAATTTTAAAAAGAAAAAAATGCTCAAAACAGGGAATCATTGAAGTCATTATGTAAAAGATCACAATAATCAAAAAGAGGGACTAAATACAGAAGGCATAGATCTTCCATATGGAGAGGAAAACAAGGCGATATAGGACGATACAAGTTAGGTTTTTACTTAGAAAAACAGGGGTAAATATTAAGGTAACCACAAAGAGGTCTAACAATTCCATAATTCTAAATAAAAACCAAGAAAAGCATAACGACTCAGCAAACATGAATTCAACTACTATGAAAAAGAGGAACACACAATTTACAAAGAAAAACATCTCAGCACAAAAAAGCAGAAAAATGAAATTGTCAACAACACACACAAAAAGGCCTCAAAATGACAGCACTAAACTCATACTTATCTATAATTATGCTGAATGTAAATGGACTAAATGCACCAATAAAGAGACAGAGAGTTTCAGACTAGATAAAGAAACAGGATCCGTCTATATGCTGCCTACAAGAGACACACCTTAGACTTAGAGACACAAATAAACTAAAACTCAAAGGATGGAAAAAAACATATGAAGCAAACAACAATCAAAAAAGAGCAGGAGTAGCCGTATTAATTTCTGACAAAATAGACTTTAAAGTTAAATCCACCACAAAGGATAAAGAAGGACACTACATAATGATTAAAGGGACAATTTACCAGGAAGATATAACCATATTAAATATTTATGCACCCAATGACAGGGCTGTGAGATACATAAACTTTAACAGAACTGAAAAGTGAGATAGACCCCTCCACAATTATAGTAGGAGACTTCAACACACCACTTTCGGAGAAGGATAGGACTTCCAGTAAGAAGCTCGATAGAGACACGGAAGACCTAATTGCTACAGTCAACCAACTTGACCTCATAGACATATAGAGAACACTCCACCCAACAGCTGCAAAGTATACTTTTTTTTCTAGTGCACATGGAACATTCTCTAGAATAGATCACATATTAGGTCATAAAACAAAACATCAAAATATTACAAAGCATCTTCTCAGACCACAAGGCCACAAAAGTAGAAATCAATAACAGAAAAATCAGGGAAAAGAAATCAAATACTTGGAAACTGAACAATACCCTGCTCAAAAAAGACTGGGTTATAGAAGATATTAAGGGGGGAATAAAGGAATTCATAGAATGCAATGAGAATGAAAACACTTCCTATCAAAACTTCTGGGACACAGCAAAAGCAGTGCTCAGAGGTCAATTTATATCGATAAATGCACACATACATAAAGAAGAAAGAGCCAAAATCAGAGAACTGTCCCTACAACTTGAACAAATAGAAAGCGAGCAGCAAAAGAATCCATCAGGCACTAGAAGAAAGTAAGTAAAGTAAAAATTAGAGCTGAACTAAATGAATTAGAGAACAGAAAAACAATTGAAAGAATTAACAAAGCCAAAAGCTGGTTCTTTGAAAAAATTAACAAAATTCATAAACCATTGGCCAGACTAAAGAAATACAGGAAAGGAAACAAATAACCTGAATAAGAAATGAGATAGGCCATATCACAACAGACCCAACTGAAATTAAAAGAATCATATCAGATTATTACGAAAAACTGTACTCTTACAAATTTGCAAACCTAGAAGAAATGGATGAATTCCTAGAAAAACACTACCTACCTAAACTAACACAATCGGAAGTAGAACAACTAAATAGTCCCATAACAAAAAAAGAGATTGAAAAGGCAATCAAAAAACTCCCAACAAAAAAAAGCCCTGGCCCGGACGGCTTCACTGCAGAATTCTACCAAACTTTCAGAGAAGAGTTAATACCACTACTACTAAAGGTATTTCAAAGCATAGAAAATGATGGAATACTACCTAACTCATTCTATGAAGCCATCATATCCCTGATATCAAAACCAGGTAAAGACATCACAAAAAAAGAAATTTACAGACCTATATCCCTCATGAACATAGATGCAAAAATCCTCAACAAAATTCTAGCCAATAGAACTCAACAACATATCAAAAAAATAATCCACCATGACCAAGTGGGATTTATACCAGGTATGCAAGGTTGGTTCAATATTAGAAAAACCATTAATGTAATCCACCATATAAATAAAACAAAAGACAAAAACCACATGATCTTATCAATTGATGCAGAAAAGGCATTTGACAAAGTCCAACACCCATTCATGATAAAAACTCTCAGCAAAATAGGAATTGAAGGAAAATTCCTCAACATAATAAAGGGCATCTATACAAAGCCAACAGCCAACATCGTTCTAAATGGACAGAGTCTGAAAGCATTCCCTTGAGAATGAGAACCGGACAAGAATGCCCTTTATCACCACTCTTATTCAACATTGTGCTAGGGGTCCTAGCCAGAGCAATTAGGCCAGACAAAGAAATAAAGGTCATCCAGATTGGCAAGGAAGAAGTAAAATTATCTCTATTTGCAGATGACATGATCTTATACACAGAAAACCCTAAGGAATCCTCCGGAAAACTACTGAAACTAATAGATGAGTTCAGCAGAGTCTCAGGTTACAAGATAAACATACAAAAATCACTTGGATTCCTCTACATCAACAAAAAGAACATCGAAGAGGAAATCACCAAATCAATACCATTCACAGTAGCCCCCAAGAAGATAAAATACTTAAGAATAAATCTTACTAAAGATGTAAAAGACCTATACAAAGAAAACTACAAAGTACTAGTGCAAGAAACTATAAGGGACCTACATAAGTGGAAAAACATACCTTGCTCATGGATAGGAAGACTTAACATAGTAAAAATGTCTGTTCTACCAAAAGCCATCTATATATACAATGCACTTCGATCCAAATTCCAATGACATTTTTTAATGTGATGGAGAAATAAATCACCAACTTCATATGGAAGAGAAAGAAGCCCTGGATAAGTAAAGCATTACTGAAAAAGAAGAAGAAAGGGGGAGGCCTCACTCTACCTGATTTTAGAACCTATTATACAGCCACAGTAGTCAAAACAGCCTGGTACTGGTACAACAAACAGGCACATAGACCAGTGGAACAGAATTGAGAACTCAGATACAAATCCATCCACATATGAGCAGCTGATATCTGACAAAGGCCCAGTGTCAGTTAATTGGGGAAAAGACAGTCTCTTTAACAAATGGTGCTGGCATAACTGGATATCCATTTGCAAAAAAATGAAACAGGACCCATACCTCAGAGCAAGCACAAAAACTAACTCCAAGTTGATCAAAGACCTAAACATAAAGACTAAAACGATAAAGATCATGGAAGAAAAAATAGGGACAACGTTAGGAGCCCTAATACAAGGCATAAACAGAATACAAAACATTCCTAAAAATGATGAAGAGAAACCAGATAACTGGGCGCTCCTAAAAATCGAACACCTCTCCCATTGCCTTGGCGTTTTGGCTGTTTGGCATAGTCTGGTCGCCCGCAATCGCCAAGGCCGCGGCTGCGAACGCAGGGCCAGCTCCGCGTCCTCTGGGGCTCTGTACTTAAGTCACTGATGTGGCCCTGATGGTGCGGCAGGCTCTGGACTGCTAAAGCTCTGCAGCGAGTTTAAGAAGATCTTGTTCAAGTGTATGGCATAGAAGATGAATTCCTCCTCCTCCACCATGAGTGAAGAACCTGATGCTCTATCCGTAGTTAATCAGCTACGGGATCTAGCAGCAGACCCATTAAACAGAAGAGCCATTGTCCAAGATCAAGGACGTCTACCTGGCCTTATTTTATTTATGGACCATCCTAACCCCTCTGTTGTTCACTCGGCTTTGCTTGCCCTTCGATACTTGGCAGAATGCCGTGTTAACAGAGAAAAAATGAAAGGAGAACTGGGTATGATGTTAAGCTTGCAAAATGTTATACAAAAGACTACGACTCCAGGAGAAACAAAACTGCTGGCCTCAGAAATCTATGACATTCTTCAATCCTGTAATATGGCAGATGGTGATAGTTTTAATGAAATGAATTCACGTCGAAGGAAAGCTCAGTTTTTTCTAGGAACTTCAAACAAACGTGCCAAAACAGTGGTTTTGCATATAGATGGTCTTGATGATACATCTCGAAGAAATCTATGTGAAGAGGCCTTGTTAAAAATTAAAGGAGTTATTAGCTTTACTTTTCAAATGGCTGTTCAAAGATGTGTGGTGCGCATTCATTCAGATTTGAAAGCAGAGGCTTTGGCGTCAGCAATAGCATCAACTAAGGTTATGAAAGCTCAGCAAGTTGTGAAAAGTGGAAGTGAAGAAGAGATGTTGGTCCCATTCCAAGATACTCCTGTGGAAGTAGAACAGAACACAGACCTACCAGACTACCTGCCTGAGGATGAGAGTCCCACGAAAGAGCAAGATAAAGCCGTGTCCCGGGTTGGCTCGCACCCAGAAGGTGGAGCCAGCTGGTTGAGCACAGCTGCAAATTTTTTATCCAGATCGTTTTACTGGTGACTTAAATTTAAAGCTCAAGGACTGTGTGAACCAACAAGGGGCCAGTGTTCCATTGTTGTGGTGAACTGTCAAGTGCAATTTGCAATAAATTATCATGAAAAGTTTTTAGATTATATAATCGCGTATGCTGCATTTTACATTTTATTGGACATCTTACTCCACTAAGTGGTTAAAAAAGGCAGAGGCTACAGGTGGAATTGCTTTGCCTATGAAGGTATTTTTGGTTTTGCTTCATTGCCTCACTGCTTTCTTTTTTACACGGGTCCGCTGTTAAACCAAACATGTATGTGCGGCTTTACATTTTATTGTACATTAAGCACGTGATTAGGAAAATCCGTTTTCTCCTCAAACCTCAGGACCTGTCTGAAGGGAATTTTTTTTTTTTTAAGCTCAAGTTGTGCATGTATTAATGAACTTTTTTTTTTTCCTGCTTTTTTCCATGAAAGATACTTGCTTTGGTACGCTTAACTGAACGTCAAAAGAAAGTGTTTCTCATTGTCCCCCTTTTGTGCCTTTTTTATTTTGCCAACCATGTTTATAGAAAGGACATTACTAATGCCAGTTTATGAATTAAAATACAGTAACCCCTTATGATACAATGCTTACAAAAACTTTACAGTCTAATTTGTCATAATTGTAATAAGATTAACATAAAATCAGCCGAGAAAAGGAAGCTTGTATATTAGCGGGAGTGCTTTTGGAGACTCTTTATTTGAATGTGAAAAATGCAGTTGTAGCTGACAACTATAGAGTTTGGTGTATATCAGCTCTTGAGTGTTATGTCCACCCTAATATTGAGGCAACCGTAAATGGTCTCTAGGCCTTACTCTGTGACTGGACACTATCCCCTGCTAGGAAAAAAGTAATCGTAGTAAAGAACTGACAGACTTGAAAAAAGAAAACATTTGAATGCCTGTAATGCCATAGTGCCACTTTGAGAGAGGCTAACCTTAAAGCATGAATTTCCTGGCAGAAGCGTGTTCTGTAGGTGCTTCCTTTGATTACTTTTTGTGAATTTATTATGAAAATGCTGCAGTGGTATTGATGAAAAAAGACCCAAATTATTGCCTATAAAGAAAGAAAGCCAGTGTTGGGCTCTTAATCTTGTTTCTCATATCCAGCCAGGAAAAAAGACATCAGTGAAGGTAAAATATATATATATGTATATAAGATAGATATACATATCTGTATGTATAGATGTGTATCTTGATAGATAAGTGCTAATTACATGTATACAGTGCTTACGAAGTTTCTGAAATACTTGGCAACTGATTTTTTTTTTTTAAGTCCAGATAAATTTTAATGCTAGTATGACTAAAAACGAATAGGAAAAAATTGAAATTATTTTTCATCAACATTCAGAGCTGCTATTTTACTACTTGGAGAATGTGAAATGAAAATTAAACCCTGGAGGATTTCTTTGTGTTTTCATCCTTTCTCTTTTAGAAAAAAGTAAAAGCATCCACTGTCACTGGGGAAAAATTATTGTGAAATGTCATCACCAGTGAGAGTCTTGAGCTCACTAGCATTGTGACCTTCTAGAGGAATGGGTGTTGAGAAGCATATTTGCAGACTAGATATTTGCTTATATTTTTTCTTTTGTCTAGACCCTGATTCAAGTGATACGCACAGACTTTAAAGTACAAGCTTTCAGGGGCACATACTGCTTTAAACGCATTATATAACTTGCTGCCAGAACCACCTGTGTTAAAAAGAAACAAAACCACCTCCTTTCTATAGCCATTAAAACAGGGTTTACTGTTCTAACAAGTGTGTATTTTATTTTACATTGCCACACATCTGCTTATTTAAAAAACAACATCCCTTTGGTAATAATAGTTCCGTACAAGTAGATACTCCAACTTGATGTTTGTGTGTTCTAATTCTAAGTGTTCTTTTATTCCAGGTCTTATAGAGCAGTTAAGGCATCTGTAAAGGCATTTTTTGAAATATATTGTAAAATAATAAAAGGTAACAATTAAAACTGAAAAAAAAAAAAATCGAACACCTATGCTCATCTAAAGACTTCACCAAAAGAGTAAAAAGACCACTTACAGATCGGGAAAAAATTTTCAGCTATGACATCTCAGACCAGCGCCTGATCTCTAAAATCTATATGATTCTGTTAAAACTCAACCACAAAAAGACGAATAACCCAATTAAAAATTGGGCAAGGGATGTGAACACGCACTTCACTAAAGAAGATATTCAGGCAGCTAACAGATACATGAGAAAATGCTTTCGATCATTAGCCATTAGAGAAATGCAAATTAAAACCACGATGAGATTCCATCTCACTCCAACAAGGCTGGCATTAATCCAAAAAACACAAAATAATAAATGTTGGAGAGGCCGTGGAGAGATTGGAACTCTTATACACTGCTGGTGGGAATGTAAAATGGTACAACCACTTTGGAAATCTATCTGGCATTTCCTTAAAAAGTTAGAGATAGTATTACCATACAACTCAGAAATCCCACTCCTCGGAATATATCCTAGAGAAATAAGAGTCTTTACAGGAACAGATATATGCACACCCATGTTTATTGCAGCACTGTTTACAATAGCAAAAAGCTAGAAGCAACCAAGGTGTCCATCAACGGATGAATGGATAAATAAATTATGGTATATTCACACGATGGAATACTACGCATCGATAAAGAACCGTGACAAATCTGTGAAACATTTCATAACATGGAGGAACCTGGAAGGCATTATGCTGAGTGAAATTAGTCAGATGCAAAAGGACAAATATTGTATAAGACAACTATTATAAGAGCTTGAGAAATAGTGTAAACTGAGAAGAACACATTCTTTTGTGGTTACGAGAGGGGGGAGGGAGGGAGGATGGGAGAGGGTTACTTACTGATTCGTTAGTAAATAAGAACTACTTTAGGTGAAGGGAAGGACAACACTCAATACAAGGAAGGTCAGCTCAACTGGACTGGACCAAGAGCAAAGAAGTTTCCTGGATAAACTGAATGCTTCGAAGGTCAGAGGAGCAAGGGCCGGGGTTTGGGGACTATGGCTTCATGGGACATCTAAGTCAATAGGCAAAATAAATCCTATTAAGAAAACATTCTGCATCCCACTTTGAAGTGTGGGGTCTGGGGTCTTAAATGCTAACAAGTGGCCATCTAAGATGCATCAATTGGTCTCAGCCCACCTGGAACAAAGGAGAATGAAGAACACCAAGGTCACAAGATAATTATGAGCCCAGGAGACAGAAGGGGCCACATGAACTAGAGACTTACATCATCCTGAGACCAGAAGAACTAGATGGTGCCCAGCTACAACCAATGGCTGCCCTGACAGGGAGCACAACAGAGAACCCCTGAGGGAGCAGGAGAACAGTGGGATGCAGACCCCAAATTCTCATAAAAAGACCATACTTAATGGTCTGACTGAGACTAGAAGAATCCTGGCGGTCATGGTCCCCAAACCTTCTGTTGGCCCAGGACAGGAACCATTCCTGAAGACAACTCATCAGACATGGAATGGACTGGACAATGGGTTGGAGAGAGATGCTGATGAGGAGTGAGCTACTTGTATCAGGTGGACACTTGAGACTGTGTTGGCATCTCCTGTCTGGAGGGAAGATGGGAGGGTAGAGACGGTTAGAAACTGGCAAAACGGTACCAAAAGGAGAGACTGGAAGGAGGGAGTGGGCTGACTCATTAGGTGGAGAGTAAATGGGAGTATGTAGTAAGGTGTATATAAGTTTATACGTGAGAGACTGACTTGATTTGTAAACTTTCACTTAAAGCACAATAAAAATTATTTAAAAAAAAAAATACAATACTTGGGCTTTTTTTGAAATATCAAACCATTCCCAGAAGTTTTCCTCCTTTGCTGATGCCCTGCAAGGAACTCGTTTGGGTCATGGGCACTGTCCCTGGTGTCAGAGATGGTTCTGAGGCTGGAACCTGAATGCAAACAGGTATGTTTGTCTGGGAAGTTGTCTTTAGCACTCATGTGATTCACAAATTCTGTGGTGAGAAATTATCCAGAACCTCCATCTAAGGAGCTCCTCCCTTTCTCCAAAGCAAGGTAGAGACCAGTGTTTCTCAAAATGCTATGCACTTGTGAATCACTGGGGCTCCTTTTAAAATGCAGATTCTCATTCACAGTCTCTGGGAGGGGCAAGACTCTGCATTTCCATCAAACCCAGATGATGCCAAGTCAAGGACCACACTCTGAATGCAAGTGTGTGAACTCATCCCTGCTCCTGGTACCTGGTTTAAGGCTTCCATCTCATCACATTACCAAAACCAAACCAAACTCGTCACCGTCAAGTCAATTCCGACTCATAACCCCATAAAAAAAAAAAAAAAACCCATAGGACAGAGTAAAACTGCCCTGTAGGGTTTCCAAGAAGCGGCTGGTGGATTCAAACTGCTGGCCTTTTGGTTAGCACCCGTAGTTCTTAACTGCTGCAATACCGTTGTTTTTGTTGTTAGGTGCCATCGAGCCAGTTCTGACTCATAACAACCCCATGCACAACAGAATGAAACACTGCCCGGTCCTGCGCCATCCTTACAATCGTTGTTATGCTTGAGCTGGTTGTTGCAGCCACTGTGTCAATCCACCTCATTGAGGGTCTTCCTCTTTTCTGCTGACCCTGTACTTTGCTAAGAATGATGTCCTTCTCCAGGGACTGATCCCACCTGACAACATGTCCAAAGTATGTAAGACACAGTCTCGCCATCCTTGCTTCTAGGGATCATTCTGGTTGTACTTCTTCCAAGACAGATTTGTTCATTCTTTTGGCAGTCCATGGTATACTCAATATTCTTCACCAACACCACAATTCAAAGGCGTCAACTCTTCTTCAGTCTTCCTTATTCATTGTCCAGCTTTCACATGCATATGATGCGATTGAAAATACCATGGCTTGGGTCAGGTGCACCTTAGTCTTCAAGGTGACATCTCTGCTCTTCAACACTTTGAAGAGGTCCTTTGCAGCAGATTTGCCCAATGCAATGCATCTTTTGATTTCTTGACTGCAGCTTCCATGGCTGTTGATTGTGGATCCAGGTAAAATAAAATCCTTGACAACTTCAATCTTTTCTCTGTTTATCATGATGTTGCTCATTGGTCCAGTTGTGAGAATTTTTGTTTTCTTTATGTTGAGGTGTAATCCATACTGAAGGCTGTGGTCTTTGATCTTCATTAGTAAGTGCTTCAAGTCCTCTTCACTTTCAGCAAGCAAGGTTGTGTCATCTGCATAACACAGGTTGTTAATGAGTCTTCCTCCAATCCTGATGCCCCGTTCTTCTTCATATAGTCCAGCTCCTAGGATTATTTGTTCAGCATACAGATTAAATAGGTATGGTGAAAGAATACAACCCTGACGCACACCTTTCCTGACTTTAAACCAATCAGTATTCCCTAGGGTACTGACTGCACCACTAGGGGCTCACAAACTTGTCTGTGACCTCGGACAGCTCCTGCCCTTATGGGGCTGCAGAGCCCCATCTCTTAATTAGGGAGGTTTCTCTTGACATGCCTCAGCTGCCGCTCAACCTGTGAAATGAACCCAGAAAGCCAAGGCCAGGTGCCCCAGCCTAGTCTGGTCCAAATGCAAGAGTTTGGTCCTACCTCTTTGCCTGAAGCTTTGGGAATCCCTTCTCGTGGGCATGATGAAGTAGTCTCCCTGGGCCACCTCACAGGAGGGGAGAGGCAAGAAGGATTCCCAGGAGCCATCACTTCCAAGGAGAGAGAGAGAACCAGTTCCTGGGCTTCACGTGAGGAAACAGCCCCTCATGGACATGTGAAGGCCACTCCATCCTTTATCAAGTCCTCCCACCTTACCCACCTCCTCCTCCAGCCACGCCAACCACCTAGCCAGGTAGGGCAGCAGGCTGCTCACCAGCTTACAGTGGTGGGAACTGATACCAGAGAGGGGGCATGCTCTAACCAGGGTCATGTAGCAGCAAACAAGGCAGGCATACCAGGACTGGCTCCAGACCTTTGTTCTATGCCCTCTCCTCCACAAGGCACTGTGTCAGACAAGGCCAGAAACATGAAGGGATGCTCTTGGGGGATCTGAGGAGCTCCACGCACCAGGTAGATAGAGCCAGTACACCAGAAAAAACCACTAATTGGGAAAATCAAATGCTCAAGTTTATCAAAGCGTCTTCAGAACTGATGAAATGGGAAACTGACAAACTGGGAACTGACCCTATTGTTCTCTCCTACGTTCAGAAAGCCGGTTAAGTGTTTCTTAAACTCATCTGCTGGGTGAGTTGATGTAAGGAACGCACACATATAGCGCCTCTCTCTCTCTCTTTCCCTCACTCTCTCTCCCCATCTCCTTCTCTCCTCCATTATTATCCCCATTTTACAGATGAAGAAACTGAGGTATGGGAGGTTCAAAAATGTGCCCAGTCTGAATGGACACGAAAATAAAGAGTGGAGGGAAGGAGTGTGCTGTCTCATTAGGGGGAGAGCAACTAGGAATATATAGCAAGGTGTATATAAATTTTTGTATGAGAGACCTACTTGATTTGTAAACTTTCACTTAAAGCACAGTAAAAATTAAAAAAAAAAAAATGTGCCCACTGTCACACAGCAGAGCAGGAATTCTCATCCCAGCAGTCTGGCAGACACAGCTTCACGTGTAGGGAAAGCATCGTGGACCACAATAAGCACTATGACATCATTTTTTCACATATCAAGTTAGCAAAACTACTGAAGGCTGATGACATTGAAATGTTGATGTGGGTCTGAGGAAAAAAACATTTTTTATGGATTGATTGTGCAATCTTTTTGAAGAGGAATATGCCAGTATCCATAGAAATTTTTTGTACCACCTGACCAAAGTCATCCTATGGACACTCTCAGTTGTGTATACAAAACTATTCATACAGGGATATCTATTTTACATCATTTTTATAATATCAAAAAATACGGGAAATAGCTTAAGGTCCAGCAGAAGAGCACTGGTTTAATTAGAAAAGACACATCTGTTCTCTGCAATACAATATACCCTTGAGAAAGGCCACCCATCTGTCGGTTTGTCATACTGTGGTGGCCTGTGTCTTGCTGTGATGCTGGAAGCTATGCCACTGGTATTTCAAATCCCAGCAGGGTCACCCATGGTGGACAGGTTTCAGCAGAATTTCCAGACTAAGACCAACTAGGAAGAAAGGCCTGATGGTCTACTTCCAAAAATTAGCCAATGAAACCTTATGGATCACAACAGAACATCGTTCAACTTGCTTGCTTTGGACACATCATCAGGAAGTACCACCAGCTAGAGGAAGGCACCATGTCTGGTTACGTAGAGGGTCAAAGAGGGGTCAGAAGAACCTCAGTGAGATGGACTAACACAATAGCTGCAACGATGGACTCGAACACGCCAGTGATGGTGAGGATGACGCGGGACCAGACAATATTTCATTCTGTTATAAGAAAGGTCACCATGAGTTGGAATCTATTCAACAGCAGCTCAAAGCACGAGAAAGGAGGAGGTAGAATCTACATACCATAATTTTTATCTGTAAGATATTAATTTTAAAAAATGCAGGATAGTACCTAATTGTGAGCTGATTTGTATAAAAAATATTTGAAGTCTGCACTGTGGCTGTGGGAAATTCCCTGGAGGGCTCACAGAACCTTCCGAGAGTGGAACGCCATGGGAAACGAGGGAGAGGAGCAGCAGGCCTCCCCTTTACCCTTCACACAATTTGAAATTCTTATCATGCACATGGGCTATGTGTAAAAACAAAAACAAAAAGCCAAGGTCTGTGCTGTTTGAAATTCTTATCATCAATATGTGTTGCTTTTATTTTTTAAAAGACAAAAACCCAAGGCCTGAAGTCACATAGTTGAGAGTTTGACCTCTAACTCCTTTGTCTTCAGGCTATAAAACAGGATGAGCTACTTGACCTCTCTGAACCTCAGTTGTGGCTGTGAAATGGAGCTAATTAAGAGAATTAAAGAAGATGATGTGGGCAAAACACCATTACTGCCTCTGGGATTGGTTCAGTGTCAGAACGTAGCACCAAGTAGTGTTCCTACATTCGTTGACAGGCTACGAAAAGCTGTTGTTTTCAGTCAGTTCACTGTGGGTACCAATAACCACATGTTGCAGGCTCATGGTTTTGTCCCTACTGTGAGAGAGCTTGGCTGTTAACCAAAAGATCCGCAGTTTGAATCCACCAGCCGCTCCTTGGGAACTCTATGGGGCAGTTCTGCTCTGTTCTACAGGGTCGCTATGAGTTGAAATCAACTTGACGGCAATGGGTTTTGGGTTTTTGGGATGAGGATATGTCTGGAGCTGCAGCAGCCATCTTGGGACCATGAGGACAGCCCTCACTAACACTCTGAAGATGGCAGAGCAGAAGTATGGAAAGAATCTGAATCTTGATATCTTCTTTGAGCCTCTGAACTGATCTCCCGAATACCTAAGTGAGAAATTAAATGTCCTGTTTAGATAACTTTTAGCTCATACTTGAGTTATTTGCAGACCAAAGTGTCCACCTCAGGAAGGTCTTATGAGCACAGAATAAGATAGAGACCATGGCAGAGAGAAGTGTTTGTCCAGTGCACATCCACGCCCTCTCCCCTGACTTGAGAAGCAAAGAAGTCCACCCTACACAGGTTCCCTTTCTGTCCTGTGCCCACCCTTCATCCACACTGCAGTTGTGACACTCTTGCCAGTCCTCCTGCCACAGGCTCTCCCTCCAACCTCTCACGGCTACCATCATCCCCTCACACACCCAGCTGGTCTTGGGCACCTGGTGGAGCCAGGTGGAGATTGTGAAGGGCAGGGAAAGACAGGAGAAGATCCTTCGTCTCAGGTACCACTCCTTCTCCCCAGTAAAAGCTAGCTCAGCTCACTGTCCCCACACCCCCTCCCTGTGGTCCCCTCTGCCAGACTCTCATTCCCAGGAGCGGGGAGGCACAATCCTGGCTGTCCAAACCACTCTTCCATGGCCCAGGAAGAGGACTCTTCTGGAGGTGCGACCACCAGGCATGTTCAGGGTTCTAGGTAAACTTAAAAATGAAAGCAAGCCACAGGAAGAGTCACAAAAATATACTCAAGCTTAGGTTGGAATTGTGAGGTTGTCTTCATTCGGTCCCCTCACAGGTGTAGCCTACATTTGGAATTAAAGGTGTAAGGTTAAAGGCTGTGGCTGCAACCCTGGTATGGGTTCCACACATTTCCATCTTGTGACCCTAATACTCCCCAGCATGTTTTCCTCTTTTTCAAAATGGGCGACTGAGAGCTTGACATAACTAATGTCATGATGAACCTATGGGTTTTTCCCCTTCCTCCTCCTTCTCATACATTTGTTGATTACTTTGTTTTGACCTAACGTTAATATCTTTGTTCTTTGTTTTAATCTGATGCAAATAACTTTGTTTTGTTCTGTGTGACCACCTGTGACTTTCAATCCTCCACATAGAGATTAGAGCCCAGGTGTCTGATATGTGTATCTTTAGCCTGATAAAGAGATGTTCCAGCATGTGTCCCTTTAGTCTGATAGAGTCTTTTATCTTGTAATGAATAACTCCTCTGGCCATGCCATCTCCGGACTACAAAGATCCTATGTAAACTCTAATGTAAAATTGCGTTTTGGGACTGACTCCGTAGAGACAGCGGTGTTCCCGTCATGTCCCCGGTGATGTATACATCCCCTTAACAAATTTTGTCACTCTTCCTGACTTACAGTATGTTTCATTGGCTCCACCGCTCCAGGGCACGGACCCTAATCGGGTAACAATCTCTATCCTCTTCTCCAGAATATTCCCTTCCGCAGTCCAAGTTGACCAGGAGCAGCTGGGAAAGGGGTGAGGGGGGTATGCAAGGATCAGAACAGGCAACGATGGCCCGGAGGAGCTTGGCCATAGAAGGCCCGCAGAGAGCGCGCCCTCACCCCGTCCGCGTCCGGCAGCGACCATTTCCCCCTCTCCCCCGCGTCGGCCAGCAGGCGTCAGACAGGCGAGGCGGGTGTTCGCTCCAGGCTGCCCCAGACCACAGCAGGGTCGGGGGGCTGCCGCCTGCGCCCCCAGGGGCAGGCTGTATCGGTGCACGGGGCTGGAACTAGATGCGTGGGAGCGCGGTTCCGCGTCCACTAGGGGGCGCCGCTGCTCTTCCTTTGGGCCGCGCCGCCCGGGGACCCGCCTAGAGCCGGATGCTCAGCGCGGAGAGGAGGTGGAGGGGCCGCCGATGGGCCGCCAGAAATGGACAAGGAGCCCAGGGACCGGAAGGCAAGGCAGCCGCTCCCTCCAGCCCAGAGCGCTCTCCAGTTCTCCGGCGCCTCCTGGCGCTCGTCAGGGGAGGGGGAAGGGGGCCTCTTTGCTCGCAGTCCCAGTTCCATAGCCACAACGCACTAGCTGTCCCAAGATCCTAGGAGAGAAGGAAGAGGCCAGGCAGGGACTGGGCTCAAAATTTAATGAGACACTGGAATACTCGGTAATCAGATAAATAATAATTTAAGGCAATATTTTTTAACTCAAAATTGATGCGAAAGGTCTATGATAAACGAAATATTAAAAGTTACAAGAAGGCAGAATAGGACAGCGCAGGGATGAGGGGAAAGTGGGGAAGGTGAGTGAGGTGAGGGGCACGGGGCAGGCGCTAGGAGTGTGTGGAGGTGAAGCACACAGGTGTGGAGGCAGAAAGCTTGGGTCTGGATGCAGGCTCCCCCATTCAGGGACTCTGATTTGGACAGGTTATCCAACCTCTTCATCACTTGCAAAATTAAGTTAAATTTTTTTTTTTTAAAAACTGGTTGCCATTGACTCAATTCTCATTCATGGAGACCCCACGTGTGTCAGAGCAGAACCGTGCTCCACAGGGTTTTCAATGGCTAATTTTTCAGAAGTAGATCAGTAGGTCTTCTGAGACACTTCTGGATGGACTGAACCTCCAGCCGTTCTGGTAGTAGTCGAGTGTGTTAACTGTTTGTACCGCCCAAGGATTCCGGAGCAAAAATAAGCCAAACCAAACTGGTTGTAGTCAGGTCAATTCTGACTCATAGCGACCCTACAGGACAGAGTAGAACTGCCCCATAGGCCTTCCAAGGAGCAGCTGGTGGATTCAAACTGCCTACCTCTTGGTTAGCAGCTGCAGCTCTTAACCACTGTGCCACCAGGGTTCCAGAGTAAAAATAATACCTACTTAATAGGGCTGAAGGAAACCCTGGTGGAGTAGTGGTTAAGTGCTATGGCTGCTAACCAAAGGGCTGGCAGTTCAAATCTGCCAGGTGCTCCTTGGAAACTCTATGGGGCAGTTCTGCTCTCTCCTATAGGGTCACTAAGAGTTGGAATCAACTCAATGGCGCTAGGTTTTTTGTTTGTTTGTTTGTTTTTTTGGTTAATAGGGCTGACAACCATCAATACCTGGAAGACATTATCAATGCTGAGTACATTTTGAGCCCCCCAATAGCTGCACTTGTTAGTGATCCCAGGGAAGGCTATCAGGCAGCAGGGCTGCACACTGGACAGCATCGGGTCCTGTCTTACATTTGCCCAGGAGCCAACCAGGATGGCCCCCACTGGCCCTCGCCTCCTGGTGTCTGCACCTTTGTGTAGTGATTTCTCACAGCGAGTTGTGGCTGGCCTGTGTGTCCAACACAATATGGCAGGAGTGGCAGTCCGTGCAACTGGGGCGTAAAGGACCTTGCAACTTCTACTTTGGTCTCTGAGAACGCTCCTCTGAGGGAAACCAGTCGCTGTGTCAATGAGGACACTCAAGCAGCTCCGAGGAGAGGCTCATGTGGAGAGGAACTGAGGCCCCCAACCTACAGCCTGCACCAGTTGGCCAGCCGTGTGAGTGGGGCAGTTTGGACATGGATCCTCCAGCCCCAGTCAAGCCTTCAGATGACTAGAGACTGGACCAACTACTTCACTGCAACCTCATGAGATATTGTCGAGACCACCAGCTGAGCCACTTTTAAATCCCCCATAGAAACCGTGTGAGATAATAAATGTTTATTGGTTTTTTAAGCCCTAACTTTTAGGGTTGTTTGGTACACAGCAATAATAATGCAAGCTTCCGCTCACTACCTATACCATGTCTTGTCCCAGATGTGAACCTGCCTCAGAGAGACCTTGTGCTGACTCCTTAGCCAGAATGTCTATACTCCCAACAGCTCTTCAGAAAGTAGACAAGAGTGGCCATGCCCTACCTGACAATGGGTCTTGGGAGCTCACTCCACCCAAGGCATGATCCCTCCAGGTTTCCTGCCCAGTTGCCCTGCCCTTCAGCAAGACTCAGGCAGTTCCCTACTGCCTCCAGAGTATGCAGCTCCATGCCTCTGCCCTCCTCTGACCACACTCCTTTCTGCTGATTACTGCCTCCCCTTTCCCAGCCCAGTGGGGCATCCACAGGGAGGAGACCGAGGGCAGTACCAAGGAGAATGTATCTGGGTGAGGGGTTGGAATATTCACAAGAAGCCCTTTCCCCTCTCCCCAAATCCTCTCTGATTCTAAAGGGAAAGAAATTCAAACCAGAGAGACACAGGTTGTGCTTAAACAAGACATGAAGATCGTATGCAAAATAGTACCTTTGGCCACCACCTTCCCAGACCTTTGAGAGCTCAAAATGGGAAGTGAATAGAAGGAAAGCAAGACAGAAGGCTAAAGGCGAGGGACCGAATGGACAGGAGAATGAAGGAGGTCTGCAGAGAGGGCACAACTCGATCCCTGTCCAACTGGTCTCTAGCACCTCAGTTTAGCCACTTGGTGAGCCCATGGAAAATTTCTGCCTCAATAGTGGCATCTTTTGAAGATGACATGATCCTATATATAGAAAACCCCAAAGAATCTACTAAAAAGCTAATAGAGGAATTTAGCAAGTTGCAGGATACGAAGTCAACACACAGAAATCAGTTGGGTTTCTACAGAACAGCAATGAGAAATCTGAAAAAGGAGATTACATGAGAAGGCAGAGGGGGACAGAAACTGGCTGAATGGACACGGAAATAGAGGGTGGAGAGAAGGAGTGTGCTGTCTCATTAGGGGGAGAGCAACTAGGAGTATATAACAAAAAAGGTGTGTATAAATTTTTGTATGAGAGACTGATTTGATTTGTAAACTTTCACTTAAAGAGAATAAAAGTTAAAAAAAGAAGAAGATTAAGAAAACAACTCTATTTACAATAGCATCTAGGAGAATAAAATGTCTAAGGATAAATTTACCTAGGGATGTGAAAGATTTATACAATGAAAATTATAAACACTGCTGAGACTAAGGAAGACCTAAATAGATGGAGAGACATTCCACACTCATGGATTAGAAGACTTAATATAGTCAAGTTGTCAGTACTACCCAATGTGATCTACAGATACAGTGCAATGCCAATCAACATTCCAACAGCATTCTTTACAGAAATGGAAAACACTAATCATCAGTTTTATATGGGAAGCGAGAGACCCCAAACACAATCCAAATTCCAACAACATTCTTTACTGAAATGGAAAAACTAATCACCAACTTTGTATGGAAAGAGGCCCTGAATAGCCAAAGCAATATTGAAGAACAAAATAGGAGGCCTCACACTTCCAATATCAAAACATATTATACATCCACAGTAATCAGCACGGCCTGGTACTGGTTCAATGACAGACACATAAATCAATGGAATAGAATTGAGGTCCCAGAAATAAATCCATCCACCAGGGGCAGCTGATTTTCGACAAGTGGTCAAAGTCCATTCAGTGGGGGAAGAAACAGTGTCTTTAACAAATGGTGCTGGCAAAAATGGATATCCATTTGCAGAAAAATGAAACAGGATCCATACCTCACACTATACATAAAAACTAACTCAAGATAGATCAAAGACCTAAATGATAAAATTAAAATTATAAAGTTCCTGAAAGATAACATAGGGACAAAACTATAAAATCTAATTTTATTAAAAATAAATTATCAAACACAAATACATATGCACAAACAACAGAAGACAAATTAGATAACTGGGACCTCATAAAAATTAAATACTCATGCTCATCAAAAGATTTTATCAAAAGAGCAAAAAGAAAACCTACAGACTGGGAAAAAAATCTTTGGGAACAATATATACGATAAGGGTCTAATCTTTAAAATTTATAGAAAATTTCAACAAAAAGAAAAATAACACAATTAAATAATGGGCATGAACAGACGCTTCACCTAAGAGGACATTCAGGCTGCCAACAAATACGTGAAAAGACATTCGCAATCACTAGCCATTAGAAAAACCCAAACCCATTGCCATTGAGTCGATTCCGACTCCTAGTGACTCTGTAGGACAGGGTACAACTGCCCCATAGAGTTTCCAAGGAGCTCCTGTTGGATTCAAACTGCTGACTTTCTGGTTAGCAGCCATAGCTCTTAACTGCTGTGCCACTGGGGCCTCACAAACTTGTATATTCAGTATTCTTTGCCAACATCACAATTCAAAGGCATCAATTCTTCTTTGGTCTTCCTTATTCATTATCCAGCTTTCACCTTAATCCTCATAGTGACATCTTTGCTTTTTAACACTTGAAAGAGGTCTTTTGCAGCAGATTTGCCCAGTGGAATACATTTTTTGATTTCTTCACTGCTGCTTCCCTGGGCATTAATTCTGGAACCAACTAAAACAAAATTCTTAATGACATCAACATTTTCTCCGTTTATGATGATGTTGCCTGTTGGTCCAGTTGTGAGGCTTTTGCTTTCTTTATATTGAGGTGTAATCCATACTGAAGGCTATAGTTTTTGATCTTCATCAGTAACTGCTTCAAGTCCTCTTCACTTTCAGCAAGGAAATCGTGTCATCCGCATTTCACAGGTTGCTAATGAGTCTTCCTCCAATCCTGATGCCGCATTCTTCTTTAATAATCCGCATTCTTCTTTATATAATCTAGCTTCTTGGATTATTTGTTCATCATACAGAATGAATAAGTATGGTGAAAGGATACAACCCTGACACACAGGTTCCTTGATTTTAAACTACACAGTGTCCCCTTGTGTTCAAACGACTGCCTCTTGGTCTATGTGCAGCTTCTTTATGAACACAATGAAGAGTTCTACAATTCTCATTCTTTGCAATGTTACCCATAATCTGTTATGATCTACACAGTCAAATGCCTTTGCATAGTCAATAAATCCATGTCAATAACTATGTCAATTGCATAGTCAATAAAACACAGGTAAACATCTTTCTGGTATTCTCTGCTTTCAGTCAAGATCTATCTGACATTAGCAATGATATCCCTGGTTCTATAACCTCTTTTGAATTCAGCTTGAATTTCTGGAATGTACTGCTGCAACCTTTTTTTAATTATCTTCAGCAAAATTTTAATTGTGTGTGATATTAACGATATTGTTCAATAATTTCTGCATTCTGTTGGATCACCCTTCTTTGGAATGGGCACAGATATGGATGACGTCCAGTCAGTTGGCTAGGTAATTGTTTTCCAAATTTATTGGCACAGAGACGTGAGCGTTTTTGGCATTACGTTCGTTTGTTGAAACATCTCAATTGGTATTCCGTCAATTTCTGGAGATGTATTTTTTGCCAATGCCTTCAGTGACGCTTGGACTTCTTCCTTCAATACCATCAACTCTTGGTCATATGCTTGAAATGGTTGAATGTCAACGAATTCTTTCTGATATGACTATGTATTCCTTCCATCTTCTTTTGATGCTTCCTGTGTCTTTCAATATTTTGCTCATAGAATCCTTTAGTATTGCAACTCAAGGCTTGAATTTTTTCTTCAGTTCTTTCAGCTTAAGAAATTCTGAGTGTGTTCTTCCCTTTTGGTTTCCTAACTCCAGGTCTTTGCACATCTCTGTATAATACTTTATTTTGTCTTCTCAGGCCATCCTTTGAAATCTTCTGTTAAGCTCTCTTACTTTGTTATTTCTTCCATTCACTTTAGCTGCTCTATGCTTAACGGTAAGCTTCAGAGTCTCTTCTGACATCTATTTTGGTCTTTTCCTTCTTTCCTGTTTTTTTTTTTTTTTTTTTTTAATGACCTTTTACTTTCTTCAAGCATGATGTCCTCCCACAACTCTTCTGGTCTTTGGTATTAATATTCAATGTGTCAATTCTATTCTGGAGATGGTCTCTAAATTCAGGTGGAATATACTTGGAATTATATTTTGGCATAATATAGTTCATAAAGGTTATGTTCTACATCCTAGTTTGTTGAGTAGCCTCTGGGCTCTTAAAAGCTTGGGAGTGGCTATTTAAGATACAAGCTATTGGTCTCTGCTCAACTGCAGTAAAAAGAAGGAAACCAAAGACTCAAATAAAAAGAAGAAACTAGTCTACAGGACTAGTAGCCTACACGAACCACAGCCTCATCTACTCAGAGGGACTAAATGGCACATGGCTACCGCTACTGATCATTCTGATCAGGAACTTAATTGGTGGGCCCTGATAGAATAGGAGGAATATGTAGAACAAAACTCAGATTCTTAAAAAGTCCAAATTTACTGGACCGGTTGAGACTAGAGGAACCCCTGAGACTATTACCCTGAGATATGCTTTAAACTCTGAACTGAAATGATTCCCAGATGTTACCTTTCAGCTAAATAACAGATTCTAATAAAATAAAGAATATTACCCGTAAGTAATCCACTCAAAAAAAACCCACTGCTCCTTTACTTACGTAAGTAATGTGCTCCTTTAAAAAACATCTACATATAGCCATTGTTCTTTTCCCATCCAGGGCAAAGGAGATTGAAGAAAACCAAATATGCAAGGGAGTGATTAGTCCAAAGGACTGTCAGGACCACATGAACCACAGCCTACATGACCCCAACACCAGAATAACTGGATGGTGCCTGGCTACCACTATTGACCACTGTGACTGGGATCACAACAGAAGGTCCCAGGCAGAGCAGGAGAAAAATGTAAAAAAAAAATTAAATTCACAAAAAAGATTAGACTTACTGGTCTGACAGAGATTGGAGGAAACTATGGCCCTAAGACACTCTTCTGACCTGGAACTAAAGCCATTCCGGGAGACCACCTTCCAGCCAAACAACAGACAAGCCCATAAAATAAACAGTAATACCCAAAAGGAAGGTTATCCTTAGAATAGTCAATTATATGTGATCAAAAGGGCAATATTTGCCCAAAAGCAAAGAGGAAAAGGCAGGAAGGGGTAGAAAACGAGGATGAAAAGAAACAGGGAACGCAGGGCAGAAATGAGGAGATTGTTGACATTGTGGGGAATGAAATCAAGGCCACGAAACACTTTATGTACAAACTATCGAATGGGAATCCAATTTGCTCTGTAAACTTTCAACTAATGACAAAAAAAATCATCATCTAGGGGAGGGGCCAAGATGGAGGAATAGACAGATGCTTCCGGTGAGCCCTCTTACAACAAAGACCAAAAAAAAACAAGTGAAATGAGTATATTTATGACAAGCTAGGAGCCCTGGACATCAAAGGCAAAGTTAGAAAATGAACTGAGTGGCAGGAGGAGAAAGAGACAGTTCAGAAGTGGAGAGGAGTTACCAGACCTGAATTGTGGGGAGCCTTCAGGCACCATTCCCGTGAGCGGCTGTGGCGCGCTGATACTAGCGTTCAGCTGCAGTTTCCTCAGGGAGAAGCAGCCAACCACACGGCCTACTCACCCCTCCGGAACCAGAGAAGAATGGCACTCTTGGCAAAAGCTAAGTACTTGCACATATTTTACCATGCCCCCTACCCCTAAGCCAGCTTCAGTGGCTATTGAGTTCCCTGGGACTGAGATAGGCCCTGTTCAGTTCCTAGAGCCATCCTCCCGGGCTTGGAGAAGGAATAAATTTGCAACTGGGGGGAAAAGATAATTTGCCAGAATTTTTTTTTTTTTTTTACTAACCAGGGGAGCCCAGAAAAGAAACAGTTCCTATCCAGGCATAAACGGTCTGTGTACTTTGAGTACCTTTCCCCCCTGCATGGACCTGTGTGGGCCTATTTCAGGAGAATAGGATCTTGCTGGGGGACTACAACTGTTTCAGCTGTGCACTAGAGAGGTGAGTGTTTGATGTTTGACACTGCTTTGCCTATTAAACAGGGTCCTCACCTACCCACATCAGGGGAATGGGGACTGGTGGCTCCACTCAGGGCACCCAGCCACCCGTGACAGGGGTCCAAGGGTAACTGGTACCTCCCGGTCCTTACAACCAAAAACATTGGGTGGCCATGGTCTGTCTTCAGAACGCACCCACCTGTATGCTCTAGGGAAGAGGGACACGTTTTCCTCAGAGACACTTAGGAGATGATTCTCATCCCCCTGCCTTGTTCAGAGCACGACACCTTGCTGCAACCAGATACCGGTACCTACACCAATCACCCCTGCCCCTCTAACACTGTAGGACAAAGCCTATACCACACACTTGATGATCAGCTTACCTGGACACCTGAGCTAATTCATACAAGAAAAGTGAGTGGACTCCTAGACTGATATACCTGATAACAGCTCTAGCCATCTGGGGACAGGACGTCAGAGCTCCAAAGGCAAAAATAATCAAGATAGCTCACTTGAGCAACCCATTTGGGCGTATCAAAACAAAACAAAGAAGCTATGATATAATAAGCAAACATAAAATAAACTAATACAATAACTTATAGGTGGCTCAGAGAAAAGAGTCAATTCAAGTCACATGAAGAAACAGACTGTGATCACCTCAACAAGCTGTCAAAACAACCAATCAAGGGACCTTCTAGATGAAAGTGCCTTCCTGGAATTACCAGATGCAGAATACAAAAGATTAATACACAGAACCCTTTGAAATCTCAAGAAGGAAATCAGGCAATATGCAGAACAAGCCAAGAAACACACAGATAAAGCAGTTGAAGAAATTATAAAGGTTATTTAGGAACATAATGAAAAATCTAATTGGCTGGAAAAATTCTTAGATAGCAATCAGAAATTCAGAAGATTAACAATAAAATGACAGACAACTCAGTAGAAAGTCAGAGGAGCAGAATCGAGCAAGTAGAAAGCAGAGTTTGTGAACTTGAATATAAAGCACTTGGCACCAATATATTTGAAGAAAAATCAGATAAAACAATTAAAAAAATGAAGAAACCTTAAGAATCATGTGGGACTCTATCAACAGAAATAACCCACAAGTGATTGGATTACCAGAACAGGGAAGGATAACAGAAAATACAGAGAGAATTCTTGAAGATTTGTTGGCAGAAAACTTTCCTGATATCATGAAAGATGAGAAGGTATCTATCCAAGATCCTCATTGAATTCCACATAAGGTAGTTGTTGAAAGAAAGTCACCAAGACATGCTATAATCAAACTTGCCAAAACCAAAGAAAAACAGAGAATTTTAAGAGCAGCGAGGGATAAACAAAAACTCACCTACAAAGGAGAGTCAATAAGAATAAGCTTGGACTACTCGGCAGAAACCATGCAGGCAAGAAGGCAATGGGATGACTTATACAAAGCATTAAAGGAAAAAAATTGCCAGCCAAGAATCATATATCCAGCAAAACTGTCTCTCAAATATGAAGGTGAAATTAGGACATTTCCAGATAAACAGGAATTTAGGGAATTTGTAAAAACCAAACCAAAACTACAAGAAATACTAAACGGAGTTCTGTGGTTAGAAAAACAAAAATCACAGGTATCAACCCAGGACCAGAACACCGGACAGAGCAACCAGACGTCAACCCAGACAGGGAGATCACAGAAATAAATCAAGATTTAAAAAAAGCTTAAAACAGGGAAACAGCAATGTTATTATGTAAAAAGAAGACAACATTAAAACAATAAAGAAGGACTAAGAAATGTAATCATAGATCTTTCATATGGAGAGGAAGACAAGGAGATACAAAGAAATAAAAGTTAGGTTTAAATTTAGAAAAATAGAGGTAAATATTAAGGTAACCACAAAGGAGACAAACTATCCTACACATCAAAATAAAATACAAGAAAAAAATAGAGATTCAGCAGAAACAAAATTAACAACAAATATGAGGAAAAGAGAATATGTAAAGACAAACCACTCAGCACAAAAAATTAAGTGGGAAAAAGAAACTGTCAACAGCACACAAAAAAAGACATCAAAATGATAGCACTAAATTCATACCTATCAATGATTATGCTCAATGTAAATGGACTAAATGCACCAATAAAGAGAAAGAGAGTGGCAGAATGGATTAAAAAACACGATCCACTTATATGCTGCCTACAAGAGACACACCTTAGACTTAGAGACACAAACTAAAACTCAAAGGATGGAAAAAAATATATTACGCAAACAACGATCAAAAAAGACCAGGTGTGGCAATTTAATTTCTGACAAAATAGACTTCAAAGTTAAATCCATCATAAAGGATAAGGAAGGACACTATATAATGATTGAAGAGACAATATACCAGGAGAATGTAACCATATTAAATATTTATGCACCCAATGACAAGGCCACAAGATACATAAAACAAACTCCATCAGAATTGAAAAGTGAGATAGACAGCTCCACAAGAATAGTAGGAGACTTCAACACACCACTTTAGGTGACGGACAGGACATCCAGAAAGAAGCTCAATAAAGACACGGGATATCTAAAGGACACAATCAACCAAGCTGACCTCATAGATATGTACAGAACACTCCACCCAACAGCAACCAAGTATACTTTCTTTTCTAGTGCACATGGAACATTCTCTAGAAGAGACCACATATTAGGGCATAAAGCAAGCCTTAGCAGAATCCAAAACATTGAAATATTACAAAACATCTTCTCTGACCATAAGGCCATAAAAGTGGAAATCAATAACAGGAAAAGCAGGGAAAAGAAATCAAACACTTGGAAACTGAACAATACCCTGCTCAAAAAAGACTGGATTATAGAAGACATTAAGGATGGAATAAAGAAATTCATAGAATCCAATGAGAATGAAAACACTTCCTATCAGAACCTTTGGGACACAGCAAAAGCAGTGCTCAGAGGTCAATTTATAGCAATAAACGCACACATACAAAAAGAAGAAAGGGCCAAAATCAAAGAATTATCCCTGCAACTTGAACAAATAGAAAGAGAGCAACAAAAGAAACACTCAGACACCAGAAGAAAGCAAATAATAAAAATTAGAATAGAATTAAATGAAATAGAGAACAGGAAAACAATTGAAAGAATTAACAAGAACAAAAGCTGGTTCTTTGAAAAAAATTAACTAAATTGATAAACCATTGGCCAAAATAACAAAAGAAAAACAGGAGAGGAAGCAAATAACCCGAATAAGGAATGAGATGGGTGATATTACAACAGATTCATCTGAAATTAAAAGAATCATATCAGATTACTATAAAAAACTGTACTCTAACAAATTTGAAAACCTAGAAGAAATGGATGAATTCCTAGAAACACACTACCTACCTAAACTAACACAAACAGAGGTAGAGCAACTAAATAGACCCATAACAAAAGAAGAGATTGAAAAGGTCATCAAAAAACTCCCAACAGAAAAATGCCCTGGCCCGGGTGGCTTCACTGGAGACTTCTATCAAATTTTCAGAGAAGAGTTAATACCACTATTACTAAAGGTATTTCAGAGCATAGAAAAGGACAGAATACTCCAAAACTCATTCTATGAAGCCAGCATATCCCTGATACCAAAACCAGATAAAGACACCACAAAAAAAAAAGAAGAAAATTACACTCATATCCCTCATGAACTTAGATGCAAAAATTCTCAACAAAATTCTAGCCAATAGAATTCAACAACACATCAAAAAAAAATAACTCACCATGACCAAGTGGGATTCATACCAGGTATGCAGGGATGGTTCAACATTAGAAAAACAATTAATGTAATTCATCATATAAATAAAACAAAAGACAAGAATCACATGATTTTATCAATTGATGCAGAAAAGGCATTTGACAAAGTTCAGCACCTATTCATGATAAAAACTCTCAGCAAAATAGGAATAGAAGGAAAATTCCTCAACATATTAAAGGGCATTTATACAAAGCCAACAGCCAACATTATCCTAAATGGAGGGAGTCTGAAAGCATTCCCCTTGAGATCATGAACCAGACAAGGATGCCCTTTATCACCACTCTTATTCAACATTGTGCTGGAAGTCCTAGCCAGAGCAATTCGACTAGATAAAAAAAAAAAAAAGGGCATCCAGATTGGCAAGGAAGAAATCAAAGTATCTCTATTTGCAGATGACATGATCTTATACACAGAAAACCCTAAGGAATCCTCCAGAAAACTACTGAAGCTAATAGAAGAGTTCAGCAGAGTGTCGGGATACAAGATAAACATACAAAAATCAGTTGGATTCCTCTACACCAACAAACAGAACATCGAACAGGAAATCACCAAATCAATACCATTTACAGTAGCCCCCAAGAAGATAAAATACTTAGGAGTAAATCTTACCAGAGATGTAAAAGACATACAAAGAAAACTGCAAACACGTTTGCAAGAAACCAAAAGAGACCTACATAAGTGGAAAAACATACCTTGCTCATGGATAGGAAGACTTAACATTGTAAAAATCTCTATTCTACCAAAAGTGATCTATAGATACAATGCAATTCTGATCCAAATTCCAATGACATTTTTTAACAAAAAGGAGAAACAAATCACCAACTTCATATGGAAGGGAAAGAGGCATTACTGTAAAAGTAAACCATTACTGAAAAAGGAAAACAAAGTGGGAGGCCTCATTCTACCTGATTTTAGAACCTATTATACCGCCAACAGTAGTCAAAACAGCCTAGTACTGGTACAACAACAGACACATAGACCAATGGAACAGAATTGAGAATCCAGATATAAATCCATCCACATATGAGCAGTTGATATTCGACAAAGGCCCAAATCAGTTAAATGGGGAAAAGACAGCCTTTTTAACAAATGGTGCTGGCATAATTGGATATCCATCTGCAAAAAAAAAAGAAACAAGACCCACACCTCACACCATGCACAAAAACGAACTCAAAATGGATCAAAGACCTAAATATAAAATCTAAAATGATAAAGATCATGGAAGAAAAATAGGGACAATGTCAGAAGCCTTAATACCTGGCATAAACAGTATACAAGAGATTACTAACAATGCAGAAGAAAAACTAGATAACTGGAAAAACCCAAGCTCCTAAAAATGAAACACCTATGCTCATCCAAAGACTTCACCAAAAGAGTGAGAAGATTACCTACAGACTGGCAAAAAGTTTTTAGCTATGACATTTCCGATCAGTACCTGATCTCCAAAATCTACATGATACTGTAAAAACTCAACAATGAAAAGACAAATAACCCAATTAAAAAATGGGCAAAAGATATGAACAGACAGTTCACTAAAGAAGACATTCAGGTAGCTAACAGAAACATGAGGAAATGCTCATGATCATTAGCCATTAGAGAGATGCAAATCAAAACTACAATGAGATTCCACTTCACTCCAACAAGGCTGGAATTAATCCAAAAAACATAAAATAATAAATGTTGGAGAGGCACTGGAACACTTATACACTGCTGGTGGGAATGTAAAATGGGACTACCACTTTGGAAATTGATTTGGCACTTTTTAAAAAGCTAGAAATAGAACTACCATACGATCCCGCAATCCCACTCCTTGGAATATATCCTAGAGAAATAAGAGCCTTTACATGAGCAGATATGCACACCCGTGTTCATTGCAGCACTCTTTACAATAGCAAAAAGATGGAAGCAACCAAGTTCCTCATCAACGGATGAATGGATAAATAAATTATAGTATATTCACACAATTAAATATTACACATTGATAAAGAACAGCAAAGGCTCTGTGAAACATTTCATAACATGGAGGAATCTGGAAAGCATTACGCTGAGTGAAATTAGTCAGCTGCAAAAGGACAAATATTGTATAAGACCACTATTATAAGAACTCGAGAAATAGTTTAAACAGAGAAAAAATATTCTTTGATGGTTATGAGAGGAGAGAGGGAGGTAGGGAGAGGGGTACTCACTAATTAGACGGTAGATAAGATCTACTTTAGGTGAAGGGAAAGACAACACACAATACAGACGAGGCCAGCACAAATGGACTGAACCAAAAGCAAAGAAGTTTCCTGAATAAACTGAATGCTTCAAAGGCCAGTGTAGCAGGGGAGGGGGTTTGGGGACCATGGTTTCGGGGGACATGTAAGTCAATTGGCATAATAAAATCTATTAAAAAAAAACATTCTGCATCCCACTTTGGAGAGTGGTGTCTGGGGTCTTAAACGCTAGCAAGCAGCCATCTAAAATGCATCAATTGGTCTCAGCCCACCTGGAGCAAAGGAGAATGAAGAACACCAAGGACACAAGGTAATTATGAGCCCAAGAGACAGAAAGGGCCACATAAACCAGAGACTACATCAGCTTGAGACCAGAAGACCTAGATGATGCCTAGCTACAACCGATGACTGCCCTGACAGGGAACACAACAGAGAACCCCTGAGGGAGCAGGAGAGCAGTGGGATGCAGACCCCAAATTCTCGTAAAAAGACCAGACTTAATGGTCTGACTGAGACTAGAAGGATCCTAGTGGTCATGGCTCCCGGACCTTCTGTTGGCCCAAGGCAGGAAAGCCATTCCCAAAGCCAACTCTTCAGACAGGGATTGGATTGGACAATGGGATAGAAAAAGATGCTGGTGGAGAATGAGCTTCTTGCATCAAGTAGACACTTGAGACTGTGTTGGCATCTCCTACCTGGAGAGGAGATGAGAGGGTAGAGGGGGTCAGAAGCTGGCAGAATGGACACGAAAAGAGAGAGTGAAGGGAAGGAGTGGGCTGTCTCATCAGGGGGAGAGCAATTAGGAGTATATAGCAAGGTGTATATAAATTTTTGTATGAGAGACTAACTTGATTTGTACACTTCACTTAAAGCACAATAAAAAATCTTTAAAAAATCATATATATGTAACCAAACGGTCAAAAATTACTCTAAAGCAAAGATGGGAAGATAAAGGGGCAGGGAAACTAGAGTACTGGAAATGGTACAACCAGAATGGAATGAATGAAAATAATGACACATTATGAAAAATGTAACCAATCACTGAATAATTTCTGCAGAAATTGTTAAATGGTACCTTATTTGCTGTGTAAACGTTCACCTTAAACACATCAAAATATTATTAAAAAAAAAAATCCAGTTGTGGTATTTCTATTATAGCAGCGCTAGGTAACTAAGACACCTAGCGAGACTCATTTCGGACTTCCGACTTCCAGAGATGTAAGATAATAAATTCATGTTGTTTTAAACCACTAAAAGAGAGAGAGAGAGAGACCCTGAATGGCCGAAGCAATTTTGAAGAAGAAGAAAAAAGTAGGAGGCCTCACATTTCCTGACTTCAAAACATGTTATGCAGCTACAATAATCAAAGCAGCCTGGTACTTGTTTAATGATAGACACGCAGACCAATGGAATAGAATTGAAAACTCAATTACAAACCAATCAGGAAGAGTCTAAAAACAAAGGAAAAATGACAACAAATGTGAAGTTTGACTGATGTAATTGATGTCAATAAACAGGGAAAAGGGATGAATGTGCAAATGCTAGGTTTTGCAACAATAACAACAATAATAACAAGGGGGGCTATAGATGCCGATAAAAATTAGACATAACCAATTACCTCATGGGATTGGTTCTCTTGGTTTGGGGGCTTAGGGCTGTGTCCTCATGGAACAATCCAGTCAATTGGCATAATATAGTTCTTAAATTTTATTTTCTATGTCCCAGTATGGTGAGTAGCGTCTGGGGTCTTAGGAGCTTACAAGTGGCCATCTAAGATACAACTACTGATCTTTATTCATTTGGAACAAAGAAAAAGAAGGAAACAAGAATCAGAGAAGGAACTGGACTACAGGACTAGTTGTCTACATGAACCACTGGCCCTTCCATCTTGGGACCGGAAGAAATGGATGGTGCCTGGCTACCACTGTGGAACATTCTGATCAGAAAAAAATAGTAGAGAAATCCTAATAAAAAGGAGGAAAAATGTGCAACAGAATTCAAAATTTTTAAAGAATCCAGATTTACCAGACATATTGAGTCTGGAGGAGTCCTCAAGACTATGGCCCTGAGTTGCTCTTCAAGCCTTGAATTGAAACTATCCATTGAAGTCATTTTTAAACTAAGTAACAGTTGAGGGCTGTGGGGACCATGGTCTCAAGGAACATCTATCTCAATTGGCATACCTTAGTTTATAAAGAAAATGTTCTACATTTTACTTCAGTGAGTAGCATCTGGGGTCTTAAAAGCCTGTGAGCAGCCATCTAAGATACTCCACTGGTCTCACTCCTTTGAGAGCAAAGGAGAATGAAGAAAACTAAAGACACAAGGGAAAGATTAGTCCAAAGGACTAATGGACCACAACTACCACAGCCTCCACCAGACTCAGTCCAGTACAACTAGATGGTGCCCGGCTACCACCACTGACGGCCCTGACAGGCATCACAATACAGGGTCCCGGACAGAGCTGGAAAAAAATGTAGAACAAAATTCTAACTCCCCAAAAAAGACCAGACTTACTGGCCTGACAGAGACAGAAGAAATCCTGAGAATATGGCCCCCAGACATCATTTTAGCTCAGTAATGAAGTCTCTCCTAAGGTTCACCCTTCGGCCAAAGATTAGTCAGGCCCATAAAACGAGACTAAAGGGGCACACCAGCCCTGGGGCAAAGACTAGGAGGCAAGAGGGAACAGGAAAGCTGGTAATAGGGAACCCAAAGTCGAGAAGCGAGGGTGTTGACATGTCGTGGAGTTGGTAACCAATGTCATGAAACAAAATGTGTACTAACTGCATAATGAGAAGCTAGTTTGTTCTGTAAACCTTCATCTAAAGTACAATAAAAAAATAAAAACATAAACTAGGTAACAGTTTAGCCAAAAGAGTAAAGATTATCAACCTTGAGTATTGAGGGTTTTTTTTCTTTTTTTAATTATCTATTAAGACCAAAGAGTCAACACCTATTTTAAAGCATAGATGAGATGATTGGGGGACAGGGAGTTGACGTAAATGGAAGTGAAGCAATTATGACAGACATAACAAAAATGCTGACACAATGTGAAGAATGTGACCGATGTCACTGATCATTATGTCTAGACACTGTGGAATGGGAGCAGGTTTTGCTGTGTATATTTTAACCAAAAATCAAGTTATAAAAACAAACAAAAAAAAGATATTTCAAAAATGGCTACAGCCATATATCAAAGGGAATTGCCATGTAATCTGCAAAAATAATAAATAAAGGTTCCTGACTTGGACCCTACGCAGGCCTGTGAGGAAGATGTGTCTATTAGGCACCAAAGACAGGAGTCTGCTGCTAAGTCATCAGCCCTGGCTCTCAGACAATTGTCCAGTCCCACGTAGGAAAGAGGCACAGAGCTGGGACAGTGCAGTATGTCCAGACTGAGGCCCAGCCCAAGGACAACCCGATTACAGATCGATCAGGAAGATTCTAAAAACATGAGAGATAACCTGCCTAAAGCTGACAGATGGGCATCACTCACCCAGCGTGTCCCACAAGGCCTCCAATAAGGACCACCAAAAGTTAGGACTGATGGGATGTCCTTCCAGCCTGACTAAAGTCCCTCCACTTACCCAGCAGGGCCACTGACAACCAAGTTCTCTTTCTGGGCAAAAGCCATGAGATCCTGGATACTCCACAGAGGCCTCCTTCTCCAGGGAGATGCTTAGAAGGTATCTGGCAAGCTCAAACATTTTCGTTTGCATCCAAGGAGGAAAAGGACAGGTGGGAAGGAAGGGTAGACCTGTGAAATCAGGAATGCTGAGACCCAGACCCACCTGTGGCCAAGGGAAAGCATCACAGACCACAAAGAGAGAGAGGACAGACTGCTCTTTGGAGCAAGAGGTATATAGTGAGCTGAATGATATCCCCCGAAAGATCTGTCCATCCAGAGCCTATGAATGTGATTTTATCGGGAAAAAGGGTCTTTGCAGTTGTAATTAAGGATCTCAGGATGAGATCATCCTAGATTTAAGGTGGCCCCAAACCCAAAGAGAAAGACAGGGAGATTTGAGACACAGAAAGAAGAAGGCCGTGTGAAGACAGAGGCAGAGACTGGAGTGATGCAGCGATACACCAAGGATCCCCTGCAGCCATCAGAATCTAGGAGAGAAGCTAGGAACAGCTTCTGCCTCAGAACCCCCAGAAGGAACCAACCCTGCTAACCTTTTGATTTTGGACTTTTCTGGCCTCCAGAAGTGTGTGAGGAAAAAAAATTCTGTTGTTTAAGCCCCTGTGATCTAAGGTTATGTGTCAACTTGGTTGGGCCGTTACTTTCAGTGGTTTGGCAGTTATAATGTAGTTTGTCAGTCGTATGATGATGTGATCACTTCCATGATGAGACTTGATATAATGTGATCACTTCCATGATGAGATTTGATATAATGTGATCACCTCCATGAAAGGATCTGCTGTGAGTAGCCAATCAGTTGAAAGGAGTTTTCTTGGGGGTGTGCCCTGCATCAAATATATAAGTTGATTTTCTGGCAAGACTCATGGGCTTTTCCTTGCTCTGAATTCTGCAGCTGGCTTCTGTTCTTCTGACCTCCAGTTCTTGGGGCTTGAGTTAGCAGCTTACCTGCTGTCTTACCTGCCAATCTTGGGATTCATCAATCTTTGCAGCCTATGAGCTAGAGCCCTGCTGTCTGACCTGCTGATCTTGGGTTCCCCAGTCCCTGTAGCTAAGTGAATCAGGGAAGCCTCTATTCTACCCCCATAGACTTGGTACATTCCAGCCCCTATAACCGTGTGAGCAATTTCCTTGGTATAAATCTCTCTCTATATATATTTATGTGCTTTACTGGTCTTGCTTCTCTAGAGAACCCAGCCTAAGACAGTCTCCAAATTTGTGGTGATTTGTTATGGCAACCCTAGGAAATGATAAGGCAAGGCAAGGTGTTGGCTTAAAGTAGAAGGAGTCAGGACCATGGGACAGAGGGTTCCTGGGAGGCAAAGAGGACATAAGACAGGAAGGAAGAGGAAGAGAAAAGCTGAGATGAAAGAGAAATGGAGAGAGAGAAAGACAAAACAGAGCCAAAGGGTGTGGCATGGGCCTGGCAGAGACTTCCCCCTCATCCCTTCTAGGCACCCATTGAGGTCCTGCACCTCTGGGGCCATGTTCATAGGAGGCTGAGAGAGCAGAGCCATCAAACCCCATTTATCCTCAGTCTTTACTCAGGAAAGGTATTCAGAAATGAAAAGTTCCAGGACAGTCTTGGTGAGGAACAAGTGGCTACAAGCCATATACCTTAAAATTTGACATTCCACTTACCTGCCCTGAGCCTCAGATGCCAACTGCCATATTCCTACAATCCCCACATTCTCTCCTATGGAAGATGGATTTGAAGATAACAATTTCAATGACTCAGGGTCCAGCCCCACACAGCCTCCTTACTGAGTCACCGTGGGACGGGAGAGATGAGGCAGGAGGCAGGGAGGGAACCTCTACAGGCGGTAAAGGTGGCCTTAACTCTTGGAGCCCCAGGTCAGAGCAATAGAGTCAGACACCACCCATCCATTCCCAATTCTACAGATCAATCCAACTTGCATTTTGTTTTTTAATCAACGTTGACTTTCCTCAGATGTTTCTTTTGGTTTATTATCTCTATGTAACTGCAGTCACAAACTAGCCTATGTGTTCTCCAAATCCATCAGGGGGATCCCCACTCAGAAGGCTGAGCAAACCTGGGGACAAGCTAAACGAGGGAGGTGTTAAGAGACTGGCTGGGAAGGAGCTTAACTCACCTTACGCTCACTGTCCAGGAAGCATGGACATGATCTCCGGAATGCATTGGGAAAGACTTCGAGGAACAGGGATGAAAGGAGAGATGCCAAAGGGGAGAGTGGGGCAACTTCCAACCTCCAAAACTGGTAGGAAGGGGAGGGAGTAAGGGAGAACACCCACTGGCAGATACAGGTTCGTTTGTGGAAATTCCTAAATACATGACTGTAGGTGCACCACATATATTAATACAGACAATAGAGCACACAAGTGGCCCAGTCAGGGAAACCTAAACACCTCAGTGGATCAAGTTCCCAGGCTTGAAGGCAAAGGACCATAGGCTTGGGGACGTCTGCACCAATCGGCATAATACAGTTCTTAAAAGCAATGTTTTACATCCTACTTTGGTAAATAGCATCTGGAGTCTCAAAAGCTTGGGAGTGGCCATCCAAGAAACAACTATCAGTTTCTTCTAGTCTGGAGCAAAGGAGAGTGAAAAAAACTAAAGACTCAAGAAAGCAATTAATCAAAAGGGCTAATGGACCACACGAACCACAGCCAACATGACCCTGAGACCAGAAGAACTAGATGGTGCCCAGCTACCGCTACCGACCACTCTAACTGGGCTTACCACAGAGGGTCCTGGACAGAGCGGGAGAAAAATGTAGAACAAATTATTAAATTCACAAAAAAGAGCAGATTTACTGGTCTGACAGAGACTGGAGGAACCCCTGTGTCGTGGCTTGAATTGTGTCCCTCAAAAATATGTGTCGATTTGGCTAAGCCATGATTCCTAGAATTGTGTGGTTTTGCTCCATTTTGTGAATTTCCTATGTGTTATAAATCACAATCTCTGCCTGTGGTTAAAGAGAATTCGGGTGGGATGTAACACCCTTGCTCAGGTCACATCCCTGATCCAATGTAAAGGGAGTTTCCCTGGGGTGTGGCCTACATCACCTTTTATCTTACAAAAAATAAGAGGAAAAGGAAGTGAGCAGAGAGTTGGGGACTTCATACCACCAGGAAGGCAGTGCCAGGAGCAGAGCACATCCTTTGGACCCAGGGTTCCTGTATGGAAAGGCTCCTAGTACAGGGGAAGACTGATGACAAGGACATTGTTCCAGAACCAACAGAGACAGAAAGCCTTCCCCTGGAGCTGGCACCCTGAATTTGGACTTCTAGCCTACTAGACTGTAAGAAAATAAATTTCTCTCTGGTAAAGCCATTCACTTGTATTTCTTCTATAGCATCATTAGATGACTAAGACACCCCAAGGCTATGGCTCCCTGACACCCTTCTAACTCAGAATTGATGCCACTCTTGAAGTTCATCTTTCAGCCAAAGATTAGGCAGGCCTATAAAACAAACAACAACACACGTGAGTACTGTGCTTCTTAGATCAATCAAGTATACAAGATTGAATGGGCAACACCCGCCCCAAAGCAAAGAAGAGAAGGCGGGAAGGGAACCCGGGGTGGAAAGGGAAAGGGGGAGATTGCAACTAATGCCATGAAACAATGTGTATAAAATTTTGAATGAGAAACTAATTTGCTTTGTAAACTTTCACCTAAAGCACACACACACACACACACACACACACACACACACACACACAACTGGTAAGAAAGGAACATCTGCTCATCATAGCTTGATGCTGATTTTGCACGTCTAGAAGAGCTTGTTAAGCCCAGTAGGTAAAATCTTAGAGACCCAGTGATCCCCTGAAACAGCTTTGCTGAGGACAAGGGTTTAAGTCAGGCCTCCTGACCCTTCTTCCTTGTTTGTTGGGGAGGTTCCCTGGACTGTGATTTGGGGAAGAAGGCTGCTACTGATGTTAAAAGTTCAGACCCCGGCAAAGCCTTCAGTGAATCTGCCTGTGATGAGCAAGTGAATCGTAGGGACCTAGGGGCAAGGGCTGACCTGGGGGCTCCATGCTGGCCCCATGCTGCCTGACAGCTTGTATGAAAACTGACAAAGTACTAGCTCAGATGACAAAACCAGGAGGTATTGCCAACAAAATCAGGATTCAAAGATAACAGACCAGGCCAAAATGACAAGAAGGAATTTAACAGGGGCAAAGCCCCTGCCCCAGCTCCTTAATCAACCCAAATGAGGCAGAACTAGCTCAGTGTGATGCACGGAGAAGAGTTGGGTATTTTATGGGCCTATCTTTCAGTACGTCTGCTCAAAGCATTGATGCAGTTGTCAGTGGGGCACAGCTTGATCCCTTGACTCTGTTCTTGTCTCCGTGTACCCCTCCCTAGGGACAGACCCTACAGCTCCTTGCAGGGGTCTGCTCCAGGGCTGCTGGAGCTACATGGCTCACCTACCAGAGAGCCAGAGGTATCTGGAAGTCACATCTTTCACCCAACCCTGATGACCCTTACTCTGAGAACAATTTGCACCCAGATCTCCCTCTCTGGGATCTGGCCAAGACTGGGACTTTGCCTGAAATCACATGCATGTTTGGCTCCTGCCCTTCCCTGTCTTGCCCTCTCCACTCCCCCTTCACCACCACCCCCACCCCCCACCACCTCCTAAATCAATCCAGAATGCTCTCTTCAGCAGGAGCTCCTGGGAGCCCAATTCAAGATAAGTGGTGTGGGATGGGATCATCCTCCTCAGTGCAGCTCTGGGAACCACATTTCCAGAGGGCCGCAGCCCCAGCGGAGTGGGAAGCAGGAGGGAGAAGGACTTGGAAAGCAGGCCCAGTGTGAGGACTAATTAAGGGTCCAGGATACGGTCTTGGCAAGAGTCAAGCTGGCAGGGCCAGAGCTAGCCCATCCTGTGCCTAAGGGGTGCCCTCCATCAGCCCATTTGCTAACTCAGTGTTATCCCACTTAATCCTCACAACAAGCTTATGGAGGAGGTACCTTTATTATCCCCATTTTACAGATGAGCAAACTGAGATCAGCCAGGTTAGTCTAACAAAGATCTCTTGGCTAAGTTATGGGTGCAGGACCCAAACTCCAGCTTTTGACCACCGAGCTATGGTGCCCACTCATGCCAAAGTGCCCGAACCTGCATGGGCTAGGGCCCCTCGAGCCTGCTGTGGACTAGGATTCTACCCAATCTGAGCATCTAAGAGACAGAGACCCAATCCAGCTGACACAGGAGTCACAGGAGGACAGGACCATTCTCTGCTTTTCCACAATCCCCAGCACTGTGACCTCAGGCCAGCAGTAGCCTACACTCTGGTGGGAACAGCTTCTCCTCCAGGGTGAATGAGTTGTTTCTGTGAGGGAGATGGTGCCTGGGGTCTGCACAAGAGAAGCACAGGACTGGCAGGTCCAGAGGTGACAAGCTCCAAGAAGCCAGGCTTCAGCTGCCCAGGGCCCAGGCTGCCCAGAAGGAAGACAGGCGGACAGAAGGACGAGTCCCTGGAGAGGACAGAGAGGGGATCCCTGCCTGAGCAGGGAGCTCTAGGAGTTTATGCATCAAATCACAGAATTCACCAAAGCAAAATAAACAAGACTCTGCTCGGACCTGGCTAAGCTCAGACCTCAGATACTTTATAGATTTTAAATTCAAGACAAAACAAATTTATGAATAATAAAGTCCACAACAGAGAATCCCTGATGGAACAGTAGAACAGTGGGATGCAGGCCTCAAATTCTCACATAAAGACCAGAATTAATGGTCTGACTGAGACTAGAGGGACCCTGGGGGTCATGGTCCTCAGACCTTCTGTTGGCCCAAGACTGGAACCATTCCCAAACCCGACTCTTCAACCAGGGATTGGACTAGACCATGGGATAGAAAATGATACTGGTGAGGAGTGAGCTTCTTGGCTCAAGTGGACGCATGAGACTATGTGGGCAGCTTCTGTCTGGAGGGGAGATGAGAAGGCAGAGAGGGACAGAAGCTGGCTGAATGGACATGGGGAATACAGGGTGGAAAGGAGTGTGCTGTCTCATTAGGGGAAGAGCCACTAGGAGTACATAGCAAAGTGTATACAAATTATTGTATGAGAGACTGACTTAATTTGTAAACTTTCACTTAAAGCACAATAACAATAAAGTCCACCACCTCCATCACTGCCCTGGTGGTGCACTGGTTAAGAGCTCAGCTGCTAACCAAAAGGTCAGCAGTTTGAATCCATGAGCCGCTCCTTGGAAACCCAATGGGGTAGTTCTACTCTGTCCTATAAGGTTGGTATGAGTCGGAATCGACTCTACAGCAATGAGTTTTGGGTACCACCTCCCAAACCAGGGCCAAGGGGGATACAGGAGAACTGGTCAAAAGTCTGGGGTATGAGGGAGCTCTGTAAACTAAGCCTGTAGCCAGGCTACAGGGCTCAAAACCACTGCAGGTGTCAGTCTGGCCTGGCGAAGAGGCACGGCAAGGATGGGCAGCATTCTGACTCTAAGTGTAATCCAGACATGAAGCTGCAGTCGGTCCAGGCAGACTCACCAGCGGAGGCTGCGCAGCCAAGCTATTGAGGTCAAGGGAGTGTCCCCACACTCAGGGTGCGGGCTTAAACAGGAGGGGTTTCCCAGGGCCCTGCCACCTGGCAGGACATAGGCCAGCTGGATGCCAGAGCCACCCTGCGAATGTTTATCTTGGGCACGATGACCCGGTTACAGCATGGAGATGGCATGAATTGGTGGCACACATCTGCACAGACGAGGAAACACATGAGTTTTGAATGACAAAGAGGAGAAAGTGTCTCCACGAAGTGAGTTTCACTGATCCCAGTCAAACCTTCCCCTCCCCAACACTGCCCTCCTTCCTCCCTCTCATCCCAGGTGATGGCCTCACCGTCCTCTTGTGCAAACTACACTTCAGACTTCTGGAACTCCTCTGCCTTTCTGAAACCACCACACAGTCTGGGTGCAAACTCAGCCTGTCTTAGTTTCTTAGTGCTGCTGTAACAGAAATACCATAAGTGTCCCAAAGAGTTCACAACAAACTTCTAGAGCTAACAGAGGAATTTAGCAAAGTTGCAGGGTATAAGCCAACACACAAAAATCAGCTGGGTTTCTACATACTAGCAGTGAAGAAATCTGAAAGGGAAATTACAGAAACAATTCCGTTTATGATAGCATCTAAGAGAATAAAATGCATAAGAATATATCTAGCCAGGGGCACTGCTGAAAGAGATTAAAGAAGACTTAAATAAATGGAAAGATGTTCCATTTTCATGAATTGAAAGACGATATTGTTAAGATGTCAATACTACTCAAAGGAATCTGTAGGTTCAATGCAATCCCAATCAAAATTCCAACAGCCTTCTTTACAGAAACAGAAAAACCAATCCACAACTTTATATGGAATGACAAGAAGCGCCAAATAGCTAAAGCAATGTTGACCCTGAATACCTAAAGTAATACTGAAGAAGAACAAAGCAGAAGGCCTCTCATTTTCCAGTCTCAAAACTTGCTGTACAACCACTGTAATCAAAACAGCCTGGCACTGGTTCAGTGACAGACACATAGACCAATGGAATAGAATTGAAGACCCAGAAGTAAATCCATCCATCTGCAGGCAGCTGATCTTCAACAAAGGGTCAAATTCCATTCAACTGGGAAGAAACAATCTCTTTAACAAATGGGGCTGGCAAAATTGCATATGCAGAAAAATGAATCAGGATCCATACCTCACACCACACACAAAAACTAACTCAAAATGGATCAAAGACCTAACTGTTAAAACTATCAAGTTCCTGGAAGATAAGATGGGGTCAAACTATGGGATTTAATTTTCCATATAGTCTATCAAACAAAACTGAAAATGTATGAATGACAGAAGATAAATTTGATAAGCTGAGACCTCCTAAAAATTAAATACTTATGCTTATCAAAAGACTTTACCAAAAGAGAACCTACAGACTAGGAAAAAATCTTTGGCAATGACATATCTGATAAGGGTCTAATCTCTAAAATATACATAAAACTTCAATAACAACAAAAAGACAGTCCAATTTAAAAATGGGCAAAGGATGTGAACAGATACTTCACCAAAAAGGACATTCAAGCAGCCAACAAATACATGAAAAGATGCCACCATTAGCCATTACAAAAAAACCAAAACCAAACCCACTGCCATTAAGTCGAGTCTGACTCATAGCAACCCTATAGGACAGAGTAGAACTGCCCGGTAGGGTTTCCAAGGAGTGCCTGGTAGATTCGAACTGCTGACCTTTTGGTTCCCAGCAGAACTCTTAACCACTAACCACTAAAAAAAAACTAGAGAGATGCAAATTAAAACTGCAATGAGATACCACCTCACCCCTGCAAACATGGCAATAATTGAAAAACTGAAAACAACAACTGCTGGTGAGGTTATGAGGGGACTGAAACTCTTATATATTGCTGGTGAGATTGTATAATGGTACAACCACTACAGAAAACTGTATGGCATGTCCACAAAAAGCAAGAAATAGAAATACCATATGATTCTGCAATCCCACTCCTAGGTATGTATCCTAAAGATATAAGAGCAGTGACATGAATAGACATATGCATACTCATGTTCATTGTAGCATTGTTCACAATAGCAAAAAGATGGAAATAACCTAAGTGCCCATCAATTGATGAATTGATAAATGAATTGCAGTACATACACACAGTGGAATACTAGGCAACCATAAAGAATAATAAGGATGGCGTCTGGGGTCTTAAACGCTAGCAAGTGGCCATCTAAGATGCATCAATTGTTCTCAACCCACCTGGAGCAAAAGAGAATGAAGAACACTAAAGACACAAGGTAAATATGAGCCCAAGAGACAGAAAGGGCCACATAAACCAGAGACTACATCAGCGTGAGACCAGAAGAACTGGATGGTACCTGGCTACCACCGATGACCACCCTGACAGGGAACATAACATAGAATCCCTGTTGGGGCAGGAGAACAGTGGGATGCAGACCTCAAATTCTCGTAAAAAGACCAGGCTTAATGGTCTGAGACTAGAGGGACCCCGGAGGTCATGGTCCTTGGACCCTCTGTTAGCCCAAGACTGAAACCATTCCCAAAACCGACTCTTCAAACAGGGATTGGACTGGGCTATCTTTTTTTTTTATAAGACAGAAGATGATACTGGTGAGGAGTGAGCTTCTTGGCTCACATAGATACATGAGACTATGTGGGCAGCTCCTGTCTGGAGGTGAAATGAGAAGGCAAAGGGGGACAGGAGCTGGTTGAATGGACACGGTGAATACAGGGTGAAGAGGAAGAGTGTGCTGTCTCATTAGGGGGAGAGCAGCTAGGAGTACATAGCAAGGTGTGTATAAGTTTTTGTATAAGAGACTGACTTGATTTGTAAACTTTCACTTAAAACACAATAAAAAAATAATAATGAGTCTATAAAACAACATGGATCAATCTGGAGGGCATTATGCTAAGTGAAATAGGTCAATCACAAATATTGTATGGTCTCACTGTTTATAAAAGTCAAAAATAGGTATATATACAGAACTCATAGTTCTTTGATGGTTACCAGGGATGGGAATGTGATAGTAGACACTTATTATTTTTGGTGATGGGAAAGGCAATACCCAATATGGGTGAAGTCTGCACAACTTGCCCGAGGTAAATGAAGATGCTAAGAAGAATGCAAGAATAAGGGACAATTTTGGTAAATGCTATAGCCTGCAATTTTGCAACGACAATAATAACCAAAAAAAAAAAAGTGTGTGGTTATTTAGGTAGACAGTATGTATATATGTGTATAACCAAACCTATTGCCGTCAATTCCAACTCATATATGTATAAAAAAATAGGAAGGCATATGTGCATTTATGGGTGTGCATATTCAGGTGTATCTGTAGACATATGTATACACGTTTATTGCACTGCCTATATATTCATATATATAATAAACCACATGGGGGCAAAGATACAGGAAAAAAACGTTTAAAGAGAAGAAAAAAGTAGGAGGACTCACACTTCCTGATTTTAAAACATACTATACAGCTACAGTAATCAAAACAGCCTGGTACTGGTATAAAAATAGACATATGGACCAATGGAATAGAGTTGAGAGTCCAGAAATAAACCCACATATCTATAGTCAACTGATTTTTGACAAGGGTGCTAAGTCCATTCAATGGGGAAAGAAGAATCTCTTCAATAAATGGTGCTGGGAAAATTGGACTTACACATGCAGAAAAATGAAACAGGATCCATGCCGTACACCATACACAAAAACAAATTCAAAATGGATTAAGGACCTAAATGTGCAAACTAAAACCATAAAATTCTTAGAAGAAAAATCAGAGACAATGCTGTCAGGCCTAACTTTTAACAATGGATTACCTAATATAATAACAAAAGCACAAACAGCAAAAGACAAAATAAATAAATGGGACCTCATAAAAATTAAAAACATTTTTTCATGAAAAGACAACCCAAAAAGTGAAAAGACAAGCTACAGACTGGGAGAGTATCTTTGGAAACCGTATATCCAGTAAGAACCTAATAACCAAAATATATATAAAACTTTGACAACTTAACAACAAAAAGACAAATAACCCAGTCATAACAGGGGCAAAGGACATGAATAGGCATTTCACCAAAGAGGATATTCAAATAGCCACCAAACACACGAAAAGATGCTCAATGTCATTAGCCATCAGAGAGATGCAAATCAAAACCACAATGAGACACCATTTCACTCCCATTCAGATGGCTAACATTAAAAAAAAAAAAGAAAGGAAGCAAAGAAAAACAGAGAAAACAACAAGTGTTGGTGAGGATGTGGGGAAATTGGAACCCATACCTATTGCTGGTGAGAATACAAAATGGCACAGCCATTGTGGAAAACAGTGTGGCAGTTCCTAAAAAGACTAAAAATAGAACTACCACACCTGTTGCCATCAAGTCAATTCCCACTCACGGCGACCCTGTATGACAGGGTAGAACTGCCTCCGCAGTTTCCAAGGCTGTCATCTTTCTCTGCCTGCCACATCTTTCTCCCACAGGGTGGCTGGTGGGTTAGAACCACCGACCTTTCAGTTAGCAGCCCAGTGCTTTAACCACTGCATCACCAGAACTACCATATGACCCAGCCATTCCAGTCCTAGGTATATCCCCCAAAGACTTGAAAGCAGAGACTCAAACAGAGACCTGTACGCCAATGTTCACTGCAGCACTAACCTCAATACCCAAAAGGTGGAAACAACCTAATGCCTGCCCATCAACAGATGGATGGATAAATAAAATGTGGTACATACATACAATAGAATACTACCCAGCCAGTAGGAGAAGTGAAGTCTTGATGCATGCTACAATGTATGATGGAGTTTGAAGACATTATGCTGAGTGAAATAAGTCAATCACAAAAGGACAAATACTGTATGACCACATTACACAAAAAGACAAATGTACACAGACCAAAATTTATTAGTGGTTACCAGGGCGGGAGGTAGGGCGGAGTGGATGGAAATACCACATCATAGATAGGGCTGCACAGCCAATTACTCTAAGTGCTGTCAGTAAGTTACACACCCGCAAAGAGCTGAATTGGCAAAAGTTGTGATAAATCTATTTACAACAACAACAAAAAGAGTTGCTGCTGAGGCTGATTATATACGACCAAAAACCTCATAGGATTTGGTTTAGCGGTTTAGGTCATGGTTTCATGGGACATCTCAGTTAATTGGCTTAATGACATGTTTAGTGCCTCTGTTCTACTTCCTAGTTCAGATGCGTAGGGCCTGGGGTCTTAAAAGCTTGCAAGTTGCCCTCCAAGGCAGAGCAATTGGTCTCTATTCACCTGGAAAGAGAGGAAGAAGGGTCAGGAACAGGAGGAGGATACGGAGTGTGTGGCTAATTGCCTCCATGAACAACTGTGTCCTTTGCCATGAGACCCTAACTGGATGGTGCCCGGCTACCAGTACTGAACATTTTGATCAAAGATCCCATAGAAGAATCCTGATAAAAAGGGGGTAAAATGCAGAAGAGAATTTCAAATTCTCACGGACTTCAGACTTCCTGGAGCCATGAGGGTTGGATGAACCCCTGAATCTATTGCCCTGAGATAATCTTTAAACTTTAAACCAAAAGTATCCCCTGCAATCTTAAAACTATAGTTTAGCTTAACTAGTTAAAAAAAAAAAAAAGAACAAAAAAGTCTGCCTTGAGCATTATGCTCTTTTAAGAACTATCTACACGGAATCAAACTGACAACAGCAACTTAAAAGATTACATAGCAACCTTAGGGGCAGTGAATTAATGTTAATGGGAGGAACAACTCAGAAACGGAGGGTGTGAATGGTTATACAACTTGAAGAATGCAATGGGTGTCACTAAATTGAACATGTAGAAACTGCTGAATTGTTGTGTTTTGCTGTGTATACTCTCAACAATAAAGTAAATAAATTTGTATTAAAAAAAAACCACCACAAGTGGATGGCTTTGACAAACAAATTTATTTTCCCACAGTTTAGGAGGCTGGAAATCCAAATTCAAGGCGCTGGCTCTTGCCGAAGGCCCGCTCTGTGGGCTGGCAGGGGTGGGAGTGGTCTCCTTCAGTTTCTGTTCCTCTTCAGGCGTCATGTGACATCTATTCCCCGCCCCCACTCCCACCCCAGCCCCCTCCTTTGTCCTTGCTTCAGTGCCTACTATGATGTTTAAATTCTCAAAAGTGATTGGCTTAAGATACACCCAACACTGATACGGCTTTATTAACATAACAAAAAACCCACTCCCAAATGGGATCACATCCACAGGTATAGGGTTTAGGATTCCAACATATATTCTGGGGGGACACAATTAGCTCTGTAACACAGTCCCTCTCCCCACCTGTTCACTCCCATCATCCCCAAGCAGGCCCCTCCTTGGCTCCCTGATTTCCTGCCTCCCGGCCCTGGGCTCCTGCCTCTGAAGTCCTCTCCACTTGGCAGCCAAAAAAATATTTCTAAAATGAAATCAGGCTCCACTGCCCCTTCCATGGCTCCCACTGCCCCTTCCATGGCTCCCACTGCCCTTGGATAGACCATTTCCTCAGTTATACCAGGATCTTCAAAAAGAGGACCCCTTTTCAGCCTTCCTGCCTGACGAATACCCCCAAGCACAGCCTCCACTTCAGCAACTCTTAAGACCCTGGGCAGGACAGGCACTTCCAAGCCTCTGGCCCTGCTGTTTCCTCTGCCTAGAATGCCCTTCCCCCACACCACCCACATGTCCAGCCCCACTGGCCCTCAAGACCCTGCTCAGCTGAGGCCAAGTGTGAAAGCTGGTCCTTCCTGCTCTCTCCCATCTTCCCAGCCTTGGGCTCCTGGAGTCCCTGTGTGGAGCGGGCACAAAGATGGTGTGGCACCCACAGGTCACCCCACAGAGCGTGAGGTGCCTGCCCTGCACCATCCCACCTAAGCCCCAGACCTAGACACAGGACGCCCAAGGGGTGCACTTCCTTCCTGGCCCCCTCCTAGGCTGCACGGATGCCAGGCACCTTGGCACCGGTAACCAGGTCCACAACTTCATGAAAACCTGCTTGGCTGACATTTTAAAAAGGAGGCAAGGTTAAGTGCTCCCCGGCCAAGCCCCCGTGCCCTCCCCCTCCTGCCCCAGTCCCACCGGCAGAAGAGGTTCTAACTCAGTGTCATTTTAAGCAGGGTGGCATTTAGCTGGGTCCAGCCTTGGAGCAAGACAGGCATGCTCCTGGGTGAACAAGCTCCACTGAGGCATCAGGAAGCTCTTACTTGAAACATGCCTTTCTCACCTCCCTCCTTTGGCCTTGAGACTGGGGCTCCTGTTTTAAAAATTAACCCACAGCTGTGTAAGTCATTTCTGCCTTGGTGCTAGGTCCTTTGTGTGGAAGAAGGGGCCCCAGGAACAGGGCCAGGCCATGGGCAGTGTGGTATGTGGGCCCTCAGCCCACCTAGCCGTGTGGGGTGACCTGGGTGGGGCACTACCCTCTGGGCTCCCTCCCAAGGCTAGACCCAGTGGTTCTGTTCCCTCTAGGACCCAGAAGTCCCAACACAAGCCCACTCCCACCCTCCACAGGCCTTTAGTCATCCTTGGTCAATGAAGTCAGGCTGCACCAAGCAGCTGTGACCCGATGACCCAACATAGCCCCTGGCTCCACTGCCTGGCCCAAGTCACATGGGCCAGAACTGGGCTAAGAGGCTCACAGCCCCCCCCGGACTCCCACGGCCTACAGCTCTGACCCATTTTTCCCTAGGCAGTGTCCCCAGCCAGGGCCCCCTACTAGGCTTCTCCTCTTTTTCCAGCCATTCTTGCCCTCCTTCCTTCTAAGAACGTATTAGACTGGGACTACATCCTCACAGCTAAAGGAACAAGGTGATAACAGTGTGTATTTGGGGGCAGTTGGCAGCGTGTTCTCCTCTTCCTAAGGCCAGCCTGACACAATGGCCTTCAAGGTGGCCCAATTCAGAACCACCCCATGCAGGCTGGGGGTACGTTCTGGAGCGCCCGGTGCCCTGAGCATTACAGGTGAGTTTTCTCTGTGGGGGCCTGGGCAGCCTGTCCTGTCCCCCTCTGAGCCCACAGAACCTAGCCCAGAAGACAGGCTCAACAAGGCCCCCTTGTCCAGAACTGTGCAGAGCAAGCAGGCAGTGTGCTGCAGAGATGTTCGGTTCTAACCAGGCCTGCTTTGATCTCAGCCCCACCACACACAAGCCAGGGCACACAATTACAGCCTCACTAAATGCCTGTGGCTTCATCTGTAAAATGGGACTTGGAGGTAAAGACCCAGCACAGTAAGGTGACCAGCCCAGTGTGTGACACAGGAGGCCTTGCACATCACAAGGACAGACCCGGGCAGCCCCTGCCACTTGTGGCCCCACAGGCCATGTCAAGGGCTCGTCATATCCCAGCACTTCTTTAAAATAGTCACCAGGAGTCCCAGGGAACACAGGGCAGGCAGAATTCTGTAGGCAAACTCAACAGAAGTCGGGTGTTTTTACAGTAATACCAGGGGCTCTTTATGCACAGGCTGAAGCCCCGTCCCAAAGTCCAGAGCCCGGGATGTGTGGAGGGGACTCTCGGAATCAAGCCCTTAAACACAGCCCCACTGCATGCAGCGGGAAGCCCCGCTTGTGGTCTGCGGCCTGTAGGCAGTGGTGCCAGTGTGATGTACTCGCAGCTGCCAGCAGGCACGGGGGCACGGAGCCCACGCACAGAGCCCTCGGGCCAGGCCAGCAGGCACAGGGAGCACGGAGCCCACGCGCAGAGCCCTCGGGCCAGGCCAGCAGGCACAGGGAGCACGGAGCCCACGCGCAGAGCCCTCGGGCCAGGCCAGCAGGCACAGGGAGCACGGAGCCCACGCGCAGAGCCCTCGGGCCCAGGCCAGCAGGCACAGGGAGCACGGAGCCCACGCGCAGAGCCCTCGGGCCCAGGCCAGCAGGCACAGGGAGCACGGAGCCCACGCACAGAGCCCTCGGGCCAGGCCAGCTCCAGGCCAGCAGCACCTCACTCAGGGGCCGCGCCGGAGCAGCTGCAGCAGCTGGGGCACCGCAGGGACTGCATGACGGCTTGCAGTGGCCCCCTGCGGCCCTCTGCAGACAGGCTGTCCTCACTGGTGGGTGCCTGATGCAGCTGCTGGAACTGCATCTCCAGGTGCTTCTGGATGGCCGTGCCCAGCACCTCAGGGTCCACCGCGGCCCCATACACCTCCCACGTCATGCCCTCCGCATCCCACTGCACTTCCCGCACTGGGGATGGTGCCTCCTCCAGGGTGGGTCCCAGAGTCACCCCTGGGAACATGTGCAAGGCCACAGAGGCTTCCAGAGAAGGGCTGGTGGCCACAGCCTTGCAGGCTGCCGTGGGGGCTGCCTGCACACCAGCATCCTGGGCTGTTGGAGAGGACACCAAAGTGGGGGCCATGTCACCGGCTGAGGTCATGGTCCACACGTCTTTGGTCCTGGTACCAGGCTCCACGGCTAACCCGCTGGGACCCCTAGGGTGGGCACAGCAGGAGTACCCAGGTACCCCCCCAGAGAGCCTGTAGTAGAACTTCACCTCATGTTGAGCCTGCAGCCCAGACTCACTCACTGATGCCACCAGCTTGGGAAATGCCAGGATCCCCGTGGCCCGCAGGGCATGGCAGTGGCCACTGGTCCCCACCTCCCTTGTGCCACAGAGGGGAGCTGCTGGAGGCAGAGCATGGCAGGAGGCAGTGGTCAGCTGTCCAGTGGCTGGGGGCCCAGCCTCAGAGATGCTGCTGTGGGCAGCTGTGTCTCCCAGATCTAGTGGTGGCACCCATACCTGACTCTCCCCCAGGGTCCAGGCTGAGTTCGAGGTCCCCACAGTTCTGGAGGCTGCCCCATCCTCAGAATCCAGGTCCCTTTCCAGGCCTGCAGGGGGCTGGCCAGAAGCACTGCCAGGTGGCAACGGAGTCCTCTGGATGAGTGAGCCGCCAAGGGCTGAGCAGCTAAGGCTGGCCTTCCAAACCCCGCCATGCCCCCGAGTCTGGGTGCTGCAGACCAGGTCCGAGTGGCTCCTCTGCACGGCAGTGGTGCTGGGAGACCGCAGGCAACATGGGTCACCACCTCCCATGGCGGAGACGTTGCCCACAGTGCTGCTCTGCCAATGGCCCACAGCTCCAGGCTGTGGCTGGGGACTGGAGTCCCGCACCTGCTCTGCGCTCTCAGCCTGGAGCCCCTCTTCCTCTGGGGCCTGCGGGATGGCGCTGGTCTCACCCAGCTGGGCCTGCCACACAGTGCTGCTGGCGCTCTTCTGGAGCTCTGGTCTCTGCCCATGGCCTTCGCCCAGAAGGCTGAAAGAGCTCTGGGACAGTGGCTGTGGGCAGGGACTCCGGGGTGCCTGGACCTCTGGCTCAGGGTGGCTGGTGCTCATGCTGCCCTGCAGGAGAGAGGGAGGAAGAAGAACTCAGTGGGTGGCAGCACCTCAGCTGGACTCTGTGGTGGCTCAGCACAGTGCAAGGCACACGGGGTGGGTGTCAACTGCAGTCCCAGCCTGCCTGGCACTAACACACTCACCAGGACCATCAGCAAGAATGATGAGCATGGCAGCGACTGGACACTAGGTACCTCAAGTCCAGGTCATCACGTATTACACGTGGACAGGGAGGACACTAAAAATGTCTCATCACCAGGACCTGGCCCTAGTACAGGCCCTAGACACCACCTGCCAGGCCAGCTGCTGACTCTTCACTGCTGCACATGGGCCCATAGCACTGGGGGCGGGGGCTTCGGGTCAAGAGCTCCTGGGAACAGAGGGAAGACAACATTTTAACAACCAGTACAGATCCACTGGAGCCCTGAGGCACAATGGTTGAGAGCTTCAGCTGCTAACCAAAAGGTCGGCAGTTCGAATCCACCAGCCACTCCTTGGAAACCCTATGGGGCAGTTCTACTCTGTTCTATAGGGTCACTATGAGTCAGAATTGACTCAATGGCTACGGGTTTGGTTTTGGTACAGTTCTACCATAAAATGCCAGCCCTGGTCCTCCACAGACACAGTCTTCGTATCACCCTGACTGGGGCCTCCTTGACCAAGCATGGCCAGGGAGGGTGTGTGGGGTCAGTGGTAGTGAACACAGCACATGCCGAGAACTGCCTGGGGTCCCCCACCCTCTCTGGCCCAGCCACCTGGGCTGTCACATCTCAGGGACTCCATCCTGGCAGCTATAAAGGGGGAAAGGGCTCCCTGACTCCCCCTTCATACCAAGGGTGGGAAGAGGCCCCACACATCAGCCGCACATGGGACTCACTCAGCACTATTTGTGCACTCAACATGGTCTCCTGGGCACCTGCTGTGTGCAGGGCTCTGGAGCACGGACATGGAACTAGTGTTTTAGACATGGCTGTGCCCCAGGGATGGTGAGCCAGCATGAAAATATGATACCCACCCAGGACCCACACAGTACCTCCAACCAGACGTGCCCTCCATGAAGCGTAAACTCTTCTCGTCTTGCCAACTCTGCCTGCGTTCTCTCTCTCCCTCTCCCTCCCTGCCACTCCTGTCCCCTATTCCAGCCATACAGACCCCTCTGTGAACAGCCCACTGAACCAACCTCAGCGTAGCATCATCCCCGGCCCCTCCAGCCTCAGCATCTCCTTCCAGGGAAGCCTGTCCTGACCCTCTCAGCTGGCCAGTTCCACTTCTGACTGCACACTGCTGGCCTTGCCACCAGCCTGAAGTTTTCAGACAGGCCTGTGGCCTGTTCCCGTCTCTCCAGCACTCGGCACTGACCTGGCACTCGGATGACATCTGCTCTAAGCCCTGCCAATAGGATGAGCCAACACGAGAACGAGCCCACAAATGGGGCTGGAGGCAGGTACTGAGGAAGGGTCACCCCCTCAGGAGGTGATGGATCAGGAAAGGCCCCCAGACAACCTGCCTCTTAAATTCAGGTGGAGGGAATGGCTTGAGCAGCTGAAACTGTGTCCAGAGCACACACCGGGGAGCAGTGAGCGGTGCTATATAGGCAGGGCTCTAGAGCGGTGGGTGGGCCGGAGCATCTGGGTCAGCCTGCCTGGGCCAAAGCTGTGACTTATGGAGATCGCTCAAGGACTCTCCAGTCAGGCAGTACCAGCTGGGGGCATTTGGGCAGGGACAGCAGGCAGCTGCTGCAGTTTGGCAACTCTGGGCCTGCCCTCCCACTGCTGGGCTGATCAGGACTGCCAGGAAACCTAACCACCCTGGCCTGCCAGGTGAGCAACGCCACCTGGAAAGGGTGTGTGGGAGGGACTCCCCAGGACTCGGTTTCTGTAGAATTAATTACAAACCTGGTGATGGCTGGTGGCTGGTAGAGCCAACAGTGAGCTCAGGGCACAGCTGGAATCCGGTTCAACACAGCTTCCCGCAATGACAAGAAGGTTCCACTCTGCCCTGTCTAGGACACAGGTACCAGCCGCATATGCCGGCTCAGCACCTAACAAGGGACTAAGAAGTTGCGTTTTTTATTTAAATTTAATAATTTAAGTTTAAAAGGCCACGCATGGCTAATGTCTACTGCATGGGACCAAGAAGCTCTGGACACAGCTCAGACTGGGCCGGGAGGCCAGGACGGAGGGAAGGGCACAGGCTCTGACAGCTTCTGGGTGCTGGCCAGAAGGTGAGCACTAAAGGCTGGATGGAGTAGAGGAGATGGGCAGTGTGGTGGGGAAGTGTGAGGGTTTTGACATCACTCAGATCAGATGTGGGCTCCCATTTGGCCCTCCTGAACTCATTGTGGGCTCAGATGAGTCACTGAAGGCCTCTGGGCCCAAGTTTCCTCACTTATGAAATTCAGGTGACACCACCAGCCCTCGCAGTGTGACAAAGCATAGCTCAGGCCTGGCTATGTACCGCAGGTCCTCAGTGAGCAGTGTCCTCCCCTCCCTAGGAGGTACCTGACCCAGGAACTGCTGCACTCCACTAACCCCGGACCTCTGAGGAGGAATCAGCAGAGGAAATGGATGCCTGACCTGGCATCCATCAAGCAGAGTGCAGGGAGCCCCAGGAAGGTCCTGGAATGGCAGGCTGTTCCAGATTGGAGCCCCCAGGTTCAGCTGACCAAGGAAGACCCTGGTCCCCAGGAGTCAGCAAGGTCCTGAGGACATCTCAGGCTCCCTGGGGCTCCACAGCACTGCCCGAGGGGCTTAGGGCCCTGAGAGGAAGCCCCCACCCGCCAGCCCAGCCTGCACTAGGGAGGAAGGCTGTGGCCTAGGACACTCAGCCAAGAAGAAAAGGGTTGGGCAAAATCATCCACAAGCATGACGAAGATTCAAGACAGCCGTGGCAGCTGGACAAGCCAGAGGGCCGGGCCACACCCAGTCTTCTCTCTGCTGCAGGTCCTGGACTTTGGAAGCAGATAGCCCTGGGCTGGAATCCTGCGCTGTCTGGGCACGTCCCCTAGGCTCCCTGCACCCCAGGCCACTCCTCACACGTCTGTGAGCTCACACAAGTATGAGCCATGTTTGCCACGTGGCAGCACAGTTGAGGTTCCTGCTGAGGGCCTGGTTTGGCAAACAGCCCTGTCTGTGGTCAAGTCTGAAGGCCTCCTAAATCACCTCACCTGGAACAGATGAAGGCCCAGAGCACTTCTCAGCTCACGTTCCCAAGGACTCTCCCTGGGCCAGAGCAATCAGAAACAGCCTCCAGAACCAACACCTCAGCCAGCCACCCCCATCTGGGAAAGCCAGCCAAGGCAGGCTGCTCCATAGGAGGGTCAGCAAGGGGACAAGCAGACTACCCCTGCCCCAAGGAGCTCTGGGCCACGAACAGAAAGATGAAAATGTGACTGGAGGAGGGCAGCAAAGCCAGTAACATCAGCATGACAGCAAAACTAAGAGCCCCCAGTTCCTGATCATACACCTCCCTCCACACAGTGTCTCGTTTAATTATAAGGGCTACCCCAAGAGATATATCTTCACCCCCATTTTACAGACCAGGAAGCCGAAACTCAAAGAGGTCTAGTGGCCTGCCCAAGAGCACACAGCTGGAGAGTGCTGAACCAGGGACTAAACCCAGGAGTGCTGCAGGTCTCTATGTACACTCTGAGCACTGTGCAGACCTGTCCTGAGCTGCCACCCTGCACTGCAAGCATCTTGTTACTTCTCTGTTGGCCTGGCTTGCTTGGAGTCCCAACACTCAGCACAGTGCCTGGCACTTACAGTGGTGCTCACAGCATGCCAGCTGGACCAGTGAGTGAGTAGGAGCGAACCCTGGGCCCCCTGCCACCCCTCCCTGCTCCTTAGCAGCAGCAAAGAAGATGAACAAAAGCTTGGTCAGGAGGCCAGCAGACGCGCCTGCACTGGCTGGGAAGACCGTGGCCATTGGCAGGCCCTGGGAGGCAGACCATCACCCAGCCCCTGGTCCAGGAATGCCAAGAAGGCCATGCGGAGAGCCTAAACAGCCTCTGGCTGAGCCCTACCTACCCACCCTAGACCCTCCTAGGGAGCAAGGGCATAATGAGCCAGGCTAGACCCTGGCCCTACTGAAGAGGTAGGAAGGGCTAAACTGGGGGTTCCCTTAGACCCCACAAAACTCGTGAGAAGGCATCGTGACACTACCTGCCTCCACAGACGGCTGCCCAACGCCCAGAGCTAGCTATCACAGAGGGGAATCCGAGGGGATAATGGGGAATAACTATATACCTGTTGGTTTTCCCCACTCGCCTCCACAGTGGCAAATGACAAAACCGAGGCCTCGAGCAGTTCAGAACCCACAGCTGAAAGTGACTGATTCAGAAGCCCAACAAGTTCCTCCCCACCATCGCTAGGCCGTCCCAGCCCTGAGGGAGGCAGGGCTCTGAGGGGAAGTTATTCAGGGTTTCCTCCGGGGGAGGGAGGCTCCCCACAGCTCCCTGTCACCAGCACTTCGGGAGCAATGGGATGCTAAGAAAGCAAGCCTTGGAGTCATGGACTGAAAGGTCTGGTTCCAACCCTGGCTCTTCCCCTTCCTGGCTATGCGCCCCTGGGCTGGTCATCTAGACTCTTTGAGCTTCAGTTTCCCCAATCTGCAAATCCCCACCCTGCAAGGTTGTTGTGAAGATTAAAAGTGATGCCATATGAAGTGTCTGCAACAGTGCTTGTTAATAAAATCTCTTCCTCCTATCAAAAATTACTTGAGCTCAAGGTATAACAGGGACTAGAACTGGGGGCAAAGAGGCCCTTTCAGGCCCTCAAGATACCCCAGAGGCTAGCCTAGTCTTCCTTTTCAACCCTCCTGACCTCCCTCCCATCCTATGACCTGGTCACCATCGTGCCTCCAATGCCCCCATCATCACACTAAGTTTTCCAGAAGCTATTCCAAATTTTTAATCTGGAAGGGTACATGCATGCACACACCAAGGAGTGCACGCGTGCACACACAGAGTCATGTAAGTCAGGCATCTGCACTCTAAATGCCCAGAACAGCACGCCCACTTGCTGTTATAGCATGCAAAGATGCTGGTTTCACCCTAAAGAGACCCTGGAAAGACGTCTTAGCCCAAGATAAAGGACAGAAACACAGAGGTATCCAAGA